>NW_004443983.1:8215194-8236729 GCF_000243295.1 Trichechus manatus latirostris
CTTCAGCCAAAGATTAGGCAGGCCCATAAAACAAAATGAGACTAAAGGGGCACACCAGCCCAGGGGCAAGGACTAGAAGGCAGGAGGGAACAGGAAAGCTGGTAATAGGGAACCCAAGGTTGAGAAGGGAGAGTGTTGACATGTCGTGGGGTTGTTAACCAATGTTATAAAACAATATGTGTGCTAACTGTTTAATGAGAAGCTAGTTTGTTCTGTAAACCTTCATCTAACATACCATAAAAAAAAAAATCCATGGGGAAAAAAAAAAAAGAAGTCCAAAAGATAAACAACAGAATTTCAGAAATGGACAACATAATAGAAAGTTTTAGAAGCAAGTTTGAAAAAATTGAAGACAGAATCAGTGAGATTAAAGACAAATCCATTGGTGCCACTTTGTTTGAGGAAAAATCAGGGAAAAGAATGAAGAAAACCTAAGAATTATATGGGACACAATCAAGAGGAAAAATTTGCATGTGATCAGAGTTCCAGAACAAGGAGAGAAAGTGGAAAACACAGGAAGATTGTTGAAGATTTGCTGGGAGAAAAGTTCCCGAATCATGAAAGACGAAAAGTTGACCATCTAAGTAGCTCAAAGAACCTCATATATGTAGACACCAAAATAAAGTCACCAAGACGTATCATAATGACACTTACCAAAATCAAAGACATAGAAAGAATCCTGAGAGCAGCTCGAGAAAACTGAAAAGTCACATACACGGGGGAAACAGTAAGACTAAGCTCTGATTATTCGGCAGAAACAATGCAGCCAAGAAGGCAATAGGATGACATATGCAAAATCTTGAAAGAAAAAATTGCCAACCAAGAAAAATATATCCTGCAAAATTTTCTCTCAAATATGTGGTGAAATTAAGACATTTCCAAACAAAATGAAATTAAAGGAATTTGTAAAAACCAAACCAAACTTAGAAGAAATATTGAAGGGAGTCCTTTGGTTAGAGAACCAACACCATCAGATAACAACTGGAGTCTGGGACACAGGACAGCATCAGCCAGATATCAATCTAAGTAAAGAACTCTCAATAATTAAACAAAGCTAAAAGACTTAAAACAGGGGAAAAAAGACATCAGTCTGCAAATGACAGCAACATCAAAACAATAAAAGGAGGAATAAACAGTGTAGGAATGGAACTTTCAAATGGAGAGGAACTCAAGGCAATATCAAGCAATAAACGACTGGTTCAAACTTAAGAAGGTAAGTGTAAATTTCAAAAAGAAAGCTAACAAACCTACTCACCAAAATAAAAATGGAGGAAAAGATAAAGACTCAGTAAACACAGAATCTATAATAATGAAAGAAAAGGAAATTGCCAAACAAAAGGAACTCAGCACAGGAAAGTAAGAGGAACAAAGAAAACGTCAGCACCAAAAAAAAAAAGCACAACAATATGACAGAAATTAACTTGTCTATCAATAATCACATTGAACATAAATGACAAATGCACCTGTGAAGAGACAGGGAATGGCTGAATGGATAAAAAAAGCATGACCTGTCAATATGCTGTCTACCAGAGACACATCTTAGACACAAAGACATAAATACAGTAAAAATGAAAGCATGGAAAAAGATATATTAAGTGAACATTAACCAAGAGAGAGCAGGAGTGGCAATACTAATCGCAGATAAAATAGATTTTAAAACCAACTGTAAAAAACAAGGAAAGACATTATATAATGATTAAAGGAACAATCCAACGAAAAGATATAACCTTAATAAATACCTATGCACCCAACATCAGGGCTGAAAAATACATAAAACAAACTCTAACAGCACTAGAGGAGCTCTGGTGGTGCAGTGGTTAAGAGCTATGGCTGCTAACCAAAAGGTTAGCAGTTCAAATCCACCAGCCACTCCTTGGAAACCCTATGCGGCAGTTCTACTCTGTCCTATAGGGTTGCTATGAGTCAAAATCAAGTTGATGGCAATGAGTTTGGTTTTGGTTTAGTTTAACAGCACTGGAAAAAGAAATATACAGTTTCACAATAATAGTAGGAGACTTCAACGAACCACTCTCAGTAAAGGACAGAACTTCTAGAAAGAAACTCAACAAGATAAGGAAGATATAAGTTCCACAATAAACCAAACATGATCTCATAGACATATATAGAACATTCCATCCAATGGCAACAAAGTATATACTCTTTTTCAATGCACATGGAACATTCTCCAGAATAGACCACATTTTAGGCCACAAAACAACTCTCCATAAAATCTAAAACACTGAAATAATACAGTTCTCTCTGATCATAACATCATAAAAGTAGAAATCAATAACAGAAACAGCAAGAAATACATGGAAACTGAATAACACCTTGCTTAAAAACAACTGGGTAACTAAGATGGTTAAGACTGTGTGTCAACTTGGCTGGGTCAAGATCCTCAGTGGTTTGGCAGTTATGTAGTTTGGCAGCTTTTTAAATGATGTAATCACCTCCATAATAGATCTGATATAATGTGATCACCTCCATGATGAGATCTGTTGTGAGCAGGCAATTAGTTGAAAGGGAATTTCCTTGGTGGTGTGGCCTGCATCCAATAGAGGTGGACTTTCTGGCAAGGCTCGCTGGCTTTTGCTCACTCAGGACACCGTAGCTAGCTCTTTTTTATCTCATCTCAGGTTCCTGGGGCTTGAGCTAGCAACTTAAATGCAGTCTTACCTACCAATCTTGGGATTTGTCGGCCTCCACAGCCTGTGAGCCAGCAGCCTGCTATCTGATCTTCCAGTCTTGGATTCACCAGCACCTTCGGCTACATGAGTCGGGAGAAGTCTCCAGCCTGACCCAAGGACTTGGGGCTCTCCAGCTTCTACAACTGCATAAACCATTTTCTTTATATAAATCTCTCTATATATATATTAATATGCTGCACTGGTTTTGCTTCTCTAGAGATCCCAGCCTAAGACAATAACAGAAGAAATCAAAGAGGGAATCAAAAAATTCCTAGAATCAAGTAAGAACGAAAATTCATCATACTAAAACCTTTGGGACACAGCAAAGGCAGTGATCAGAGGTTAACTGATAGCAATAAATGCACACATCAAAAAAGAAGAACAGGCTAAAATCAAAACATGTTCCCTACAACTTGAGAACAGAGAAAGAAGCCTACAGGCACCAGAAGAAAGGAAACAATAAAAATTAGAGCATAAATAAATGAAATAGAGAAGAGAAAGACAATAGAAATAATCAACAAGACCAAAAATTATTTTTTAAAAGATTAACAAAACCAGTGAACTACTGGCCAAATTCACAAAAGAAAAACAGGAGAGGAAGTAAATAACCCAAATAATAAATGAGATGCGGGACATTACAACAGACCCAACTGAAATAAAAAGAATCAAAACAGAATATTATGAAAAATTGTACTCCAACAAATTTGAAAACCTAGAGGAAATGGACATATTTATAGAAACACACTACCTATCTAAATTAATACAAACTGAGATGGAAAATCTGAATAGACCCATAACAAGAGAAGAAATTGAAGAGGTAATATGGCCTGGACGGCTTCACTGGAGAATTCTACCAAACATTCAAAGAAGAGCTCACGCCAGTACTAGTCAAACTATTTCAGAGCATAGGAAAGAAAAGAATAGTCTTGAATTCATTCTATGAAGCCAACATAACCCAGATACCAATGCCCAGTAAAGACACCACAAAAAAAAGAAAATTATAGACCAATATCTCTCATAAATATAGATGTAAAAATTCTCAACAAAATTCTAGCCAATATAATTTGGCATCATATTAAAAAAAAAATACTACACCCCGACCAAGTGGGATTCATACCAGGTGTGCAAGGATGGTTCATCATTAGAAAATCAATCAACATAATCCAAATCATAAATAAAACAAAAGAATCACATGATCATCTCAATTGACACAGAAAAGGCATTCAATAAAGTCCAACACCCAATCCTGATAAAAACTCTCAATAAAATAGGAATAGAAGGGAAGTTCCACAACGTAATAACAGGCATCTATACAAAACCAACAGCTAACATCATTTTCAATCGAGAGAGGCTGAAAGCATTCCTTCTGAGAATGGGAACAAGACAAGGATGTCCTTTATCACAACTCCTATTTAACATTGTGCTAGAAGTCCTTGCCAGAGCAATAAGGCAAGAAAAAGAAATAAAGGGCATCCAAAATGGAAAGGAAGAAGTAAAACTATCCCTGTTCACAGATGATATGATGCGATACATATAGAACCTTACAGACTCCACAAGAAAACTACTGGAACTAACAGATTCAGCAAAGAAGCAGGATAAAAGATCAACAGACGAAAATCAGTTGGATTTCTAATACACCAACAACAAGAACTTTGAAAAGGAAATCAGGAAAACAATACCATTTATAATAGCCCCTAAAAGAATAAAATACTTAGGAATAAATCTAACCAGGGGTGTAAAAGACCCATACAAAGAAAACTACAAAACACTATTGCAAGAAACCAAAGATACCTACATAAATGGAAAAACATACTATGCTCAAGGATAGGAAGATTCAACAATGTAAAAACGTCAATTCTACCCAAAGCAATTTATAGAAATAATGCAATCCTGATCCAAATACCAATAGCATTCTTTAACGAGATGGAAAAACCAATCACCAACTTTATATGGAAAGGAAAGTGGCCCCGGATAAGAAAATCACTACTGAAGAAAAAGAACGAAGTAGGAGGCCTCACACTATCTGATCTCAGAACCTACTATACACCCACAGTAGTCAAAACTTCCTGGTACTGGTACAGTGACAGACGTATAGACCAATGGAACAGAAAAGAGATCCCAGGCATAAAATCCATTCATCTATGGTCAGCTGATCTTTGACAAAGGACTAAAGTCTATTAAATGGAGAAAGACAGTCTTTTTAACAAATGGTGCTGGCAAAAGTGGATGTCCATCCATTAAAAAAATGAAATAGGACCCATACCTCACACCATATACAAAAACTACCTCAAAATGAATCAAAGACCTAAATGTAGAACTCTAAAACGATAAATATCATGGAAGAAAAAATAGGGACAATGCTAAACCCGTTGCCGTCAAGTAGGTCCCAACTCATAGTGATCCTACAGGGACGATGCTAGGGGCCCTAATACATGGCATAAATAGAATACAAACCATAACTCACAATGTACAAGCACCAGAAGATAAACTAGATAACTGGGAGCTCCTAAAAATTGAACACTTATGCTCATCAAAAGACTTCACCAAAAGAGTAAAAACACAACCTACAGACAGGGAAAAAATTTTTGGCTATGTCATATCTGACAAGGGTCTAATCTCTAAAACCTACAAAATACTTCAACATCTCAACAACAAAAAGACAAATAATCCAATTTAAAAATAGGCAAAGGACATGAACAGACACTTCACCAAAGAAGACATTCAGGCAGCTAACAAACACGTAAGGAAATGCTCAGAATCATTAGCCATTAGAGAAATGCAAATCAAAACTACAATGAGACAGCATCTCTCTCCAACATTACTGGAACTAATCAAAAACACAGAAAATAACAAATGTTGGAGAGATTGCCTGGAGATTGGAACTCTTACACACTGCTCGTAGGAATGTAAAATGGTGCAACCACTAGGGAAAACAATATGGTGACTCTTTAAAAAGCTAGAAATAGAAATACCATATGATCCAGCAATCCCACTCCTAGGAATATATCCTAGAGAAATAAGAGCCAACACATGAATAAACATGTTCATTGCAGCGTTATTCACAATAGCAAAAAGATGGAAGCAACCTAAGTGTCCATCAACAGATGAATGGATAAACAAATTATGGTACATACACTCAATGGAATACTGCATAATGATAAAGAACAATGACAAATCCGTGAAACATCTCACAACATGGATGAATCTGGAGGGCATCATGCTGAATGAAATAAGTCAATCACAAAAGGACAAATATTGTATGAGACCACTATTATAAAAACTCAAGAAAAGGTTTACACACAGAATGAAACAATCTTTGATGGTTACAAGGGAGGGGAGGAGTGGGAAGGGGAAATCACTAACTAGATAGTAGATAAGTGGTAACTTTGGTGAAGGGAAAAACAACACACAATATAGGGGGAGTCAGCACAACTTGACCAAGGCAAAGTCATAGAAGCTTCGTAGACACATCTAAACACCTTGGGGGAGTGAGTTACTGGGGCTAAGTGCTGGGGACCGTGGTCTTGGGGGACATCTAGATCAACTGGCATAACATAGTCCATAAAGAAAGTGTTCTTCATCCTACTTTGGTGAGTGGCGTCTGGGGTCTTAAAAGCTTGCGAGCAGCCATCTAAGATACATCTATCGGTCCCATCCCGTCTGGAGCAAAAGGGAATGAAGAAAATTAGACACAGGGAAAACATTAGTTCAAAGGACTAATGGACCACATGAACCATAGCCTCCACCAGCCTGAGCCCAGAAGAACTAGATGGTGCCCAGCCACCACCACTGGTCACTCTACAGGAATCACAATAGAGGGACCAAACTTACTGGTATGACAGAGACTGGAGAAACACCCAAGACTATGGCTCTCAGACACCCTGCTAACTCAGAATTGAAGCCACTCCCAAAATCTACCTTTCAGCTAAAGATTAGACAGTCCTAGAAAACAAACAATAACACATGTGAGGAACATGCTTCTTAGTTCAATCAAGTATACCAGACCAAATGGGCAATACCTGCCCAAAAGCAAAGATAAGAAGGCAGGAAGGGACAGGAAAACTGGAAAAATGGACACAGGGAACCCAGGGTGGAAAGAGAAAGGGGGAAAGTGCAGACACAATGCAGGGATGCAATCAATGTCATAGAACAATTTGTGTATAAATTTTTTTAATGAAACACTAATTTGCGCTGTAAACTTACGCTTAAATTACAATAGCTTTTTTAAAAAAATAGCAAAAAAAGAACAAGTGTTACTGTCACAGTGTAGACCAGATTGAGAAAGTTCTGCCAAGTGACAAACCCATGAAACCACAAGTCAGAGGCATTCCTCCAAGTCTGCAAAGAAGCATAAGTTATAACTGGTTTCCTAAGAAAGAAAAACAACAACAAAAGAGTAAGTGATATGTGGAGGCAAAATATCCCTTCTGAAGTACATAACAAGTAGAAGGAAGTACCAGTGAAACGTTTGCAAAATATTAAAAAGCAATTTTCTAGTGCAAACACTTAATATAATAAAATTAAGAAGATACTGCATATTCTCCCATAGTGCTTGCTCTGACAAGAAAAGAAATAAATAGTATTTTCCAAAATTTGAGGAGGCTTGTTCAAATTTTCATCATTTGCATTTTACAAAAGTTCCAAGTGAGGAAATTCAGCAGTCAGAGAATGTGAGCATGAGACAGGATTTATAGATCACCTAGACCAAACCACTCTTTCTACAGGAAAAAGAGAGAGGGCCATAAAAGTGAGGAGACTAACCCAAGCCATCAAAGGCAGTAATACCAGCCTGAGAGTGGAATCTATGTCTCCTGACCCAGTGCAATGCTCTTCCAACTCTCTCAGTTACATTTCAGGCTTCCTCTGAAAACCATTGTACCAGGTGAAGTCTCCCTGTGCTGCCTGCTTTGCCCCACACCTCAGACTGAAGAGACAAGCAGGGGTTAAAATATTCTTCCCTACTTTTATACAGGGGACTTTGACAGGTTAGTGATAGAATTCTTGCCTTCCATGCAAGAGACTCAGGTTCTATTCCCAGTCAATGCACCTCATGCACAGCCACCACCAGTCTGTCAGGGGACACTTGCATGTTGCTATGAAGCTGAACAAGTTTCAGAGGAGCTTCCAGACTAAGATGGACTAGCAAGAAAAGCCTGGTGATCTACTTCCAAAAATCAGTCAGTAAAAACCCTATGGACCACAATGGTCTGATCTTCATCCGATCATGGGGCTGGTGCAGGACCAGGCAGCATTTCATTCAGCTGTGCATGGGGCCGATGCAAAGGCAGCTAACAAAAAAAACAACACCTCTATCCAAACTGTGCTTATTCTTCAAGGCCTGCCTCAAGGCTTCCCTTCCTATTACAGCTTACGACAATTTCTCTCTCCTAATACAACAGTAATTATTTTCTGTTACATATTTGGCTCTTATTCTGTATTATCCAGAGACCTCTGAAACTCTTATCAGTTAAAAACCTACATAATTGCTACCATAAGACTTGACCTTCTATTTTAACTGCTGCTTTATTCCTGTCTTCCCCTCTAGACTAGAACTCTTTGAAAACAGAGAATGCTCTTCTCTACATCTATATTAGTTTCCTAAGGCTGCTGTAAGAAAGTGCTACAAATCAGATGGTGAGAAATTCATTGTGTTACAGATCTGGAGGGCTGGTAGTCCAAATTCAGGGTGCCGGCAGGGTCATGTGCCCTTGGAAACTGGAGGGGAAGATCCTTCTAGTCTCTCCTGGCTTCTGGTAGCCCCACAGATTCCTTGGCTTGCAGCATAATTCTGTAGTCACATGGTCATCTTCCCTCTGTCTGTCTCTCTCTCTCTTTTTTTTTTTTAGATGAAGGTTTACAGAACTAGCTTCTCATTAACTAGTACATATATTGTTTTATGACGTTGGTTAACAACCCCATGACATGTCAGTACTCTCCCTTCTCGACCCTGGTTCTCTATTACAAGCTTTCCTGTCTCCTCTTGCCTTCTAGTCCTTGCCCCTGAGCTGGCGTGCCCCTTTAGTCTTGTTTCGTCCTATGGGTATCTCTAATCTTTGGCTAAAAGGTGAATCCCTGGAGTGACTTCATTACTAAGCTAAAAGGGTGTTCAGGGGCCATATTCTCAGGGTTTCTCCAGTCTGTGTCAGACCAGTAAGTCTGGTCTTTTTTTGAGTTGGAGTTTTGTTTTACATTTTTCTCCAGCTCTGTCTGGGATCCTCTATTGTGATCCCTGTCAGAGCAGTCAGTGGTGGTATCCGGGCACCATCTAGTTGTGCTGGACTCAGTGTGGTAGAGGCTGTGGTAGTTGTGGTCCATTAGTCCTTTGGACTAATCTTTCCCTTGTGTCTTTAGTTTTCTTCATTTTCTCTTGCTCCTGAAGGGGTGAGACCAATGAAGTATCTTAGATGGCCACTCACAGGGTTTTAAGACCCCAGATACTACTCACCAAAGTAGAATGTAGAACATTTTCTTTATAAACTATGTAATGCCAATTTAGCTAGATGTTCCCTGAGACCATGGTCCCCACAGCCCTCAGCACAGTAATTCAGTCCATAAGGCAGTTTGGATTTGTCCATGGAGCTTCCATGACCTTACACTGCACAAGCTGTGCCAGCTTCCCCAGTATTGTGTGCTGTGTTACCCTTCACCAAAGTTACCACTTATCTATTGTCTATTTAGTGTTTTTCCACCCCCACCTTTCCCCTCCCTTGTAACCGTCAAAGATTGTTTCTTTTTGTGTGTAAACCTTTTCATGAGTTTTTGTGTTTTTTTTGATTCGTGCCAGTAATGCTGTGTTCCAAAGGTTTTGGTATGATGTGTTTTCATTCTCATTTGATTCTAGGAATTTTTTAATTCCATCGTTGATTTCTTCTATTACCCAGTGGTTTTTAAGCAGGGTGTTATTTAGTTTCCATGCAATCAATTTTTTTCCTTGCTCTTCCCGTTGTTAATTTCTACTTTGATGGCATTGTGATCAGAGAAGATACTTTGTGTTATCTCAGTGTTTTGGATTTTGTTGAGGGTTGTTTTGTGGCCTAAGATGTGGTCTATTCTGGAGAACGTTCCTTGTACGTTGGAAAAGAACGTGTACTTTGAGGCTATTAGGTGGAGTGTTCTATATATGTCTATGAGTTCAAGTTGGCTGATTGTGACCTTTAGATCTTCTGTATCTGTCATGGTTTGAATTATGTCCCCAAAAAAATGTGTGTATCAATTTGGGTAGGCCATGATTCCTGGTACTGTGTGATTTTCCTATATGTTGTAAACCTGCCTCTATGATGTTAATGAGGGAGGATGGGGGGCAGTTGTGTTAGTAAGTCAGGACCTGATCTACAAGACTGAATTGTGTCCTGAGGCAGTCTCTTGAGACATAAAAGACAGAAGTGAGCAGTGAGACAGGGGGACCTCATACCATCAAGAAAGCAGTGCCGGGAGCAGAGCGCATCCTTTGGACCAGGGTCCCTGTGCAGAGAAGCTCTTAGTCTGGGGGAACACTGAAGAGAAGAAGGCCAACAGAGAGGAAAAAGCCTTCCCCTGGAGCTGACACCCAGAATTTGGACTTTTAGCCTACTTTGACTATGAGGAAATAAACTTCTCTTCATTAAAACCATCCACTTGTGGTATTTCTGTTGTAGCAGCACTAGATGACTAAGACAGTATCTTTGTTGAGTTTCTTTCTAGATGTTCCATCCTTTACCAAGAGTGGTGTGTTGAAGTCTCCTACAATTACAGTGGAACTGTGAATTTCTCTTTTCAGTGCTGTTAAAGTCTATTTTATGTATTTTGGAGCCCTGTCATTGGGTGCGTAGATGTTTATTATAGTTATGTTTTCATGCTGGATCATCCCTTTAATCATGATATAGTGCCCTTCTTTGTCTTTTATTGTGGATTTTGTTTTAAAGTCTATTTCATCTGAGATTAGTATTGCCACTCCTGCTCTTTATTGGTAGCTGTTTGTTTGATATATTTTTTTCCATTTTTGATTCTTAATAAATTTACATCTTTGTTTCTAAGGTGTGTCTCTTGTACACAGTATATTGATGGATCCTGTTTTTTTTAACCATTCTGTCACTCTCTGTCTCTTTATGGGTGCATTTAGGCCATTTACGTTCAGTGTAATTATTGATGGGGTGAGTTACTGCTGTCATTTTGTGGTGCTTTTTTTTTGTGGTGCTGACAATTTCTTTATTCCTCTTACACTCCTGTGCTGAATTCCTTTTCTTTGTGGGGATTTTTTTTTTTTTTCATTTCTTTTGTTTTTGTAGGTTTTGTTTTTACTGAGACTTTATGGTTTTCTTCTTTATTTTGATAAGTAGGTTTGTTAACTTTCTTTGTGGTTACCTTGAAATTTACCCTTACCTTCCTAAGTTTGAACCAGTGTATTATTACTTGGTATCACCTTGCCTTCCTCTCCATTAGAAGGTTCTATACCTACACCATCTATTCCCTCTTTTATAGTTCTGATGTTGTTGTCATTTGCAGATTAACCTCTCTGGTTCCCTGTTGAAAATCTTTAGGCTTTGAATAGTCCTTGAGAGTTCATTTCCTAGGTTGGTATCTGGCTGGTGTGATCTTGCTTCCTAGATTCAGGCTGTCATCTGATGTTGTTTGTTCTCAAACCAAAGGACTCCCTTTAATAATTCTTGTAAGTTTGGTTTGGTTTTTACATATTCCTTTAATTTGTTTATCTGGAAATGTCCTAATTTAACCATCATATTTGAACGAGAGTTTTACAGGATATATTATTCTTGGTTGGCAATTTTTTTCTTTCAAGATTTTATATATGTCATCCCATTGTCTTCTTGTCTGCATGGTTTCTGCCAAGTAATCAGCGCCTACTCTTACTGTTTCCTCTCTGTATGTGACTTTTTGTTTTTATCAAGCTGCTCTCAGGATTCTTTCTCTGTCTTTGGTTTTAGCAAGTGTGATTATGATATGCCTTGGTGATTTTCTTTTGGAGTCTATCCTATATGGGGTTTGTTGAGCTTCACAGTCAGCTTTTCATCTCTCATGATATTAGGGAAGTTTTCTGTCAGCAAGTCTTCATTGATCCTCTTTGTGTTTTCTATTCACTTGAAAATTTTTGCTTTTGATTGTATCCCACATAATGGTCAGAGTTTCTTCATTTTTCTTCATTCTTTTTTCTCAAAGCTGTATCCAAGTATTTGTCTTCAATTTCACTGATCCTGTCTTCCATCATTTCAAACCAACTCCTCAGCCCTTCTATGACACTGTCCATTTCTGAAATCTTGTTGTTTATCTTTTGGATTTCTAATTGTTATTTTTGTATAATTTCTAGTTGCGAATTTATTTTGGCATTTTGTTCCTGTATTATTTTCCTGAATTTTTCCATTTTTTTGTCTGTATTTTCCATGAATTTATCTATTTTTCCCTCATTTTTGTCTTCTTTTTGCTTCAAGTCTTGGATAGCTCTGAATATTAGTGATTTGAATTCCCTATCAGGTAGTTCCAGTGCCTTTTCTTCTACTGGAAAGCCATCTGGTGTTTTATTCTGGACACCTACTGCAACCATCCTGTCTTGTTTTTTGATATGTTTTGATATTGTCTGTTGTCTTCAGGAGATTCAGGAGTTATTTTCATTTATTGACCGTAGATTTCTTAGTTTCGTCCTGCTTTTTTTGTTTTATTTGGTTATGTCTGAGCAGGCAGGCTCTGCATTCTTTGTTGTTTGCTTGTCTGTGGACATATTTTTCACCTCTTTGTCCAATGGGCATGGCCAGTCGCTCAGCTATGGTGCAACTGGGCAGGTCCAACTGGAGGGGAGGGGCTGGGATGGGTTGTTTGTGGCATGTACTGCGGCTGACAAGATGAGCCAGTGGTCAGTGCAGGGCAGGTTTCAGTAGGTCCTGCCTGTGCTGTTTGGGGGTGTGATGTTCAGCACACTGTACAGATACGCAGGAGAGAGGAGGAGGAGGAGGTTGTGATGTGTGGAGCCAGGTTGGGTATGGAAAAGAAAAGAGACAGGAGAGAGAAACAGGAGAAAAAAAAGAAAGTGGTTAGGAAGCTTGCCGTTGGAGTGAAGACACAAGAAATTGAGAAATGAAGAAAAACAGAAAGAAAATAAATAAAATTTAAAAAAAAAATGCCCCGGGGATCCTATCAGCATGGCTGCACAGATCGGAGTAGGGGCTCCCCAGCCAGGCAGTACAGCCTGGCTAGAAGGGTTGGAGATGATAAACAGCTCAAGGTATTCAGGAGACAAGAAAAGAAGGTAAGTAGAAAGAGATGAGAAACTGAGAAATGAAGAAAAATAAAAAGGAAAAAAGAAGGCGAAAACAAACAAATTTTAAAAAAGAAGAAAAGGGGGGGAAAAGTCCCCTGGGATCCCACTGGCATGGCTGTGAGGACTGAGGAAGCAGTTCTCCAGCTGAGCAGTGCTTCATAGCCTGTCAAGAAGAAGTAAAGATGGCACATGGAGTCAGGCGTTCAAGAGAAAGGAGGGGGAGGAGGTGAGAGGCAGGGAAGAAACCAAAGAGGCCGAGAAAAGCAACACCAGCAACAAAGAAATGGCAGTGAAGCAGCCGGCCTGTGTGGGCGGGGCGAATCTTCATGGCATGGAACTGGTGCCCCCTGCGCCGTGGTCGCATCTCACTGTGAAGCAGCAGATCGGCACGCTGGGAAGCAGTGAATTGGCCCTCCAAGAAGCTGAGAATCAGCCCACCAAGAAGCTGCAGATCCGCCCACCAGGAAGCAGCAAATTGGCCCTCTGGGAAGCTGGGAATTGGCCTGCCGGGAAGCAGCAAATCAGCCCTCCAGGAAGCCGAAAATCAGCCTGACAAGAAGCAGCAAATTGGCCCACTGGGAAGCTAGGGATCTGCTCGCTGTTAAGTAGTGAATCGGCCTTCCAGGAAGCCGGGTATCAACCTACTGGGAAGCCTCAGATTGGCCAACCAGGAAGCAGTGAAGGTCAAGCAGGAGGAAGCAGGGTGAAGGGTGGAAAAGCGTGTCTCGCTGGTTACTGAGTGCTCTGTCTCCTGCTGGGAGCTCCATGAATCTGCTTTCTCATACTCCCCATCCACTAGTCTCGAGCAGGAGTCTTGAGATGGTGGATCCATGCTGTGTAGGCTGATAGAGGACCTCTGCTACTAACTTTCCTCACTCTCTGTTCTCTGTCAGTTTCTTATTTCATTTGGTGCTTGGTTGAGTTCTTTATCTCTTCGTTTGATGCTTAGGGTTTCAATATTGACATTTGTCTCTGTTTTACTTAGTCTTTCAGGTATTTGCTGTGAAGGGACGGCATGGTGCTTGTGTCTATAGCATCATGTTGGCTCTGCCTTTTTTCTGTTTTTTAAGGACACATCTCAGATTGGATTAGGCTAACCCTTCTCCAGTATGATCTCATATTAACTGGTGATATCTTCAAAGACGCTGTTTCCAAACAAGGTCACATTTATAGGTATCAGAGATTAGGAATTCATCATAAATTTTGGGGGGACATAATTCAATCTATAACAATATCCTAATACCTAACATAGAGGCCAATCAACATTATTTGTTAAATAGAATATTGTTATTTAATGTTGGTTTATTTCACTTTTCATGGCTGTATGCATTACCCGCCCCGCCCCCCACCACTACCACCCTCAAGCAGATTTTAAATTCCTTGAATTCGGGGACTATTTATCTTCTTTTATACCCCACAATAATTGCCTGAGAAAAATTAGGGGAAGATGGAATAAAAAGTCAGGGGGTTCTGTCAAGTGCATATTTTACACATCAGATTCTTTTACAAGACACTGAGCTTCTCTAAATGTTCTGTTTCAATTCTTAATTCCACTTTCTACCCTCTCCCCCAGCAGAGTAATATGGAAGTACTTCTTAATTCCAATGTCATAGTATGTAGATGAATTTTGCCCACCAGGTGTCTTTGGAGAGTAACCACAGATAGCAGCCAAAACCCCAAAAACCAAACCCGTTGCCACTGAGTTGATTCTGACTCATAGCGATCCTATTGGACAGACTAGAACTGCCCCATAGGGTTTCCAAGGCTGTAATCTTTACAGAGGCAGACTGCCACATCTTTCTCCCATGGAGTGTCTGAATCATTTGGGTTAGGCTTTACCATAAAGTTGAAATTTGAGCCTGATTTTGAAAAAGGGAAAAGCAAAGCAACATAGGGAAAGTATTTAGGAATATGGACCTGTTTAAGTAAAGGCTCAGTGGCTGGAAAACACCACCAGCACTCCTGGACACCAGTAGACCTGGATTAGTCAGCTCAGGCTGCTGGCTAGACAAGGAGTAGCAGGCCTTTGGTCTGTGAGCTAGGAACTCCATTCCTTAGCCCTATGGGGGAAGGCAATTGTTACTGAAGAAGGAAAGTAGAATGGAAGGCTTGGGTATAGGTCTTTCTTCACTCCTTCATCCCAGTTATAGTGCTTTTTCAGCAAACACCAGATAAGGGGCAATCTTCTGCAGGAGGAGTGTTGGAGAATAAGGCAGCTAGTAATTTTCCAGAGTATATAACTTCAAATTTACCCATAATGTTATTGTCCTATAGACTGTTGTTGTTAGTTGCAGTCAAGCCGATTCCGACTTCGGTTCAAAAAAGTCAGAAGAGGGTTAATACACATAACTGCCATCATTTATTGAGCTTTCTATGTGGTAGACATTTTGCTAAATACTTTCCATATTTTATCTCATTTAATACATCCACCAGCTCTATGAGTTGGGCATTATTTTCTCTGTTGTACACTAGAACAACTGTGTTGTTCGGACATAAGGCAGAGTTTAGCTGCTAATGAAAATGAACGGTACAGAAAATAATCACTGAAGAAATTCTGAATGAGAAGAAATCATTTGGGTTAGGCTTTACCAAAAGTTGAAATATGAGCTTGATTTTGAAGAACGGAAAAGCAAGGAGACAGAGGGAACACATTTAGTTTGAGCAAAGGATCAGTGGTTGGAAAACACAAGGCATATTTAAGGACTGTGTTTTCAACCAAGTGTTTCTGGAAGACTAAGATAGAAAGATAAGGAGCCCTGATGGTGCAATGGTTAAGCACTTGACTGCTAACTGGAAGATTGGCAGTTCAAACCCACCCAGCTTCTCCTTGGAAGAAAGACCTGGTGATCTGCTCCTGTAAATGTTACAGCCAAGAAAACCCTATAGGGCAGTTCTACTCAGTCACATGGGGTCACTATGAGTTGAAATCAATGCAACGGCACCTACTAACAGCAACAAGATGGAAAGAGAGTTTGGGGCTGAATTTTAGCTGGCTTGGAAGCCAGAAAGAATACAGTACAGTATTATTCTCAGCATTGAATAAATTAATGCTGTAAAGTGTTTAGAACAAGTTCTAGCACATAGTATAGGCTGAATAAATATTTGTTGCTGTTGTTATAGCATTGAGGTTAATTGGTTTACACAATCCTGAGTTCAAATCCAAGCTCTGCCACCAAAGAACCTTGAATACATTACTCAACAGTTTTATTTTTCTACACGTAAAATGGGGATGAGAACACTTCCTACTGTATTGACTTACTAGTTCTCTATTGCTGTTAACAAATTATTTTAAAATTTAGCAACTGAAAAAAACAAACATTTATTATCTCCTGGCTTCTGTGGGTCAGGAATCTGAAAGTGGCTTAGCAAGGTAGTTCTTGCTCAGGGTCTCTTAGGAGACTGCAATCAAAGTGTTGGTAAGAAGTGCAGTCAGCTCAGGGCTCAACTAGGAGAAAATTACCCTCCAACCTCACTTATATGGACCTCACAACAGGGTTGCTTCACAACATGGCAGGAGGTGTCCCCTAGAATGAGCAATCCAGGAAAGGGTTAGAGGGAGTTCCTAACATGGAAACCATGATTATTTCACAACCTGCTCTTGGAAGTGTCATCCCACCACTTCTGTCTTGTTTAATTCATTAGATTCAAGTCAAGAAATCCAACCCACACTCAAGGGGAAGGGATTACACATGGAGGGTATGAATACCAGGAAGATGGAATCATTGGGAGGATCTTACATATTGCTTTTTTGTTTATATGTTTTCATTGTTATTGTTTTTATTATCAGTATCTTTATAAATCTGATCTTTACTTGTCTTTGGGGGTTGGAAACATTACATATAAACTTACAGATATATTTTAATACACACATACAAAAAAATACACAAATCATAAAAAAAAAAACCCTCAGTCATAAGTGTGGTTAGTCATAACTTGAATACATCATGAGTCTGGGACTATATATATATATATATATCTCCTAAAAAATAGAGTGTCTTTGCTTAAATTCATTCACCTGTAAAATTAGGATAGTAACAGATCCTATTTCAGAATCTTGTCATGAGAATTAAATAACACATGTATAGCCGTTAGAACAGTGCCTGGCACATGGTAACCCTCAATAAAGTTAACATTAATAGAAACGAAAAAATACAGCAATGTTTCCTATGAAAAATATTTTATGTATAGAAGATACCAAAATTATTTGTTGACTAGATGTCTCAGCAAAAAATGGATATGTCTAGTGGCTGATGAGCTATGAGGGTAATAAAAAGATGGGAATCAAGGATGGCTTTGCTATTCTGTCCCCTGAGAAATAAAACTATAATAAAAGAATAGAGCAGAGGGAGCCAATATAGGGAGGAAGATGAAAAGCTTAGCTTTAGACATACCAAGCTGAGTTGATTTAGAAATATAGGAATAGCCAAGAGAAAATGCTATGCACAATTTCAGTATGATCCTACATTGACTTGTCTGAACTAAGTGAGGGGATCCCTACAAAGATCACAGAAACCAGGTCTTCTGATTCATTGCTGTAGCCACCATCCTAGAAAATATGAAAGGAAGTGGAGGGTCACCGAGCATCAACATCCACCACGGCTTTCTAAAACTCAGATCTCACACAGGATGACTACCCCATGGCAGCCACAGGAAATCCTCAAATTATAAACACTAATTGAAAAATAATAATAACAGCTCCTCCTTTTCCTCTTCTTCTTCCCTTTAACCATTAGTGGAGCCAAAGAAAGTAGGTGCCTGTGCTGGCATTTTTTGGTTTTGAAACACCACTCTTCTCCACTAAAAAGAACCAGGGGTCCTTTCAGAAATGGCTGATTCTAGGACTGGGATCAGGGATAGTACAATATAATCTGGAAACACTTTGTTGTACCAAAAAGTAAGGAGTACTCAAAGAAAGATGGTGGCATTACAAAAGGATACAGAAGTCAACTTGAAGGTACTCCCACTGTACGAATTGAAAACAATTTGAACATAAAAATTAATAATTATAGTAACAGATTATAGCCCATTGAATAAAATAGGTCACCTTGAGTTCATTTTGATTTAAACAAATAAATGAAAAAATTTAAAAGTTTAATGAGGAACAAGGTATTTACAGAGTCGCAAAGTCTGTGCTACAGAATATTTATTCATTACAAAGATAAAAAGAGTAACTCTATGTCATAAAAGCCTAGCTGAAGCCACCTTAATCTACTAATCAAAGTAAATATCCTAAGTAATGGGACAAATTATGTGTCACCTGGTAGGATGCTATAAGAACACAGTATTACTTCTGTGGTATTCTGACCAAAGATGTATAAACTGAATCTAATCATAAGGAAACATCAGAAAATCCAATTGAACAGCATTCTGTTAAAAAAAAAAAAAAATCCCTGTAGTCATCAAATATGTCAATTTCATGAAAATCAAGGAGAGACTGAGGAATTGTTACAAACTGAAGAAGAAAAAAGTGAAATGACAATTAAATGCAATGCAGGTTCTGTGTTGGATCCATTTGCTATAAAGGACATTCTTGGGACAACTGACAAAACTAAATGTAGTCTGAGGATTAGCTGGTGGTAATATATCAATGGAGCCCTGGTGGCGCAGTGGTTAAGAGCTCGGCTGCTAACCAAAAGGCCAGTAGTTCGAATCCACCAGCCACTCCTTGGAAACCCTATGGGGCAGTTCTACTCTGTCCAGTAGGGTCTCTATGAGTCAGAATCGACTCAACAGCAACGGGTTTGCTTGGTTTGGTTTAATATATCAATGTTAATTTCCTGATTTTTCTGGTTGTATTATGGTTACATACGAGGTACAAGAATGTCCTTGTTCATAGGAAATACACACTAAAGCACAGAGTTAGTAAAAACAGGTGGAGATTTAAGCTCTTTCTTCCTGTCTACAAAACAGTCTTAACCTCATTTCTAGATGCTAAGAAATACCCCATAAATCCAAATACAGGCAGTGCTTGCTTTGTATGATTCTAATATACAAATTTCAGTTACCATAGTTTAGTTAAATAATACCAGTCCCCTTACAACATGGTTCAAATTTCAGTTACCACAGCATATTAACTGTGAGCAATTGCATAAAGTACAAACTTCTCCGGTAGCATTCAGTTCATAAATTACTACATAAATAACAGATACGTATCTTGATCCACATCTGTCGGTGAATGGTCATTGCACATCTGTTATTTATCTCATGCAAAGGCAGCAAAGACTATATAGGTTAGTGTCATGGATTGAATTATGCCCCCCCAAAAAATGTGTGTATCAGTTTGACTGGGCCATGATTCCTGGTTTTGTGTGATTTTCCTATGTGTTGTAAATCCTGCCTCTATAATGTTAATGAGGGAGGATGGGCGGCAGGTGTGTTAGTGAGGTAGGACTCAATTTACAAGTATGGATTGTGTCTTGAGGCAATCTCTTGAGATATAAAAGAGAGAAGGGAGCAGAGAGACAGTGGGACCTCATACCACCAAGAAAGAAGTGCCAGAAGCAAAGCACATCCCCTTTGGAACCTGGGTCCCTGCGCGGAGAAGCTCCTAGTCTGGGGGAAGATTGATGAGAAGGCCGACAGAAGAGAAAGCCTTCCTTCCCCTGGAGGTGACGCCCTGAATTTGGACTTTTAGCCTACTTTACTGTGAAGAAATAAATTTCTCTTTGTTAAAGCCATCCACTTGAGGTATTTCTGTTATAGCAGCACTAGATGACTAAGACTGTAAAAATGAAAGTACAGCAAAAAAATAAAAAGTGATAACACTGGAAATGAAATTCAAATTTAACATAAATATAGTTACAGAATAAATAACTGACTTTGGGAATACTGACACTGCCACCATCTAAGAGAATTTGATATGCAGCTGTTGTGGGGGAAAAACATCACAAAGTTTAATAAAGCAAAAAGAAAGTTTCATTTGGCATACATTCAAAAAGGCAAAAGTGGGAAACAGGCAACCATGCTGCCAGAGCCATGTCTTCCCGAGTCCAAGGAAATATCACAGAACAGACAAAAGTGGGAAAACGGACAAGCATGCTGCTAGAGCCATGTCTGCCCGAGTCCAAATAATATTACAGAATAGGCAAGAATGGAAAAACGGACAAGCATGCTGCCACAGCTATGTCTGCCAGAATCCAAGGAACAGTTACAGAGCCATCAGTATATATTAACATTACAAACGGGCAGAACCACTGAAAGCTTCATTCTTTCACAGATTGGCTAGAAACTGTGATCCTGCATTATGAATCATCTTTCTTAACAATCATTGGTATAGGTTTCAGTAACAACAGTCAGGAGTGTCTTCCTTGGTCCAACAAATTTCTATTCACTAAATGCTAATAGAAAAAGATACGAGTAGAGAGTCTTTTGTATTCTGTTTTATTGGCTTTATGTGAAAGTTTCCCTAAAAGATATTTTCCAAGATTATTTTAGCTACTGTCTTTATTCCTCAGGGCCCAGTTGATGTGTCTTTGTGAGTCTGTGGGGGCCCAGCTCCAGCTGGGTCACGTTTCTCCATGCTCTAGGTCAGAGAATAATGATCCCAAATATTATTTTCTAAATTACAGCTAAAGGAACTAAGTGAAGGTGCATTTATCAACATAAATGAGGAAGTGGTTATGACAAAAAAGGATAAATATGTTCCAAAGAAAGTGACACCAGCAAAAAACTTCACATTAAAGGAACTCTTAGATACAGTTCACAACAATGAAAGCATAATGGATAAAATGTTGTAAGCTGATCCAAACTCAGAAAAGAGTGTGAAAACATGCTTGCTTAGTATGCTAAGTTATATGATGGAAAGAAGGCAAGCATCATTCCAACTATTCTGGATAAGGTTTTTACAGAGAAATGAAGCATTTTAATTCTCAATATTTCTAATGTTTTAAGTTATAGTGTATTAAATAAATCATAGTGCTACACTTTTTGTATTTTCTTACATGCGTGTAACTGACAGTAAAAAAGCTTTTAATGTTTTGACAAATATTTTTAAAGTATGAAAGTTGTAACTTTTCCCATGATTATTAAGTTACTTTGCACAGTTTCAGCTCTCACAGTCATTTTTATAGTCATAGTCATTTTCACTATGGTGCAAAGCAAGGATTGCTATAGTTGGTAGAACAGGGCCTTCACCTCCCACAGCCTCAAGCTTACTTTCCTTCTTCCACTCCCTCTTTCATGAACTCTCAAAAGAAATGGAGCTTCTTGTGTGGATGACATCACATCATCACAATGTGGTCAATGTGGGCAACTAACTATTCAGTTTCTTCCTGTAATATGTATTGTGGGCAAATTCTCAGGCTGCCTCCTTGGTTCTCCTTTTGCCATTCACATAACAGCTATGCTAATTCAGGTGATCTCTTTCTCATGGGTTCGAGGTATGTCTGCTTATTTATATTTCAATTGTTTGTTTTCAAAACTACCTTGGAGAGGAGTTCCAGCAAAATGGCGCTCTAGGCAGAAGAACTACGCTGTCCCTCCACAGCAAAGATCCGAAAAACTAATCCGAACAGAGAATACAACAATCCTGAAACCCTAAAACATCAAATGAAGAGATAAAGAACTCAGCCAAGCACCAAATGGAGTGAGAAAACTGACAGAGAAC
>NW_004443983.1:8255494-8297320 GCF_000243295.1 Trichechus manatus latirostris
CAATTGGAAGAGCGTAGTCAATGTCACTGAACTGTGTATGTAGAAATTTTTGAAACGGTGTGTCTTTGGCTATGTGTATTTTCACCAAAAAAAAAAAAGGTTGAGAATTTAGAGGGTTAATATGTTGTGGGGTTGTTAACCAATGTCATGTGTACTACTGTTTCATGAGAAACTATTTGTTCTGTAAGCCTTCACCTGAAGTACAATAAAATATTTTTAAAAAAACTACCTTGGAAAAGTTCTCACTTGGTATGGTCCTCTTGTGTCCTTAGACTCATTAGAAATCAATAAACCACCATAATTGTGGTTAATAGACATAAAAGTTTAACGTTGGTGGTATATATATTCATTTCCAACCTTGGGGAGTTGCGGAGGGAGATAAAAGAGGGGTATCTGATTAATACAGAGAAGGAAAGCAGTAAGCAGAAACCCTGAAATACTAGAAGCCACGAGGTGGAAAGCACCACAAGAAAGCAAAAGGAATGAAGTAAAGAGGAAAATAAAGACAGTTCATAGATTTTGATAAAAGTAGAGTAGCTGAGTAATCATAAGAGCTCAAGAGAAAGACTCAGTAGATGCCACCATCACTTAAGATGTCTACTACAAAAACATTCCTTCCCCTGAAATTTCCTTCTCTCTTCCTCAGAAGCCACAGACTGGCATAACCCTCCTTATAGATCCTCACCAGTATCTTCCCAATACACCACTACCCTCCATCACCACCCCTGATTCCCCAATTTTCACCATTCTCCTGAAGGCCTGGGACTGCATTACTGCCAAAGGAAAGGGAGAAGGATAGAAAATGGTAGGTCTTCTGGCCAATTTCACAAACTACCTCTGAGTGTCTATGATGTGCCAGACACTGCTAGATATCAGTAATATATAAAAAAAAAGGCAAGTTTCCTTTCTCTATACACCTAGGAAGGGAAGGAAAGAACAGCAGAAAAGAGAGAAAAAGACTAGATGGAGAAAAATGTATCTGCACTGTTCCTCACCACCACTTCTACTAGAGACCCCAGGCTCCAGGAGTTCCCCTCAAGTGCCTGAGAGCTGGGACTCCCTTTTTCCCATTACAGGAGAGAGCTTCAGGGAAAGAAATGTGTCACACTAGAAAGGAAGTGGAATTAAGAGTAAAAAGACCTGAGTTGAAGTTCTCCTCCACCATTTAACTAGCTATATGGACTTCAACACATCATTAACTTCTCTAGGCCTCAGTTTCCTCATGTGTAAAACATGCATCATAATACCCGCCTACTTCTCCAGAACACCCTGAGGCTCAAATGAGATATGCAAAAGCATTTTGAAAATAATAGATCTATAAAAGGTATGACATTGTTAATACACATTTATTTATTCATCAGACATTTAGGAGCTCTGAATACGTTTTCTCCTAGGCTCTTGGCTGGTCTTAAAAATGTGGTGTCTGGGTAAAATAATACTTTTTGTGCACTAATTTATAAAATTCAGTAATTTCAGATTCACAAAAATATATTAAAAAGAGCTTCATCGTTTGGTATTTGAAAATCAAACAGCTCTGTGATGGTGTTTTGGGCCCTTTATGAGCACAGTTTGGGTAGTAGCTGTGAATTAGAATTCAGAAGTATTTAGAGCACCTGAGAAACATCATCCTGACTCAGTTGAGAGTTCCTTTTGGAAGCTGCACTTCTTAGATTTTGCTGCCTGGAAATAACTAATGTGAAATCTCATTCGAGTACAACAATAAACATTTATTTAGCTCACATACCCGCGTGTTGACTGATCTAGGTGGGGCTTGACTAGGGCAGCTTACTTGCAACCAGTGGTATAGCCCAGACATGCTCTTCTAATGAAAATGGTAGAGGCACAAGAGAGCCCACCCAGCTGCACAAGAGCTTTCCATGACTTTGGCAACACTGCACCACTAACAACACCTTGGCAAAGCAAATTATACGGGTCAAGTCCAAAGTTAAGGATGAGGAAGTACCCTGTATCCATGTCAGGGAGGGGCAAAGCAAATATTTCTGGATAATAATTTAATCTACCAATGATATCACATGGGCATTTCAAATTCAGGACATCCAAAAGGGAATACATGATATTCCCGTAAACCTGTTCCTCCTACAGTGCTCCTTAGTTCAATGAATGACACCCTTATGCTAGGGAATCAGCCTAGATGCCTTTCTCTTCCCTCTTTCAGAACACTGCTAATCACCAAAGACTAAGATGTTTTTCTGTCATAGGGCACCACCTTAGTCTAAGCCACTGTCATTGCCCCCTGGACAACTGCAGCTGGACTCCCTCATCTGCTCTGGCCCTCCTCTAGTCCATTCTCCACAGGGCAAGCCAGAAGATTATTTTCTAACACAAATCTAACGATATGACTCCCTGACTTAAAACCTGCCATTGCCAATAAAGTTAAATCCAACTTGTTCCCAAGGCTTGCAAGACATCTGTGACGTAGCCTTGCTTACCTCTTCTCTAACTCCATCCCTCTGCCATGTGCTCCCAAAGCAGGCTAAGCTTCATCTTTCCAAGCCCTTAATTGTCTCCTGTCGTTGTTTCCTAGTGCTATTGTAAGACAAGTACCATACATGGGTGGCTTTAAAGAACAGAAATTGATTTGCTCACGGTTCTGGAGACTAAAAGTTCAAATCAGGGTCTCAGCCATGCCAATTCCATCCTTGCTGATAGCTCCAGGCATTCCTTGGTTCCTTGGTGATCCTCACATGGCGTCTGTCTTCCCCCATGTGTGCATGTCTCTGTGTTTAATCTGCTTTTTATATAACTTGGAAGTGAATATATTTAAAGCCCACCCTACTCAGGCATCATCTAATTAACAAAACAAAGAAAGCCCTATTTCCAAACAGGATTATATCCACAGGCACAGAGGTTAGGATTCCAACACACATTGGGAGGTGGGGAGTGGAGGGGCACAATTCGATCCATAACAGCTCCCTCACTTGCTAGGCTGAAAGCTCTGAGTACGGACCATGTCTCCTTTGTTTCCAGCTGTAAATACTCCCCCAATAGACACACACACAGCAGAGTTCCTGTCACATACTAGATGCTCAATAAATACTTGTTGAAGGAAAGAATAAGTGAATGAGGGGGAAAAGGGTTGTCTCAAGAGTAGTAAGACTTAAGACTTCATAAGTAAATCAATGTTTGATTGGTCCACCTTTTCTTTAGCATTTTGACAATATTTTCTCAGTTTCTATATTTCTATTACTCCTCAATAAGTAAATAAAGTTTGAGCAGACTTGCTTTTTTCCAGCCACAGTAGGACATAAAGAAAACCAAAAATTGACCAAAATTCTAAATCCCTCCCTACCAGGGAGGGAGGACCTTCTGGGGGTTAGGAGTGCACAGAATTGGTTCTTCTTAGGAAAATACTAGAGTTACAGCACTGAAAAAAATTTCACTGTCTTCTAGTCCACCTCCTAGCTTTGAGCACAGGAATACCTTAATCAGCCAACACAAAATCATGTTTCTAAGCAGGAGAAACCATAAACAAACAGGCGGCCAGCAAAGAAGAGCCTCTTATTACAATTACATTTCTCACAGAGTTGGAAGAGACCCTCAGGGATCAACAGCTATTCATTTATTCATCAAATATTTTAGAAGTCTCAGTGCTTTTTCCTACAGATACAGAAGTTAGGTGCCTTTATTTTACTAACTGAGAATTTCAGTTGTGAACTGAGAAAAGTCTGTGTCTAAAGAGACTCTATGTTCTTTTTATCTTTAAAAATTCAGAAGTTCTTTTAATTGTATTTGCTGAATATATTCTTCCTGAAGTTAACCAGAATGAGGGTCTCTTGATTGTGCCTATTGTCAGATGCCGTAGAGTCAGTTCCAACTCATAGCAACACTATGTACAACAGAATGAAACACTGCCTGGTCCTGCGCCACCCTCATAATTGTTGTGCTTGAGCCCATTGTTGCAGTCACTGTGTCAATCCATCTCGTTGAGGGTCTTCCTCTTTTTCATTGACCCTCCATTTTACCAAGCATGATGTCCTTCTCCAGGGACTGGTCCCTTCTGATAACATGTCCAATATACGTGAGACAAAGTCTCACATACTATGGCTTGAATAAAACAAGTCTACTCAAACTTTCTTTAGGCTTGCACCTAAAGAACCCTTAATGATTCCTCACCGTACAGTCATGTGCTGCACAATGTCCCTTCGGGCAACTTCTACCACGTATACGTCAATGGTAGTGTATTTTTTTTTTTAATTCACTTCTTTGTTTTAAAAAAAAGCAAAAGCTAAGAAGTTTCCTGAACACAACAAAACACTTTGAGAGACAGAGTAGCTGGATCAGGGGCATGGGGACCATAGTTTCAGGGGACATCTAGGGCAATTGGCACAAAAAAGTTTATCAAGAAAATGTTCTGCATTCCACTTTAGTGTGTGGCATCTGGGGTCTTAAAAGGTAGCAATTGGCCATCTAAGATGCATCAACTGTCCCCAACCTACTTGGAGCAAAGGAGAATGAAGAACACCAGAGACACAAGGAAAATATTAGCCCAAGAGACAAAATGGCCACATAAACCAGAGACTCCATCAGCCTGAGGCCAAAAGAACTAGATGGTACCCAGCTACCACCAATGACCAGCCTGACAGGGAACACAACAGAGAGTCCCCGATGGAGTGGGAGAAAAGTGCAGAGCAGAACTCAAATTCACATAAAAAGACCAGAGTTAATGGTCTGACAGACACTGGAAGAACCCCCAAAACTATGGCCCACAAATGCTCTGTTAACCCAGAAATAAAACCATTCTCAAAGCCCACTCTTCAAAGACTAGACCAGACTATAAAACAAAAAATAATACTCCTGAAGAGTGTGCTTCTTAGTTCAATCAGATACACAAGCCCAAATGGGCGGTTCCTGCCTGGAGGAAGGATAAGAAGGCAGGAAGGGACAGGAACTGCTTGAATGAACACATAAACCTGGGGTGGAAAGGAGGAGTGTGCTGTCACATTATAGGAATTGCAACTAATGTCACATAACAAAAAAAGAAGAAAAAAAAAAAAAAAACCCATCATTGTTGAGTCAATTCTGACTCATAGTGACTCTATAGGATAGAGTAGAATTGCCCCATAGGATTTCCAAGGAGCGGCTGGTAAATTTAAACGGCTGACCTTTTGGTTAGCAGCCAATCTCTTAACCACTGCACCACCAGGGCTCCACTCCTTAAATTTGTGTTTGCAAACATTTAATATAGGAAAACGAAAAAAAAAAAACTCACCCCATCATTCTTAACCCAGGTGGTAGAAGCAGGACCTATAAGAACAGGGTTCAAGACAGGGCTTCCACTTTAACCTCTGCATAGAGGTGAACTCTATTCGATATATAATATGGTGTTCGCACAACGTCCAAATCACATAACATCTTATTATTTCACAGAACTTATCATGGACAGTAAACAAGGCATGACTTAGTTCATCACAGTGGAAACCCTCATATGCTGTGGATATAGTGTATGCTATACCAGTAACATTGCTGCTTTGGAGTCAGTTCAGACTCATGGCAACCCCATGTGCATCAGAATAGAACTGTGCTCCGCAGAGTTTTCAATGACTGAGTTTTTGGAAGCAGATTTCCAGGTCTTTCTTCCAAGATGCCTCTGGATGGACTCAAACCTACAACCTTTCAGTTAGCAGCTAAGCATGTTAATTATTTGCACCACCCAGGGACTTCTAGAGTATGCTCTAGGTTTGGCAAACTCTATTTACTTCTAAACATTTCCATGAGAAATCACGTTATTCTTCCGTAACTACATAGGATTTTACTACTCAGAGATCACTCTGAGAATAAACTACTGCTCCTCATTGCAAGTAATTGATAAACAGAGTTAAACTAAGCCTGATGGCCTAGCACTAAATCTAGCACTAATAAGGTTACTCCATTTGCCAAATCCAGAGACTCCTAATCAGATATTTTTCTAATTTTCAGACCAACCTCACATTCCATACTAAAAAAGGGATGTCGCCTAAAGAATTTTCTTCTTATGACAATAAAGCTGCCTTAACTAGTGTTTTACTCTTTCTCATCTGCCAATGCAGGACCTGTACTCCCTGCAAAGTTTCCGACCTTTATTTCTGGGAGGCCTCAGGGAGCCTTAAGTCTGGAGTCATAAGGCTCAAAAATATGCCCTGTTGGCTACCACATAAGCCCTACCATGGTGGCCATCAGGAAGTGCCACTTCAATTATGCATAACAAATTGTGTCTACAAAGTCCCTGAGTAGTGCAAATGGTTAACACACTCAGTTGATAACCAAAACGTTGGAGGTTTGAGTCTACCCAATGGCACCTCTGAAAAAAGGCCTGGCGATCTACTTCTCAAAAATCAGCCATTGAAAATCCTATGGAGCACACTTCTACTCCAACACACATGGGATCACTGAGTCAGAATTGACACCATGACAATTGTTTTTTGTTTTTATTTTTTAGTGATGTCTACAAGGCATTGCTACCACTTCTACCAAGTACATCTAGGTGCAGAGCTATATGATGCCATGTGCCGTGTTCTCTTCCGTGTTTACCAACCTTTCCCCTTCTATCAAAGACCGAGCAATATATAGTCACGGGAGCTGGGCAAGATACAGAGCTGCTGATGGACAGATTCTAGGTGGTATTCAACATCTTTCTTCCATTATTCTTCTTTCCCTTAGGATGAGTCCTCTCCCAGAAGTCACCTTAGTCCTGATACAAATGCAGACTGCCGTACCTGTTCTCCAGGCATACTCAGTCCCATCTGAACACCAGCAGTGGGCATTTGTCTGGGTAAACTTGGGCCTTGGCGCTTTAAGTTTTCATCAGAATCAACGGTAGGG
Source organism: Trichechus manatus latirostris (assembly GCF_000243295.1). Classification (NCBI taxonomy): domain Eukaryota; kingdom Metazoa; phylum Chordata; class Mammalia; order Sirenia; family Trichechidae; genus Trichechus; species Trichechus manatus. The sequence goes on from NW_004443983.1 coordinate 8,262,314, forward strand.
TAAACAGCATTTCAATTCAACCACTTCTCTTCCACAAAGGAAAATTTAATAACCAGGTTTTAGAAACTTCAAGTCCATATTCCAATATAAAAATGTCAGGCTTTGTCAATTTACAGAGAAATATCAAAATGATTAAGAGTGAAGAGAAACATTTATAAGCAAAGAATTAAATTGATGCAACCATCTGAGATTATGTTTCACAGATGGACACCGGTATCAAAAGAGTCTTGAATATGTAATTGGGTTTAATGCTGAATGATAAGAAATATGATAACAACTTATGTCTGAAAGATGTAAGTAAATGTCAAATAATATTAATTGAATGAAAGAAAGAAAACACCATTAAGGGAAAGAAATAATACAGAGTTGTTCGATGTGCCAGACAGAGAGAATAATGAATAATATCAGGAATAGGAATGTATTTGAAAGCCCCTAGTAAATTGTAAATGCCATTCAAACTAAAAGTATTATTGTGCAAACGCAAAATTTATGCTAAAACGCTTTGAAAATTAATAATTTCTTTCTACACTCAGATTTAATAAAGTAAAAAGGAGGTACCTAAAGAATATGGATACATAGGAATAAACTGTAGATGATCTGGGGTGTGTTTTTGACTATGTGTCTAACTTGTCCTTCTTTTAGCCCTTGGATCACAAAAAGAAGGAAACTCAGGTTTACTTTTCCATATCAATTACAGGAGATTGTCACAGGGTATCATTTCTTATCTTCTGTTTTTTATCTAGCCCCTTCCCTCCATACATTATGTAAAGGGGGGGGAAAAAAGGTAAAACAGCTATAATTCTACAAAAACCTGCCATGTTTTTTACTATTCATTCTCTCTGCTTTTATAAATTTCTGGGGTTTGGGTTTTTTTTTTTTTTTAATATTAACCCAACTCCTCAACTCCAACAACAGACGTTTCACCTCCAGTCACCTTAGGCTCTGAGAATGCCCTGAGAGTCCCCTCAAGTTACCCACAATTCTCTCTGGGTCCCGTTGGATTCTTCTGCCAGTCACTAATCATCATAATAAGAGCCTCTTTTGATACAAATCGTGTTAAAGGGCAAGGGCAGAATAGTTTTTAAGGTCATTGGTTTTCCAATTAAAATCACAAGTTTCCTATGCTAAAACGTCACAACGTTAAAAACGACTCTGTCAAAATAGTGCTAGGCTCTGGATAAAACTTGTGTTTTTAGCTCTGACAAATGTTAACTGAAATCAGCATTGGAAACATTTGTGGATCAATGAACCGGAAGTTTGAAAGCTGTCCCATTATAGTACTAATATAAACTGAGCAGCCGTCTTCAACATTGTACACATTTCTGTAATCAGTTAACAGACAATACGAACTTGTAATAGAATCACAGCATTAAAAGGAAATTTAGTCATTTAATAATTAACCACTGATTTTTTATGCTTTTATTTATTTATAACATTTACTTTTATTTCATAAAATTTTTAATAGATAATGCAGTCACATGATTCAACAGTATAAAGGATACACATGAAGAGTCTCATTTGTCTTTTTGTCATCTGCTTAGCGTCCTTGCACAGGCATACACGCCCAACAGGTAACTGCTTTTCATTAAATCAAAACATAGCATGGTTCCCCAAATATCACCAACATAACTTGTTGATGAGACAAATTGAGTTTATTGCTTACAGCAGTAAGGGAAAACACCACATAGAAAATCTTCGGCAGTGTCTCAGTCAGAGTAAACCAAAAACCAAACCCGTTGCCGTCAAGTTGGTTCCGACTCATAGCGACCCTATAGGACAGAATAGAACTGCTTCATAGGGTTTCCAAGGAGGGCCTGGTGGATTCTAACTGCTGACCTGGTTAGTAACCATAGCTCTTAACTACTATGCCACCAGGGTTTCCTAGAGAGAGTAAGGTAAGGTCAAATTTTATTGAGAATGGGAAGTTTGGTTTAAAGTAGGTCTTTTAATGCAGGGACTTTATTTGGCTTGGGTAAGAATCACAATACAGCAGTCTAGGATTGGTAGAAACATCAAGGTGAGAATTTTGAGACCAAGGGATTCAAAGAATCTTAGAGCACACACTGTTGATGCTTGCCAATGAAGAGTTGATGGGTTTTTGGGGAATTTGCTGTAATGAGCAATCAAATCATTTGCTTAGGCAGGACAGTCCCAAAAGAATAAAGAAATGATCATGAAAGAGTGAAAAGGCGAAGTCGTGTTAATCTAGACAATAAGGTATAGTTTCGGTTCTCAGAGTCTAGGCAGAGTGTGAGGGTTGATGGTTTTGGTTCTCAATTAGCTTCTTGTGTCTCCTTCCAAAGTTTCTCTGTGCAAATAAACGCAAATACTCTTGTTCCTCTCCCCCTTCTTTAAACAAAAGATTACACATTTTACATACTCTGAACTTTGTTTTTCTCATTTAAAAATACCCCTTGGACATCTTTCCATATAAATATTGAAGAGTTTCCACTTCCTTTCCTTCAGCTATATATATTCTATAGTGTGAGTTACGAAGATTCATTCAACCAATTCCCTATTGAGTTGCTTCCAATCTTTTAATAATGCGAATAATGCAGCATAGATATTCTTTTACATATGTCATTTCACAATTGGAAAGGTGAATCCTCAGAAATGGTATTCTTAGATCTAAGGTATAGTTTTGATAGTTATTGCAAATTGACCTCCATAGGGGTTGTGACAATTTACTATTCTACCAGCCTTCCATTTTATAGACTAACACTACAGCCCAGAAAGATCAAATCACTTGCTTAGTTCACTCAACCAGTTGGTGGAATGTGTTACCTCTGACAACTAAGTCTCCTAAATTCCATGGCAATGCTATTTACCTGAATCTTCCCAAGCTTGGATAAATATGAAGTTGGCCAGGGCTGACCTCCAGGAATCCAGCTGAAGATCCCTGAAATGTCTTTATAAATGATCAGCTTGAGAAAATGAGCGTGTTTCTTAATCTGTGCATCCTAGCCCTGTTGCAGTATCTGAGAGTGGATCATACCAGAAGAAAAAGGGAACAAAAAGAAATTTTAAGTGGAAGAAGACGAGAAAAAAGAAAAAATTAAGCAGAGAAGGAACGGTAGATTTAAAGGCACCTTGTGCCATGAAACAGATTGCTTGTATTAGTGTGTCTGTAAAAATAGCAACCTCATTAACAAATGTAGTAATTTGCATTTTCAGACATTTCAGAACCTACTTGGTTTAATGCAGTCTCCATCTCTTTCTGTCCAAGTATGTTTTGCCATCATCCTTTAAAATGTAGCTCACAAAAATTAAAGCCAGTAGATACATTTTGGAAGCTATAAAATTCCATATGCACAGATCATTAACATATTTACCTGTTTGTTTGATCTATGCTTAGCCTGACCTCCTACACCTTGCCTGCTTTAAACCAGCTCATCAACAATCAGCTCCCCTTGGTGATAGGTAGCTTGCCAAAGGACAAAAATAGCCAGAAAACACCCACTCCCCTCCACATCTAAACAGCTTTACTTATCTGGCTCTGCTCAAATCCAAAGCTAAAGGTATGAAATATTTATTTTTCTCTGGTCAAAAAGAATTAGAAATAAATGTTGAGTGTTTACATAAAGAAGGCATTTAGTAAATGCTGTTTGATAAGGTTATCATTAAAGCAATTAAAAATAATCATCCACAACATTATTAGCAACCAACATTTTTTTTTTTTTAAATAAGACGTAGTAACTTGACTCCAAACCACTTGTATTGGAATCACGCGGAGTAGAAAAAGGAAGGTGAGAGAATTGACATTCATTGACTGTTGACCGTGGTGTGCCAAACCCAGATGATTCTCTAACCTAAATGCACCTGAGATGATACCAATAGGAGTCGAGGTCCCAAATCTATTTGAGCCTCCTTCTCTTGCCCGCAGCCAGTCCTTTGGAACTCCGGGGATGATTGAGATCCAGGGAGGCTTAGGAGCTGGGGAGACCCTCCATGGTTTGAGGTGGGGAGACACCCACAGCAGCAGGGTGGCATGGCACCAGCAGTCTGCCCGTCTTTAGATCAAATGTTCATCAAATGACGGATGCAAACTAAACAATAACCCGAAGCACCAAATTTTTGCAACTGCAAATATCTATAAAACTGACAAAATATTTCGTTTAAAAATTCATATCATAGTAATTAGAAAATAGTGCAGAAGGAAATGCCCCTTCTCTCTTCCTTACAAGCCACCCCATATAAAGACAAGCTCTAATTTGGGGGCTATGACTTAAATGAGAATTCTGTAGCTGATTTAATTTCTCAAGGTTTTAGGTCTCTAAATATCTGGCTGTAATATTATGCATGTTCTAGTTTAGATAATTAATTCAACTAGCTGTGATTCCTCACTGTAATGAAGGAAAATGTAAAATTTAACACATAGACAAAAGGTGTTACTTTCTCAAGGTATCAACCCGCCAAAGGAAACAAGCAAGTTAGCTGCACTTTTTGTATGTAAGCATAAAGATGTGACTTGAAACTAATGAGACTTTTTTATGTGTGGCTTGTGGAATTTTTCCTATTACTTTATGTTTACATAAACTTCCACACTTTTCACATGAATAGCTTGAAAATTACATTGCAGTCTTTGTTCTTTAAATATCCAAGTAACGCAGGCAATTCCTCATTATACAAACATTGGTTTTTAGGTGCGTAGATTACATAAAGTCTCTGCTGCTTATTCTTCTTCATCCTGCTATTTGGAGTTTCGGTCATTTCACTGCCTTCAGAAACTCCAACAGAAATCGGCTTTCAGAAAAAGACGGAGTTTGATCCAATGTGTGTAAAAAAGTGATAATTAAAAATAAAAACTATTTTTATGTTTGCATATATGTGTGTTAATATAAGAACTATATATGTCAAACCTTACCAGTAGACCCATCTGACAAAAGAAGTGGGATAATTAGAAGGGGGTGATACTTAACATTTTAACTCTATATACTTCAGCCACTCTTAGAACTTTTAAGAATGAGAATGTATTCATGCTTTACTTGTAAGAAATGATCTGAAACAAAACCTATTATTGGATTAAATTCCAGTTTTTCAGTAACATTTCAGTCTATACTGCAAAATCTAGATCTTGCATTGTACTCCCTTAAAAGTGCAATCTCCCAGAAAAACTTTTTTTTGGGGGTAGGTAGAGTTATTTGTGTCAAAGGGAAGACTCCAAGAATAGCGTGTTTTTGAATAAATTTTTTGAAAAGATCAGCTGCTATAAACATTGACTTTTGTCACTTGTATTTTCTTTCAGTGAAAGGAATATTATCCATCTTAAGTCTCTCCATTTGTCTCCTCTTTTTACACAGTAGAGATTCCGTACAACCAATTCCAATTAAGTTTGTTCCCGTGTCCTTTTGGATTCTTTCAAAGAATGTTCTTTTCCAAAGCCAATATCTTTGTGCTATTAACCTTCGAACATCCCTTTGCCGGAGCCGCACATCAGATTGAATTCTGATCACTCGTCCCTCAACCTATCATTTCTCTCTTATTGCTTTGCCTGGCTCTTCCCCAAGCTTTCCAAGCAGCCAGACTGCAGTCAGACATTGGCAAGTCTATACAAACTGTTCCAAGAAAACAGGCTTTTAAAAGCTTTTCCCTCTATTTGATCAGGAAATCCACTTATTTCTCTCCTCCAAGGACAAATTAAATTGAAAAATCCAGTGGGCCATAGTCTAATTCAATTTAGCTAGAATTCATTGAGTCTTACTGTGCTCAAAACATAGATATTGTGGCAGATACAATGACAAGATAAAGTTTCTGTCCTCAAGGAGTTTACAATCTAGTGGCACTAAAAGAGCATCCTTCAATCCCGTTGGTTAGCTTCTACTACAATGTATTTGTCCTTAGAAAGAGACTCTCTGGTGATTTTTAAAATTAAATCTGCCCTTTTTTCCACTAGATTTCTACAAGCTATATTTACATTTGATTTGAAGAGACTGGGATCAGTCTTTTTTTAAGTGTCCTCAGTCTCTCTGATACGATTGCAATGCTCTCAAGAATGAAAAACAAGTCACAGAGGAGTAAAACCATGTGACAAGTGGGTTTCAGTTTTAACAGGGCATGATTTCTGCTGGTGTTAACATTCCACCTTCTAAACACAAGCACATTCTATATGTCGGCATCCAGTAAAAGGCACGACAGGCTTCATTTTGTAATTGAAGGAGGAAAGTTTTCCTATAGAGATAGTACACTGGAAAAAAGTTGCAGAGGAGAATGAAGGGGATGGTATGCTGTCTATTTCTTTTATAGCTTTCTAGGATTGATGCTTCTCTTATTGGGAGATTGGGGTTTAAAATACAGTACACTGCTTAGAGATTTCCTGTGAGATATTCAGGACAAGCAGAGTTGCTTCAAGGGCAGTGGTGGGTCAGTGGTAGAATTCTTGCCTTCCATGCAGACGACCTCATCTGATTCCCAGCCAATGCAGCACTTCATACACAGCCACCACCCAGCTGTCAGTGAAGGCTGGCATAGTGCTGAACAGGTTTCAGGGGACCTTCCAGATCAAGATGGACTAGGAAGAAAGGCCTGGCAATCTACTTCCAAATATCAGCCAATGAAAGCCCTATGGATCACAGTGGTGCAATCCACAATGGATCATGGGGATGGCACAGAACGGGGCAGCATTTCATACCATTGTGCACAGGGTTGCCATGAATCGAAGGCCAACTAGACAGCAGCTAACAGCAATAACAAAGTTGCTTCAGGACCCAAGTAACACAGTATGCCTCCGAAATGGGAAGACTTTCTCCTTGCCTTAAAAAAAAAGTCAAGCGTTAAGGATTTTGGAGGCTCTGGAAGCAATCCCCAAACACAGACAGAGTTGCCCTCCTGATGGGCAATGTAAGGGGTGGCCCTTCTACTAGCAGCTTTGTGGGCAAAGAGCAAGGCCAAAAGGACTTAGAGCGAGAGTGGGAGACCAGGGTGGATGTGACATGCTGCCCACAAGTGATGGCCTGCTGTGTAGGCACATGTGAAGCACCCTTTGGGAACTCTCAAAGCTATTGAAAAGTAGTTTGAAGAGAAATGGGGTTCTGCTATTATGTGATGGGGACTATTACATGATGCTACAATGTCTCTGGTACAAATAAAACTGCCTGTAGGTCTATTTTAATCATGACTCCGCCTTTTGACCATCAAATTCTGGGCCTGTGTAAATCTGGAGAAATGTTTATAGACTATTCCTTAGGAAATTTTGAGCACCCGTGCCAGCAATATAAATGCCATTACTTTTCAGAGCCCTATATTATTTCTGCTCCAAAAAGCAATATAGTGATCAGCTGTTGATGTTATTTGCTGCCTGAAAAATATTGTACATGCTGGAAATGGTATAAATGTCAATTTATTATAGTGTGATGAACAATAATTTAAAAATTTAAAAGATGGTAACTTGGGACTTCTTAAAAGAAATGACCTTAAAGAAACAATCAACCTGTTTCAGCAAGAGACATACTATACATGTCAAATAGAAGGTATGTTCTCAAAACTACCCCTTACTAAAAGGGGAGTGACTTTATGTTCCACTCTATAGTAAACATGTTGCTGTTCTTGTTGATAAGTGCTGTTGAGTCAATTCCAATGCCAAGTGACAGAGTAGAACTGCCCCATAGTGTTTTCTAGGCTATAATCTTTATGGAAACAGATTGTTAGGTCTTTCTCCTACAAAGCCACTAAGTTCCAACCACCGACCTTTCACTTAGCAACTGAGCACTGCTTTTTAAAAAGGACTTAAAAATCAATGCAATGAGTGGTTACATTGTATAGATCTCAACTATACACTAAGGATAAATTTAAAAATTACTCTGTGAATATTATACAAATTAGCAATTATGACCTGAGCTAAAATTTCCCTTGACAGTACCACACATGGATTAAAGAAGATAATACAGTATCTTGAATAACTAGGGTAGAAACGAAAATATTGTACTCTAGAAAAAACATGAGCCTAGAAGAAAGCAGTATTTCTAAATTAATCTTATATATGTATAATAAAATTTGTAATAGTATAAATTAATAATTAAATATCATAAGTACAAAGTTGACAGTTTTATCAATATCACTAAAGTGCATATATTCAAGTTGACTTAAAAATCTTTTTATACTTTCCTCATAAAGTAAATGGAAAGTATTGTCTTAAAGTTGTGCTTGTACAGCTTAAAAAATGAATGAAAGAACTTTAGTACTTAGTCTACAAAGGAGACTTCCAACAAATATAAAGGTGGCAGCAACATGTATTTAGGCATACTGTTGTTGCTGTTAGCTGCCATCAAGTTGGCCCCAGACTAATGGCGACCCCTTGCACAATGGAACAAAATGCAGCCTAGTCCTGTACCGTCCTCAGGATCAGTTGCGGATGAGACTATTGTGATCCATAGGATTTTCATTGGCTAATTTTCAGAAGTAGCCCTTCAGGCCTTTCTTCCTAGTCTATCTTAGCCTGGAAGCTCCACTGAAATTTGTTCAGCAACACGCAAGCCTCCAGGGACAGACAGGTGCACTGGCCGGGAATCAAACCCAGGTCTCCTGCATGGAAGGTGAGGGTGAGAATTCTACCCCTGAACCGCCACTGCCCCCTTAGGCATACTAGCATCAGCTTCAACTCACCTGAAAAACATAGAAGTTATAAGATGACCTTACATTCAGAACCACACAACCTAGTATTGACTGCATACTGTCTTAAATTGTTTGTCCCCTACTTCACTTCAGATGGCTCAGCCCTGCCTTCCCAAAATTATTGTAAATGCATAGGCAGGAAGCAGTTTTTATCTAGCTCAATCGTCTTTTTATCCCCAGCAACCCTGGCACTAGCACCATCCTGGATGCACAGCATGCTCTTATTCTATCAGTATTTTGAGGTATTTGCAGTGGTTGCTACTGACAATTTACTAAAAGCTGCAACCCGCACAGCCTCAGACATTTTGGATAATGAATGCATTTCTACATAGGTAGTTAAATTGATTGCCAAGTAATTTGAAAATGCCAAAGTGGTACATGTTTTTATTATCCTCGTTATCCTTCTGTTCCCCCTTCTCATCTCACATTTATCTTAACGCATATCATTTGTTTCAAACATTCATCCTCCTGAGTAATTTTTCTTAAAAGAAGGCCAAGAGAAGGAAAGAACTTGTTATATTCAACAGTGACTCAGCAAGATTTTAGTTTCTTAATTGTGAGGTACAGAAAAAAGATCTGTGTATGCTTTAAAATCAGAATAAAACTATTGATTTTTTTTTAAAAAAAAAGAACCCAATATACTTGGGAGTTAGTGAAATAAATCACGGCACATGCATACAGTAGACTTGATGCACCAATGTAAAATATTATGTGGGCTATATTTATTGACATGGAAAGATGTTACATGAAAAATGCAGTTTATGAAACAGAAGGTGGAGTATCTCATTCTATAAAAGAAAAATATTCATGTGTGGATATCTATATATATGCAGGAAAAATTTGTGTTAGAATATAACTGTGTTACTCTTAAAAAAAAAACAACTATTGATTTTTGTGACTAAGCAAGATAGAGCACATTCAGTGCAAATCATCCTGTTAACATGAACACAGAAAACTTTTTTTCATTTATCACTATTTTCTCAACTTACCAAGAAATCAATTTTTGGTTCATTTGGATAATTTGAAATTATTTGAAACAAAAGTTTCTAAGAAAGTCTCCAACAGAGAGAGACAATACTGTTTAATAAATACAACATGCATTAAATGTTGCTACAAATCCCATATAATAATCTATGGATTTGTCCCCAGGTTTACCTAAGGAAGAAAAAAGAATTTTTAGAATTTTGGGCCATTAGGAAAACACATAGGAGAATGGAACGTGATGCAATTCATTCTGCCTAAATACACCCCCACAATTCCAATATTTGTTTAGAAAAGGCAAAGAAATTAGTCCTTCCAGAAATTTCATTAGTCCTATGTGTTACCAAGACTGAAGGATAGTACAAGAGTAGAAAGAATCTGGTGTTGAAACGGGACACACTTGGGCTTCGATCCTACCTACATCACTCACTAGTCGCGTAACTTTGGGCAAATTACTTAACCTCTCTAAGCCTCATTTTTCATCTCAAACCTAGGAATGAGATTGCCAGATAAAACATAGGACACCCGTTAAATTTGAATCTCAGCTAAACAGCGAATAATTTTTAGTTTAAGTATCTCCCATGCACTAGCAAAACACATAGAAAATACTACATCACACAATTGTTTACCTGAAATTCACATTTAACGGGGTGTTCTGTATTTTTATTTGCTGTATCACAGCACTGAGGCGAGGATTCAAATAGATAAGAGTCTGTTTTCAAGAGACTATAAAAAAAAAGGCTTTTCAATTATTTTAAACCTCATTTAATATTGACACCAGTCCCATGAAGAAGGTAACATTACTATCCTTATTTTCCAGTTTAGCAGAAAAAGATTGAAATCAAGGAGTTTGTTCAAAGTTACATAGCTGTAATGGCAGAGCCAGGATTCAAGACGGAACCTGAGTGTTTAACTCAGTGGTTCTTAAACTTTAGGGTTCATTAGAATCACTAGAACAGCCTGTTAAAACACAGATCGCTGGGCCCAGGCCCTGACTTTCTGATATAGCAGGTCTGGGACAGGGCTGAGAACTTGCAGTTTTAACAAGCTCCCAGGTTTTATTGGTGCGTGCTGGTTTGGGACTATTTTTTGGGCCACAGCCTTCTGCTGTAGTGCACTGTGTCAACGACAGTGCTCCGCAGCTATAAATGGTAGCTACATGCCTATTATAACATTCGAGTAGAGCCACCAAAGAAACCCAGGGTCCAGTTATCACTTCCTGATTTTTAAAAAATTGTTATGAACAGAAGGTAGTAATGGAAATATGCAATTCCATAAACATTTCTCGAAAAAAACCTAATCTGTTTAATCCCATGAACACCTTTCCCTCTTTCTTGGACCCTAAAGCCTCTGGGAAGTTTCTCGCTGGTACTGTCCTTGAAAGAAACACTATTCCACAGAGGTAACCAGTAACTAGAGCACGTACCACTTGAACTAATCAAAACAGAGTTTTATTTAGTCTCTCACTGTCCCCTGAAAATTTATTCAGTGGGAAAAGTTTTTCTCTAGCCCCTGAATAAACATTTGAGCAAACCCATAATTTTTCTCCTCTTTTAGGCACTATCCACCCACCCATTGTCATCAAGTCAATCTGATTCATGGCAACCCTATAGGACACAGTGGAACTGCCCCATAGGGTTTCCAAGGCTGTAATCTTTATGGAAGCAGACTGCTACATCTTTCTCCCACAGAGTAGCTGGGGCGTTCAAACTTCTGAACTTTCAGTTTAGTCACTTTAAGTCACACACAGTAACAGTTGAGAAATAAGACCGTCCATTTCACTACATTAATCAGTATTATGAACTTGACACACCATCTTCTCCCTTTCCCACCTGAGCTGGCTCCAGGCTGGCACCACAGTGAGCAACTGTGGAAGACAGAGCAAGGAGATGGAGAAGCCCTCCAGGGCTCCCTTGCCACTAGTGGAAAGAAGCAGGGAAGTCTTACTTGAACTAGTTCTCTGTCTAAGCCAGCTGTGGGCTCTCTGGACCTAGCAGATATTTAACTAACTCTTTCTCACACTCATGGAATTCTTCTATGGACTCCATGAAAATTCCATCACAGGAATGTTTCCTACACATCACACCATCCTTACTCTTCTACCCCCTTGTGACTTCTCAGACCCTAGATGCTTACCTCTCTCTGCCTGCTGCTTCAGTCTCTACCCCAGAGTCACAGCCCGGTCTACAGTGGTTCCACCATACAGCACCCAGCATATCACAGTCTCTCTGAACGTACCTGTGGATGCCGCCCTCACCAGGTTTGATGTAAAAGGAGCACTCACAGCAATAGCTCTCTCCAAAGAAACTCTATACAAACCCTCCCCCTCCTACTCTTTCAACGCTTAAAGTGGATGAGATGATCAAGAGTCCTGGAGCAGTTTCTTGACATTTTCTTTGAAAATTCACTCTAAGATGTTTTGGCACTGCTCTTTGGAGTTTCACATTCTTCCTAACTTAGTGCTTAGTGGAATCTTCAGTTGTAACGTTGTTAACAGAAGGCAGGGCAAGGCCGGCTGGGTTGCCACCAGAGGGCTAGGGTTTGGTGACCTGAAGGTGAGGGGTCCTGCACAAAGCATGCTGAAGCAGAATAAGCCAAAGAAGCAAATATTTTGGAAGGACCCAAGACAAAAAGTCAGAAAACACAGACACCAACCTAGGCTCAAAGGTAGGAATGGGATCATGAACATGAGGACAGAATCAAAGATCAGAATCTGGACCAACATTAGACTGGAGCAAGAACAGGTCAGGAATGAATGAGATTTGGGACAATTTCAGCCCTCATTATTGAGGATACCAGCAGTTAAATGTAGAGGACCGAAGTGGAAAACATGTGCTGTAGACCCTGGACTGTTTTTCTCTAATTTCCTAAAACAACATAGTTCTCTGGTTGAGGCAGACACAAGCAAACTCTCTGGAAATTGCAAGAAGTCCGCAGAGATTTCTACAAGCTAGAGAAGATATAAAGGGTAGATTGACAACAGCAACTTGAAAGATTAGATAGGAAATTTAGGGGGCACCGAGTGTATGTTAATGAGGAAGGAACAATTCAGAAAAGGAGAGTGAGAATGGTTGCACACCTCCAAGAATGTAATCAATGTCACTGAATAGTACATGTAAACATTGTTGAATTGGTGTATGTTCTGCTGTGTATTTTCTCAATAACAACAAAAAATAAATAAATAAATTTTAAACAAATGAAAAAGTAGATTCCCAGCAGTGCCCACTCCCTCACAACAGGATAGCAACAATCTGAAACCTAGGAGATGCTGGTCTTATAAGGTCCAGGTTTCAAGAAAGCCAGCCTACTTGGGAACAGTAAGTTTGCATCTTCATAAACACTTCCCTCCCACTGCTACATCACTATTTTCTGTCTTTGCTCAGCAGCACATACCAAAGGCCAGCAACCTGAACCAATGAAAAGTTCAGTCCACTGTATCTTAATAACAAATTCTCAGTAGTGTCGGGGTAATGGAAATTGTCTACTGCTCCCACACCCAGTCAATAACTGCCACTCTCCATGTCCAGTTGGCCTGATGGGACTTCTGGACCACCAGACAGCCGTTACCAAGAAAATAAGGTTACACAGTATGTCCTTTGGTACCAAGGCTGCTATGGTTTTTTTGCATATTTAATGTAAGTCAAGGCAGGTGTCTTGCGACCACCTGCAAACAGCAACTCCACAGCTCGCAGCAAACCATATGGCCATAGCATTCTTTCTTATCTGTAAGAAGAGAGACTCACCTTCTTCATCTACCCTATTTTCTTTTTTGTTCAACCCAACTCAAGATCTATCTACCTACCTACCTACTTATTATCTAGCTATTTTTTTTTCTACCTACTTACCTCCCAGTCTATCCAATGCGCTGGCTCTCTAACTTTTCTGCCAGCGTCCCCTATTAGCAGGTTAAAGCGACCCTAGCTCCTTGCCCCCAATCATTTCCACATTCAAGTGGCAAATGAAGTCAGTAACAACAGAGAATATTACCATAATATAAACATTAGGCAAATTATATAGGCATTTGCTTTAGCCATACAATTGTGGGTGATTCCTATTTGAACCACAAAGTACATAAATATCGTCAATAGCCAATTATTAGAAAATTATCGCATCACTACATACTTGAAGTTAACCAATCAATCTACAGTAAATTAAATTGATTTAAAATTCCAGAGATAAGAAAACAATATTTTACAATGAAAAGGTCAGAATGGAAAAGCAGTGATGGAAAACAGTGAACCATTCAAGACGACACTGATGACTAATGGTACACTGATTTTAAAGAGTCCTTTCTGAAACCCTGGTGCCGTAGTGCTTAAGAGCTATGGCTGCTAACCAGAAGGTCGGTAGTTTGAATCCACCAGGCACTCCTTGGAAACCATATGGGGCAGTTCTACTCTGTCCTATAGGGTGGCTATGAGTAGGAATCGACTCAACGGCAGCAGGTTTGGTTTTTTTTGGTTTCTGACAAAAATAGAAAATCCAACTATTTGCATTTGCACATGAACAATAGGAACTTTGCAATTGTACCAAGCATTATGGGAGCCAGTTTCTTAAAGAATACTAAAATAGTGTCTTCAGTCAGCTCCAGGAATACCAGAGCTACTGTGTTTTTGCAAACCCTAAGGTGACATCCACGTCAGAGTCATATGAATGCCACCCTCTGGAAATACGCGCAGGACATACTCTGAGGCCATACACAGTGGCCCTGAGAAACATGCCAATTTAAAATATGAAAATAAAATTTTCGTAATCCATAATAACACTTGTTGTTGTTGTTAGGTGCCGTCAAGTTGGTTCCGACTCATAGCTACCCTACGTGCAACGGAACGAAACACTGAGCGAGGTAATCTTTACAAAGCCAATACTCCATTATTCTGCAACTTTCCCTGCATCTTCTTACCAGTAGTGAATTGGCATCACCCAGGCCCCCATACAGAGTTATTTCACTAAACTCTGTCTAGATAGCTTGAACAGTCTTGCCTTTCATTGCAAAGATGTTGCTGTTAGGTGCTGTTGAGTTGGTTCCGACTCATAGCTACCCTATGCACAACAGAAGGAAACACTGCCGGGTCCTGTGCCATCCTCACAATAGTTGCTATGCTTGAGTCCATCATTGCAGCCACTCTGTCAGTTCAACTCATTGATGGTCTTCCTCTCTTTCGCTGACCCTCTACCTTACCAGGCATGATGTCCTTCTCCAGGGACTGATCCCTTCTGATAACATGTCCAAAGTAAATGAGACAAAGTCTTGCCATCCTCACTTCTAAGCAGCATTCAGGTTGTACTTCTTCCAAGACAGATTTTTTCGTTCTTCTTGCAGTCCATAGTACATTTGATATCCTTCACCAACACCATAATTCAAAGGAATCAATTCTTCTCTGGTCTTCCTTATTCATTGACCAGCTTTCACAAAGACAGCAAAGATAACAAACCTAAAATCTATGCTCAATAAATACAGATTAGTAGACCAGAAAGAGTTTAGACCAGGTTTCCGAAGTAAAAATTCCTGAAAGTTCAAACCTCCAAGTCAATTTACTTCCACCCTCCACTCCATGGACACACCGATAAGTCATGACTCTTGGTATTTGCCACGGATTTCAGCTGATGAGACCTACCAAGACTCCTATGAGCCTAGATCACCGTTTCTCTTCTCCTACCATCACCCCCAGCAGGCTCAGTACCTCCTTTTAAATACCTTAGCACTTTCTTTGTGGTTTAAGTTACCACTCTGCTACTTCTAATAGAGAGTGAGAAAGATGATTTATCATCTTGCTTTTAATGACCATAAGAAATATTGAATTTTTCAGGCCCAAAAGAACATTTCCCACAGGGCATCATCTTAAATCTTAATTACAGATTTATATATTATTCAGAAAATGTTAGAAACTTAGCATTGGGCTAACATTATACCATTAGTCTTTATTCGTTCTTGGACTTCCACACTTCCTCACTTCCAAATGATGGCTTTCTGGTCCTGTTGCTTCTTTAATTACACTTCAGCTAGAATCTCCTTTTCCCTAGAGCGCCGTTTGGCAGACTGCCCATAACTTGTACAACAAAAGCTCCTAGCCAGGGCTTGGCTCTCCTCAGGCACCGGTGCTGACAAGTGCTAGAGATGCAGACAGGCTATTTATCACCCCCCTGAATCCAGTAGAAGAGATCTCTCATAGAAAAGGATCATCAGGTTAATACAAAGGAAGTTCTCTTCTCCTTCTAGCACACATGCACACACACATCACACACATATCAACACACATACACTCACATACTCACACGGTTGTCCAAAGATTAAGGCCAGACAATTCTTCACCAGTTACTCAGAGACACTGATTTCATCAAAAATTTAAGAGTTGAATAAGAGGAGCTAATAATAAGAGTGCTTTCTGTGTGCAGACTGACTACAAAATTGTGCTCTTTAGCACTATCCATGTACTCCCAGATTGTCTCTCCTCTAAGCTTCCAAAGCAATCTGGGCACTTCTTTCTCCATGTGCTGTGAGATCCTATAAGTAAGGACCTTGTCTTTTTCATCTTCCTCTATATGCCAAATGGTGATTTTAAAAAATGCCCACCTTCTCTCTCAGAAGGAGGTCTAAAATGAAAACAATTGAATTTGATTTTGATGCCACTCCTCTCAGGCCACAAAATATTCAATCTAACAGCACTTGTGATTTATGTTTTGTTTCCTTGTGAGGGTTGGCCTTCAGCAGGGCATAAAAGAGCCAAACACAATCATGGGAGTCTACTGTTTGTAGAAGGTTGGCCAGGAACCTACCACTCATCTGTCAGTTTGTAGTACTGTGGTGGCTCGTGTGTTGTCGTGATGGTGGAAGCTATGCCACCAGTATTTCAAATACCAGCAGGGTCACCCCATGGTGGAAAGGTTTCAGCAGAGCTTCCAGACTAAGACAGACTAGGAAGAAGGAACTGGCAGTCTACTTCTGAAAAATTGGCCAATAAAACCTTATGAATAGCAGTGGAACATTATCTGCTATACTGCCAGAAGATGAGCCCCTCAGGTTAGAAGGCACTCAAAATAAGACTGGGAAGAGCCACTTCCTCGAAGCAGAGTTGACCTTACTGACGTAAACTGAGTAAAGCTTTCAGGACCTTCATTTGCTGATGTGGTATGACTCAAAATAAGAAGAAAAGCTGCAAACATTCATTAGTAATTGAAATGTGAAATGTACAAAGTATGAATCTAACAAAATTGGAAGTTGTAAAAAATGAAACGGAACACTTGAAGATTGATATCCTAGGCATTTAGTATACTGAAAAGAATTGGTATTGGCCATTTTCAATCAGACAATCATATGGTCTACTATACTGAGAATTCTTCAAAATGTTATCCAGAATTTGTTAAGATCCACACAGTCGAATGCCTTTGCATAGTCAAAAAACACGGTAAACATCCTTCTGATATTCTCTGCTTTCAGTCAACATCCGTCTGACATCAGCAATGATATCCCTTGTTTCATGTTGTGATTGTTAAGGTTATGTGTCAACTTGGCTGGGCCATAGTTCTCAGTGGTTTGACAGCTATAATGTAGTTTGGCAGTCATATAATGATGTAATCACCTCCATGATAAGATCTGATATAAAGTAATCACCTCCAGGATGAGATCTGCTATGAGCAGTAAATCAATTGAAAGGAAGTTTCCTTGGGGGTGTGGCCCGCATCTAGTATATGCGGACTTTGTGGCAAAGCTCACTGGCTTTTGGTCTGCCTTAGATCTTGCATTTGGCTCGTCAGCATCTGACCTCCAGTTCTTGGGGCTTGGGCCAGCAGCCTACCTTCTGACCTGTGGATCTTGGGATTGTCAGCCCCTCCAGCTACATGAGTCAGGAGAAGCCTCCAGCCTGACACCTGACGCCTGACCCAGGGACTTGGGACTTACCAGCCTCTACAATCACGTGAGTTATTTCCTTGAGATAAATCTCTATATATAGATATGCTGTATCATATACATACATATATACACACACGCACACTTTACTGGTTTTGCTTTTCTAGAGAACCCAGCCTAAGACACACATCCTCTTCTAAATCTGACTTGTATTTCTGGCAGTTTCCTCTTGATGTACTGCTGCAACCGTTTTTGAATTATCTTCAGCAAAATTTTACTTTGTGTGTGATGTTAATAATATTGTTTGATAAATTCTACTGGATCACCTTTCTTTGGAATAGGCACAAATATGGATCTCTTCCAATCAGTTGGCCGAGTAACTGTCTTCCAAATTTCTTCACATAGAAGACTTAGTGCTTCCAGCACTGCATTCATTTGTTGAAACATCTCAATAGGTATTCCATCAATTCCTGGAGCCTTGTTTTTCATAAATGCCTCCAGTGCTGCTTGGATTTCTTCCTTTAATACCGTTAGTTCTTAATCATATGTTACATCCTGAAATGGTTGAACGTAGACCAATTCTTTTTGCTACAATTACTCTGTGTGTTACTCCCATGTTCTTTTGATGCTTCATGGGTCATTCAGTACTGTGGCCATAGAATTATTCAATATTGCAACTCAAGGCTTGAATTTTTTCTTCAGTTCTTTCAGCTTGAGAAATGCTGAGCATGTTATTCCTTTTTTGGTTTTCTAACTCCAGGATTTTGCACATTTCATTGTAATACTTTGCTTTGTCTTCTCAAGCTGCTCTTTAAAATCTACCGTTCAGCTGTTTTACTTCAATATTTCTTCTGTTTACTTTAGCTACTCAACATTTAAGAGCAAGTTTCAGAGTCTCTTCTGACACCCATCTTGGTATTTTCTTTCTTTCCTGTCTTTTTAATGACTTTTTACTTTCTTCACGTATGATGTTCTTGATGTCATCTCACTACTCGTTTAGTGTTCAGTCATTAGTGTTCAATGCGTCAAACCTACTCTTGAGGTGGTCTTTAAATTCAGGCGGGATATACTCAAGGTCATACTTTGGCTCTTGTGAACTTGTTATAATTTCTTCAGCTTCAACTTGAACTTGCATATGAGGCAACTAACGGTCTTTTCTGAAGTCGGCCCCTGGCCTTGTTCTGACTGATGATATCGAGCTTCTCCATGTTTCCTTCCACAGATGCAGTCTCTTTGACTCCTGGATATTCCATCTGGTGTGGTCCATGTGTATAGTTGCGATTCATGTTGTTGAAAAAAGGTATTTCCAATGAATAGGTCGTTGGTCTTGCAAAATTCTATCATTCGATCTCTGATGCCATTTCTATCACCAAGACCATATTTTCCAACTACTGAATCTTCTTCTTTTTTCTAACTTCTGCATTCCAATCACCAGTAATTATCAATGCATCTTGACTGCATGTTTGATTAATTTCAGAGTGCAGAAGTTGTTAAAAATCTTCAATTTCCTCATCTTTGGCATTAGTAGTTGATGCATAAATTTGAATAATAGTTGTATTAACTGGTCTTCCTTGTAGGTGTATGGATATTATCCTATCACTGACAGCATTATACTTCAGGATAAATCTTGAAATGTTCTTTTTGATAATGAATGTGACCCCATTCCTCTTCAATTTGTCATTCCTGGCATGCAAATTCCAGAACACTTAATTGTGCTCATGAGGAATCTGTACATAGACCAAGAGGCAGTTGTTAGAATAGAACAAGGGGATACTGAGTGATTTAAAATCAGGAAAGGTTTGCATCAGGGTTGTATCCTTTCACCATACTTTTTCAATCTGTATGCTGAGCAAATAATCTGAGAAGCTGGCTGTCTTAGTTATCTAGTGCTGCTATAACAAAAATATCACACGTAGATGGCTTTAACAAACAGAAATTTATTCTTTCACAGTCTAGGAGGCTAGAAGTCTGAATTCAGGGCATCAGCCCCTGGGAAGGCTTTCTGTCTCTGTTGGTTCTGGGGGAAAGCCCATGTCATCAATCTTCCCCAGGTCTAAAAGCTTCTCAGTGCAGGGACCCCAAGTCCAAAAAGCATGCTTCTCTCCTGGTGCTTCTTTCTTGGTGGCATGGGGTCCCTCTCCTCTCTGCTCACTTCTCTGTTTTATATCTCAAAAGAAGTCAACTCAAGATACAGTCTAATCCTGTAGATTGAGTCCTGGCTCATTAACATAACTGCCTCTACTCCTGCCTCATTAACATCATAGAGTTTAGGATTTACAACACATAGGATAATCACATCAGATCAAAAAATGGTAGACAGCCACATAATACTGGAAATCATGGCCTAGCCAAGTTGATACACATTTTGGGGGGACACAACTCAATCCATAACACTGGCCTATATGAAGAAGAACATGGCATCAGGATTGGAGGAAGATTCATTAATAACTTGTGATATACAGATGATTCAACATTGTTTGCTGCAAGCAAAGAAGACTTACTTGAAGCACTTACTGATAAGAGCAAAGACTACAGCCTTCGGTATAGATTATACCTCAACATGAAGAAAACAGAAATCATCACAACTGAACCAATAAGCAACATCATGACAAATGGAGAAAATATTGAAGTTGTCAAGGATTTCATTTTACTTGGATCGACAATCAACACCCATGGAAGCAACAGTCAAGAACGCAAACAACATTTTGCATTGGACAAACCTGCTGCAACTGACCTCTTTGAAGTGTTGAAAAGCAAAGACTTCACTTTGAGGACTAAGGAGAGCCTGACCCAAGCCATGGTATTTTTAATTGCCTCACATGCACACAAACGCTGGACAATGAATGAAGAAGACTGAAGAAGAACTAATGCACTTGAATTATGGTGTTGGTGAAGCACTGAATATACCATAGACAGCCAGAAGAATGAACAAATCTGTCTTGAAAGAAGTACAGCCAGAATGCTCCTTAGAAGTGAGGATAGCGAGACTTTGTCTCACTTACTGTGGACATGTTATCAGGAGGGACCAGTCCCTGAAGAAGGACATCATGCTTGGTAAAGTAGAGGTCAGCAAAAAAGAGGAAGATCCTCAACAAGATGGATTGATACAGTGGCTGCACAATGGGTTCAAACATAGCAATGATTGTGAGGACACCATGTTTCATTCTGTTGTACATAGGGTTGCTATGAGTTGGAATCAATTCGACGGCACCTAACAACAACAGGCCAGAAACATACTAACAAGAAAAATATTCTTTGCTTTTTAGGTTTTTTTCATTCTTGAGTTACGATTAAGTGTACGGGTAGATAAAATTTTACTTATGTATACATTTGCATAATTATCACTTAGATCAAGATATAGAACAATTCCATCACTCCAAAAATTTCCTTCATGTCCATGCCCAGTCTAGTACCCATCCCAAAGGTAACCACTACTCTGACTTCTATCATCATAGGTTATACTTGCCTGTTGTCTTAGTTATCTAGTGCTGCTATAACAAAAATAACACAAGCAGATGGCTTTAACAAAGAGAAATTTATTCTCTCAGAATCTAGGAGCCTAGAAGTCGGAACTCAAGGTGCCAGCTCCAGAGGAAGGCTTTAGCTCTCTGTCAGCTCTGGTGGAAGATCCTTGTCATCACTCTTTCCCAATTCAGGAGCTTCTCAGCACAGGGACCCCAGGTCCAAAGGACACGCTATTCTCCTGGCTCATGTTTCTTGGTGGTACAAGGTCCTCCTGTCTCTCTGCTAGTTTCTCTCTTTCATATCTCAAAAGAGATTGAATTAAGACACTATCTAATCTTGTAGACTGAGTCCTGTGTCATCAACATAACTGCCACTAATTCTGTCTTGTTAACACCATAGACGTAGGATTTACAACACATAGGAAAATCACATTAGATGACAAAACGGTGGACCATCACACAATACTGGAAATCATGACCTAGCCAAGTTGACACACATTTTTTGGGGGCCACAATTTAATCCATGACACCTGTCTTAATATAAGTGTAATCACACAGTATGTATAATTTTTGTCTGGTTTCTATTTAACAGAATGTTTTTGAGAATTACTCATGTTATTGTTTATGTAAAGGTCTCTGGGTGGTGCAAATAGTTTGTGCTTAACTACTAACCTAAAGGTTGGGGTTCAAGCCTACTCAGGAGCACCACAGAAGAAAGGCCTGGTGATCTGCTTCTACATAGATTACTGCCAAGAAAACTCTATGGAGCAGTTCTACTCTGTAATATATGGGGTCACCATGAATCAGAATCAACTAGACGGCAACAGATTTTTTTAACTGTTTGTGTCAATTAATTCTTTTTACTGCTGGATGGTATTCTACTTTATACTGTAATGTTGCTGGACGTTTGAGTTGTTCCAGCTTTTGTTTCCAGAGGTTCTTAATTTTATGTCTAAAACTGAAAACAACAATATTTTATGTGCTTTTTTGAGGGGCATATGCACTCATTTCTTTTGGGTATAATGGTGAAATGTGTTCCTTTATGTGGCCTTTTGCCTTGGTTCTTTGGAAAAACAGCTTGGGAGATTTTTCTCCTAAGCCCTGAGTTACCTTCACCCTAGTTCTTTGGAGAAGCAACTTGGGGAAGGGGGGGTGCGTTTCCCAAGTTGTTTTCTACCCCAGAGAGTTTGTTACAGAAAATTCCCCAGATTGATTGACATTTTCTGGGTAAGATGTAGACAACTTGATGGTATACTTTTTTCTGGCCCTGGGCTGCAGTCTGTGCTGTGATTGGTCTATTTTATGCACCTTGCAGGGATTGGTCAATTTGTTATGCAAATACCAAAAAAAAATAAAAATAAAACCATTGCTGTTGAGTTGATTCCAACTTATAGTGACCCTAGCGGACAGAGTAGAACTGCCCCATAGGGTTTCCAAGGAGAAGCTGGTGGATTCGAACTGCTGACCTTTTGGTTAGCAGCCAAGCTCGTAACCACTGCACCACCAGGGATCTGCTTTGCAAATAGTGGCTTGAAATCCACCCAACAGGATTGAGTGGCTTGCGATCCACCGAGGGGATTGGTTGGCTTGTGGTCCTGCTGGGAGGGCCATGCCTTGAAATCAATAAGGAATTTGCTTATATAAGCAGCCAATCCTACAGAGTTTTTTCAGAGAGAAGAAGCAGAGAGAGGAGGTGAGCAACCTCCTTAAAAAAGCTGTAATACAAGTCAAAGTCTGTAACACTCAAGTTGGCTAGAGGCACAGAAGGGGCCCAGTGGCAGAGCCATCAGCGACGGGCCCAGAAAGGGCCCTGTAGCAGAGCCAGCACTGATAGGAGAAAGCTAATGCTAGGAAAGCAGCTGCTGAGCAAGCTGCTACACTGGCTATGGTCTAGGCCAGGTAGCAGCAGAAAGGCCAACAGCAAGGAGGCTGAAGGCAGAAGGGCCTGTTGCTGGCATGGCCAAGAGAAGCGCCTGCTGGCTTGCACGCCCAAGAGAGGGTGTGCACAGCCAAGAGGGGCCTGCATGGCCAAAAGTTGGCCTGCGTGCTTGCACAGCCAAGAGAAGGGCCTGCCTGCTAGCGTGGCTGAAAGAAGGGCCTGCCTGCTAGCACAGCCAAGAAGAGCCTCAGAGAGCTGTCCAGGTTGGAAGCTGTCTTGCACTGAATGAGGCAGGGATGTGCTCTCCACCTTGGGGGAGCCTTCTAAATCTTGCACGCGCTTGCTTCCTGATCCTGATCCTGAGTTGTTCCTGTTACTTCCAAGTTGATCCTGATCCTAAGTTGTAGCCTGTAACTTCCCTAATAAGCCACCTAACTGTAAGTATGATCTGTGAGTTCTGTGTGGCCATTGCAATTAATTATCAAACATAGCAGAGAAGTAGAGAGTGCTATAGAGGGAGCAGCTGGTGTCAGAAATGGTGAAGAAGTTGGAGAGTAGAGGTATGTCTGACCTCCTTCTCATGGGAACCAGCCTTGTGCTGATCCTCATTCTTATCCCTCAGCAATTTAGGCAATACCTTACCTTAGAACACAGGTATATACCTAGAAGTAGAATTGCTGGGTGATAAGATTGGCTGAATCAACTGATGCTTCCACCAGCAATATATGAGGGTTTCAGCTGCTCAACAGTCTCACCAACACTTGATTTTGAGTCTTTTACTTTTAGCCAATCTACTGAGTTTGTATTATTATCACAGTTTTAATTCAGATTATACATCTTATCCTTATTGATTTATAGGTATTTATTATCTATATGTCTATACCTATACATACTAGATATGAGTTCTTTGTCAAGTATAAGTATTATGAATATTTTTTCTCAATCTGTACTCACTTTCTTAACTCTATCTTTTGACAGGCAGAGGCTCTTAATTTTAATGAAGTCCAATTTATCTCTTACATTTACTTCTAGTTCTTTTCTGTGTCTTGTTTAAGAAATCGTGCCTACCTCATAGTCATTTTCCTTTATTATATTCTAGGAGCTTTATTGTTTTTACCTTTCACATTCAGATCTATGATACACCTTCAAATAATGTTTATGTATGATGTAAGGTCAAGTTCAAGATTCATATTTTTCCCACGTAGATACCAATTTCTCCAGCACCAGTTATTAAAAAGTGGTCCTTTCTCCAATGAATTGCAATGGCACCTTTATTGCAAATCAAATAATTGTATATGTACACATCTATTTCTGGACTCCCTATCTGTTCCATTCATCTATTTGTCCATCCTTGCACCAAAATATTATTTCCATGAGTTGGGATAAGGTTGTATGTCTCTGATAAACATAAATATTTACCTTTGCACATGTCTAACACTCACTGACTTTCTCTGTGCTGGATATTAACTGTTGTCTCTCATCTCCAAAACCTCCCCTCTGTACTCAGCTTTGTGATGCCGGGTCTGAGATTCTGCAAACATTTCTCCTTTGCCAGATGTTCCCTATCAGGTTCTGCCAGTAGAAGGCACTAGAGGGAGACTGTAAAGCTGGAGGAGAAACAAAGGAATTTCTCCTTCCTGTTTGCTTTTTTGTTTCTGTCAGCATAGTCCCAGAAATGGTTCTTTATAGCAGCAATGGCAATTGGTTTTAGTAGCAGTTGGTCCCAGTTTCAGCTTTGTTTCTACACTCCCAGAGCCAGCCTCATGGTACTCCCTCAGAGACACCACCACCAGCAGGCAGCTCCTTCTCCTCAAGGTCTGTGTCTAGCTCTGCAGAGCCCCAGCTGCCAACCTTCTGACTTCTATTAAACCTACCCTCTTCCCTTTGTTCTCTAGCCCTAGGGGTGGCTGCTGCTTCCAGCAGTTCCTATCTCTTTATTACCTCAGTGACCCGTTCCTTTCAGTCCTCCTATACCAATTCTCCATATTACTTTTGTTTGTTAAAATATTTGGTGTCATGCTGTTTTCCTAACTGAACCCTGACTAATACACTTACTAACAGAGAGAATGAAGTAGAATTGAGCAGAACTGGAGAACATACCCTCACTCTCAGTCATGGAACTAGAGCTCATGTCCCTCTGGATTCTCTGAGACTGCACAGAGATGGCATCCAAGCTCATCCTATGCCTATCCAGTTAAATGAAACACCAGAAAACATCAAGGTGTAAAAGTTTCTTTGGAAAAGGGTGGAGTTTTCTAAGCGATGTTGAAGTTGTCAAACTGAGAAAGATGTTCGTTGGGCAAGAGAGGTCACGTGCAAGAGAGCCAGGTCAGTAATAGAGGAAGCCTGCAAGGGAATATTGAGCATATGAAGACTAAATGCCTGCAAACATCCTCCCTCATATAATAAAAGGAAATCTAGACTAATTAGTTCTTCAACCTTTGTCCCTCCTATGATGCAATACATTCTTTTGAGAATGTCTAACCCTCAGTACTTCATATACATAGAATTTGGTCAGGCAGACACACGTAAGGTGGGTCTACTCTGCCTCCTTTTCCCTCCTCTGAAAATGTTTATGAGTAACCATTTAAAAATAAATTCCCTCTTGACTTCCTTTTGAGAAAACTATTGAGAAGACTGAATATTTGAAACAAATATTTTAAATAAATACAATAAAGATGAGGGGGGAAAGAATAAAGAAAACCGTAACACTTTAGCATTTTCAAATTACCAAGCAATCAATTAGCTACATGTTTAGAATTTTATTCATTATTTTTTTTAAAAAAAGGTCAAGACTCCACATGAATTGCTGCTTTTGGAAAACCTGCAGTGGTAACTATTGTGTATATAATTTTTTTTCAATACATGTCTGCTGTGTATTCAGAACTTGGAATATGATTTTAAAAAATGGTAAGAGAATGGAAGATACAAAGCATAGTTATATATTTATATAAACTTCTTTTTTTTTTAATAGAAAGGGGCAACAGAATAGATAGGGCAGAAGCAATTACAGAATAAAATGTTGCTGAGAAGAAGGAAGTCTTGCATTTGCAAATCAAAACGACTGAATTAGTAGAAAGCAACTCCTAAATCACAAACAAATGAACTGATAACATCATTAGAAATAAAAGGAAAGTTCAGAAAGCTGTTCAGTTATAATCTGTAATATATAAAACTCATTTACTTCCTTGCATAGGAAAGATAGCATGTTAGAAAATACAGTTTTTAAAATTCCAGATTTCTGATTTAGGTGTTCCTTCCTCAATTATACACCTGTCGTTGTTGTTAGGTATCATTGATTTCTTCCGACTCATAGCGACCCTGTGTACAATAGAACGAAACACTACCCGGTCCTGCACCATCCTCACAATCATTGTTATGCTTGAGCCCATTGTTGCAGCCACTGTGTCAGTTCATCTAGTTGAGGATCTTCCTCCCTTTCACTGACCCTCTACTTTACCAAGCATGACGTCCTTCTCCAGGGACTAGTCCTCCTGATAACATGTCCAAAGTATGTGAGACGAAGCCTCACCATACTTGCTATATGCATATACACAAAAAACTCCGTTAAAATGACAGTAAATCTATACTAATAAAGATAAATCATAGCACTAGTGAAAACAAGAAATGTTAATCATAGCCCTAGTGAAAACAAGAAATGTTTTGACCTGAAATGCTGATGGAGGAGGAAAAGCAGATGGATCATAATGACAGACAAACCAGAGCAGAGAAAACCAAAATTCCAAATAAGCACAGGATAAGGCTTTAGCAGAGGTAGGAGTCATTCCTACCAGGAAAGCTCTAGGCTCGAAATTGGCAGGAACAGGAGCCAGGCAGGCTGTGGGGCAGCATTTAGGATAATTAACTAAAGGATTGCCTTTGACAGCTGGGCCAGGCAGTCCCGCCTCTGCTTGGTAGATATAGAGCAGTTGGCTGCAGCCCCTACCTCAGCCAGACTCTGAGAGTTACTTCCTAAATCTAAACAAAGAGAAAGGTGTGCTTGATTTGGTCTCTGTTATGGGTGTTAGAGTCTGATCCAGCTCTTCCCAAGAGGGAAACAGAGCCAAGTACACATCTCCTTCACCCCTCATTTGGAAATCCATTCTCAGCAATCATGGGGGACCTTGCGCACATCAAAAGAAAGTCCACCTACAAAACAGGACCTACCCACCAACACAAGCCCAGAGTCTACAAGATCACTCAAGGGATAATCATTCAAGGGATGATTCAAGGGTATTTTGCCTGAGTATATCGACAGCAGTTACCTGCAATCAGCATATCTTTCCTTCATATTTTCCTTCATAAAAAGAGAACTTTCCTACCAAATATCAAAATTTCCTAAGAATTATCAAAACTTATTATAAAGATTTAATAATTAAAACAGTATGGTAGTTATCAAAAATGGACAAATTTGTCAGAAATGGATAAATAAATGGAAGAGAATAGGAAGCTGGGGATTTATTATATCTGATAAAGGTGACATTTTGAATAGACAGAAAACGACACTCTTAAATAAATGCTACAGGACAATGCCGGTAACCATTTAAGGAAAAAAACAAGCTTATTTTTATATCACTCCGGGTAACAGCATAAATTCCTTGGAGATAAAAGATTTAAATGTAAATAATAAAAACAGAAAAGCCCAGGAAGAAAATGAGTAAATCATCTCAGGATGTGGGTAGTCTTTCTGAGTACAGCAGGAGAATAATGAAGGAGTGATTTACAAATTTGACCACTCTCTCTTTCCAACTGCCCTTAAGTTGACTCCAGCTCTAACTCATGGAGACCCCAAGTGTGTCAGAATAGAACTGTGCTACATAGGATTTTCAATGGCTTATTTTTCTAAAGTAGATTGCCAGGCTTTTCTTTCAAGGCACCTCTGAATGGCCTCACACCTACAACCTTTGGATTAGCAGCCAAGCGTATTAACCATTTGCATCACCCAGGGACCCCAGTTTGACCTCAAATACATTAATTTATGCAAAAATAATGCAATAAATAAAAAGACAAAGAACAAGCTGAGAAAAAGTTTCAAAACATAAACCAAAATCAAAATCAAACCCGTTGCCCTCGAGTCAATTCCAATTCATAGCAACCCTGCAGGACAGAGTAGAACTGCCCCATAGGGTTTCCAAAGAGCAGCTGGTGGATTCCAACTGCCGATCTTTTGGTTAATAGCTAAGGTCTTAACAACTACGCCACCAGGGCTCCTTCAACACATAAAGCCCAGTGTTAATGTTCACATAAAGAATTCCTACAAATCTAAAATACAAGGATTAACAACTTAGTATTAAAAGGGACCAAGAATGCAACAGATATACCACAGGAAAAATTAGATTAAAATTGAAAAGACTGATAATAATCTATTTTGGAGAGAGCATGAGAAAAAAATCACCGTAATACTTGGCTGATGGGACAACCTCTTTTGATAACATTAGGCAATATTAAAGTGAAACTTGTAGTTATATTTAATCCAGCAATTGAAGTACTAGCATTTACCCTATAAAAATACTTGCAAAAGAATGAAAGAATCTTCACTTTTGCAATGGTGAGAAATTAGAAACAAACTAAAGATCCATTAGTTGGTTACTGATTAATTAAATTACTTTTATAAATGAAGGATGGTACAGCTGTTAAAAAAAAGAATGGAGTACTCCTACATCAGTTGTTCTAAATCACGGGGCAATTTTACCCCTGAGGGGATATTTGACAATGGCTAGAGACATTTTTGATTGTCACGCTGGGAGAGGAGATGTACAAAAAAGACACTTGATACAACTCAACATTCAGCCCTTGTTTTTAAAAAGTACATTAAAAATCCCTTAGTAAACTAGACCCAGAAGGATATT
Organism: Trichechus manatus latirostris; assembly: GCF_000243295.1. NCBI lineage: Eukaryota > Metazoa > Chordata > Mammalia > Sirenia > Trichechidae > Trichechus > Trichechus manatus. Next base: position 8,290,943 of record NW_004443983.1, read on the forward strand.
TCAAGCACCTAACAGAATGCCTATTATGTTGGAAGCATTCAATAAATAATTACCTAATGAACTCAAAAACAATAATTCCTTTATTTGATAAGGAATATTTACCTTGAATCCAATGCAATTTTTTTTTTTTTTCACTTAATGGTGAAACTTCAGAGACATTTCCTAACCAGGGAATAGAAAACCTGCTCACTCTATTTAAAAGGTAAGGGAAAAAATGAAAGACATAAAACCTATTTTAAAAAGGGGGCAAAATGATTATTATTGGCAAATGACTTCATTGTCTCCCTGGAAAGTTCTTATCCTCTCATTATCCATCTTCCTCTTCTCAATTTCACCCTATCCCCATATACACACGCACAGGTAAGTCATCACAGATAGCAGGAAAACCATTCGGGCCCATAAATATTTAAAAGCTGTATTTGATTATAGCCTTTTATCCTTGACTTTCCATCAATGTTCACAAAATTGCCACTGCTCCTCTGGGAGAGCAAACTGCCTTCCTGTCTTACTGCAGTCATTTCTGTACTGAACAAATCTCACATCATTTCTGTTGCTTTAAACTAGTGATTCGAAGAGCATGGCTCTCATTCTGCTGATAGGAAGTCAGGGTATTCCTTATGACCTGCAAACTGATACAAAAATTCAAGTTCTTTCTTTGTATTTATTAGAGAATATTCTACAATGCCAGATACTTTGATTTTATACACCACTGATAGCTGTCAAAGAAAAAAACCCTTTAGTAAGTCTATCATGCATGAATTTTTGTACCATTTTTATTATTTTGTTATCAATGAGTTCACTTTCCCCTGGAAGTGGTAACAGTGGAATACAGGTTTAAAAAAAAAAAAAGATTAAGTTTGAGAACTGATGCTTTAAGCAGTTCATGTGCCTTATGTTTCACTGTAGCCGAGGATACAATCTAAATCTAAATCTATAATCAGGTAAGCCAATGACAATTTAAAAAGAAGAATGGTATGGAACATTTTGAAAAGAGTTAAGGTTCATCATAGAACAAGCAAATTAAGACTACGCCAATCTATCATTTCAAAGATCTTTTTTGCAGTGTTTCCGTAGAAATTTATTATTTTTTATGAAAATATCCCTGAAATTAGTTATAAAAGCAAAAATTTTTTCACAAGCTCAGCTTACACGTATCAGTATAGCTACAAGGCTAAAACTCTATGCTAATTTACTTTTCGAACCTTCTAATGCTCTCTGGTCAGAACTGTCATTACCCAGTTACAATGACACTTTGAAATCACACGGCTTCATCCGCAGCGTTACAAGCAGGTGCTGTTGTCTTCGTTGCTGCCGGTGTTTTCATAGTCACTGATTTTGTCAAATTTTGTGGTGTTTTAGCTACAATATTGTAATTAGCATGGGGGGGGTGACACCATCAATTACTGCACAGGGTGACCCCAACCCTAGTGATGCCACTATTATTGCTATGACCCCAATTCAAGGTACCTCTGTCCCTCGAGAATTTCTGCAATAGCCCCCTAGTAGCAGTGGTCTCCCTGCTCCCACTCTTGCTCCCCTACAATTCATTCCTTATACAGCAGGCTGGGTGGCATTTTCAAAATATAAATCAGACCTTATCACTCCCCTGCTTAAAAACCTCCGATGTACTTAGAAGTCCTCCTGAACTGAGAACAAAATCTAAGCTCCTTGTTGTGGTTTTCAAGATTCTGCATTATGCAACCCCAGCTCTCTTTCCCAACTTTTCTCCTGCCCCTCTTGCTGACAGTATTCTAGCCACATGGGCAGGGCTGGATTAAGGCATCTGAGGGCCCTAAACATTGATAATCTGTGGTGCCCCCTCCTCTGTTTACTCACGCATTCAAATGGGATATGTGAGTTATATATACACACGTATATATGAGTCTGTGTCTTAGTTATCTGTGATGTAATTTCTTTTTTAAATGCAACTGTAATATTAACAATTGAATGCAAAAGTGGTATTTGCCATTTTAGTGGAATGAGATGAACTGAATTATAAACTTTTTAGTGAATGCAGGGTACTAAGATTTTTCCTATATACCATATTTTCTACAAAAAGAATATTCCACATATTCTACAACAAAGAAAATGAGTCAGTGAACTTAGTTGTTTCAACAATCAATGTAAAATTCTGTTGATCTCCCACAATGAAAAACTGACTTTCACCAATTTTACTTTAAACTGCTGAAACTTCAGTTTTGATGCTTTTTTCATAATAAATGCTATAATTATAAATGAACAAATGGAAAGATGTCATAAAAGAAAATTTAATCATCAGAAAACAAATTACTATATTTTATTTTTAGATATGTCTTTCATCTCTAATATGTTATAATTAAAAACATTTCTTTCCTCTTACAAATTCAATGAGCTTGTCACAATTAAGCTGCCAAACAATATCTACTTCCATACACAATAAGAATAATTAATCGAGTCTTTCTTGAATCATTGTTGTACACTGAGGGTTGCTGAATTTCTTTACGGATAAAATGAGCATTCTTTTGTGCAGTTTGTGATCATTAAAGTTAGGAACATGCGTAAAGCAATTTCAACATTGGGAAGTATGCATTACGTTTTACCTTCTATTATGGAATCATACATGCCTACGTGAGTAAAATTTGTCTTTCCTGAATCTGTAAACTTAGTACTCATGTAAGAATGAAAGTATCACATTTCTCCATAAAGGTTTGTATTTAAGTCATCAGGATAAGCCTATACTAATTTCTTGGATGCCTTCTTGCTTCTTCACCAAGTATATTCACAATGTTTAAGAAGGAAAATCTATTTGAAAGAACTTCATACACTTTCGCCCTTCTTTTCATGCAAGATTCAAGTGTGTCAGTGATGGTGTATGTCTTTGGCTGGGTTTTCTAGAGAAGCAAAACCAGTAAAGTGTATAAATATGTATATAGAGAGATTTATATTAAGGAAATGGCTCACACGGTTGTAGAGGCTAGAACATCCCAAGTCCATGGGTCAAGCTGTAGGCTTCTCCTGATTCATGTAGCCACGGGGGTTGGCGACCCAAGATTGGCAGGTCAGACAGCAGGTTTCTGGCTCACAGGCTTTGAAGACTGGCAAATCCCAAGCTCAGCAGGCAAGACAGTAGGTAAGCTGCTAGCTCCAGTCCCAAGAACCAAAGGTCAGACAAACAGGAGCCAGCTGCAGGATCCAGAGCAAGCAAAAGCCCATGAGCCTTACCAACAAGTCCATCTATATTGGATGCAGGCCACACACCCAAGGAAACTTCCTTTCAACTGACTGGCTGCTCACAGAAGATCCCATCATAGACGTGATCACATCATTACATGACTGTCAAACTACATCATAACTGCCAAACCACTAAGAATCATGGCCCAGCCAAGTTGACACACAACCTTAATGATCACAGTGTAGTATATGGTTACACAAAATTGCTCTCTGGCACGCAATACTTCTGGAGCACTTCCATCATTTACTTGTTTCTTTCTAATGCTTCTGCAACAGTGAACCGCTTGATAATCAGTATTTGGCAGTATGTGTTTTGTTACGTTTTCAAATTTTTCAAAATCTTCTCTTAAAGTACGTAAATACCCTGTTAATGACTGGTAGAGAACTGTGCATGTCTTTAAATTTACTTCTGAAACTTGGAGAGCTTGACTGGTCCGATGAAAATATTGCAATATATTATTATTCCATATTTCCAACATATATACATACTGTAGTGTTTGCATTTTGTTGGCGATGTTTTCAGCTTCTCTTTTGGTATCTCCTTTCTGTGTCTGGTCTTCAGAAATATTTACTAAGTCATCTAGAATCTGAGTGTATGATTCCAGGATTGCACTCTTTGCTACAGCATGCACTTCCCGGCGTGTATTAGAAAAGCATTTTAATACTCAATCATTGCCTAAATATATTTTAAGAACTGCCCATCGGTGAGTAGAGGCAGCAAAAAATGTGTAGAGTAACTGAACAGTAGAAAAAAAATCACCTCCTTCTGGATAACGATCTACCGCACTATATCCTACAAAATTAAGTGAATGTACAGCACATGGCATGAAAATGGCATATTCATTACTTTCTAAAATTTTCTGTTGCATGCCTTTATAACACCCTGACATATTGGCAGCATTGTCATAGGACTGGCCTCTGCACTTAGAAAAATCAATTTTGCAAACTTCACATAAATATTGAAGTACTTGATTTGCAATTTCTTCACTGCTATGAAGAAATTGCATAGTTTAATGTGCTAGTGAATGTGATAAATTGCTCAACAGGTTTTCCATCTGTTGGAGGTATGTATCTTAAAACACCACTTAGCTGATCTGTATGAGAAAGATCTTGAGTGGAATCTACAAACAAACTAAAATATCGACTATACTTATTTCACTGAGAATAGTTGATCAAACTTTATCACTTATTAAATTTATTAATTCTTCGCACTTTGTTTTAGACATATATGATGGGTTACCTTTTCCTTGTGTTACCATATTTTGAGATGTAACCTGCTAAAAATGGGTCAAAGTGAGCAACAAGTTTAAGTAAACCCCCCAAATTTCCATTTTATGGGGATACAAACACTTCATTTCTTTCTCAAAAAGATAGCCCACATTCAGCGATTGTTATAATGACAGCAACAACCCGTTACAAAACAGCTTTCCAGTACTGATGTTCTTAATTAATTTATGTTTCCAGTTCATGGGTTAAGCTAAAACCACGTCTTCGGTTTAAATATGTCAACATACAATCTCTGCGAATTGAACTGTGTGCATGTTTATCAATCATTTGAGTTTTACCAATCACTAAATCCATTCGTAACAAATCAAGAATTAAATGATTTAAGACTGAATATTTTGCAAACAAAACAATATCCAGAGCTGACTGATGTAGAATACAGTAGCCATTCCCTCTTATAATTTTAACCATTAGCTTTGCACCCTGGAAATATATTCTGGCCACAGAACCTTGTTTGTTTACCATCCGGAAATTTTCAACACAAATTTTCAAATGGTCCACTGTAATGTTGACAATCATTTGGCCCTCTTTCGATCCAATAATTTACATCATTAGAAGAAAAATTATTCCACAAAGCAGGATCTGTATTTCTGTTATTTAGATATCTGTATTTTAGATATTTAGGGGTCTGCAGATGTGACAATTTCAGATTCTAAAATAGTTTCACTTTCTAAACCATTAATTTTTTACTACAGCAAGGAATGGAAGCAGAATTCGGGATGTATTCTGTTATATTCTTATTACTATTAGTAATTTCAGCACTAGCAGTACTAGTACAACGATTTGCACCCATTAAACTTGAGCATTCAACAGAAGTCTCTTCTGATTCATTACAATTTTTTTTTAATTTTTTGTTTATTGTTGCAGTTTAAATGAAGTTTACATTTCAAGTTAGTCTCCCATACAAAAATTTAGACATACATTGTTATGTGACCCTAATTGCTCTCCCCATACTGTGACAGCACATTCCTCCTTTCCACCCCTGATTCCCCATGTCCATTCAACCAGCTCCTAACCCTCTGTGCCTTCCCATCTCACCTCTGGACAGAAGCTGCACATTTAGTCTCTTGTATCTACTTGAGCTAAGAGGCACACTCCTCACGAGTATCATTTTATGTCCCACAGTCCAGTCCAATGTCTGTCTGAAGAGGTGGCCTTGGAAATTGTTTTAGTTCTGGCTGATAGAGAATGCAGGGGCCATGCTTTCCAGGGTTCCTCCAGTCTCAGTCAGACTATTAAGTCTGGTCTTCTTACTAGAATTTGAGTTCTGCACCCCATCTTTCTCCTGCTCCATCAGGGACTCTGTTGTGTTCCCTGTCAGAGTAGTCATTGGTGGTAGCCGGGCACCATCTAGTTCTGGTCTCAGGCTGATGAAGTCTCTGGTTTATGTGGCCCTTTCTGTCTCCTGCGCTAATACTTTCCTTGTGTCTTTGGTGTTCTTCATTCTCCCTTACTTCAGGTGGTTGGGACCAACTGATGCATCTTAGATGGTCGCTTGCAAGCTTCCAAGACCCCAGATGCCACTCACCAAGGTAGGATGTAGAACATTTTCTGAATAAGCTTTTTTATGCCAATTGACCTCGATGTCCCCTGAAAGCATGGTCCCCAGACCCCTACCCCTGCTACTCTGTCCCTCAAAGTGTTTGATTGTATTCAGGAAACTTCTTAGCTTTTTGGGTTAATCCAGTTGTGCTGACTTCCCCTGTAGTGTGTGCTGTCCTTCCTTTCACCTAAGATAATTGTTATCTACTATCTAGTTAATAAATAACCCTCACCCTCCCTCCCCACCCTCATAACCATCAAAGAATGTTTTCTTCTGTGTTTAAACCTTTTCTTGAGTTCTTATAATAGTGGTCTTATACAATATTTGTCCTTCTGTGACTG
>NW_004443983.1:8297420-8312256 GCF_000243295.1 Trichechus manatus latirostris
CTTGAGTTCTTATAATAGTGGTCTTATACAATATTTGTCCTTCTGTGACTGACTAAATTCACTCAGCATAATGCCCTCCAGATTCCTCCATGTTATGTTTCACGGCTTCATCGTTGTTCTTTATCGTTGCGTAGTATTCCATTGTATTGATATACTATAATTTGTTTACCCATTCGTCTGTTGATGGGCACCTAGGTTGCTTCCATCTTTTTGCTATTGTGAACAGTGCTGCAATGAACATGGGTGTACATGTGTCTATTCGTGTGATGGCTCTTTTTTCTCTAGTATATTTTCCAAGGAGCAGGTTTGCTGAATCATATGGTGCTTCTATTTCTAGCTTTTTAAGGAAGCGCCAAATCAATTTCCAAAGTGGTTGTACCATTTTACATTCCCACCAACAGCGTATAAGTGTTCCAGTCTCTCCACAACCTCTCCAGCATTTATTATTTTGTGTTTTTTGGATTAATGCTAGCCCTGTTGGGGTGAGATGATATCTCATTGTAGTTTTGATCTGCATTTCTCTAATAGCTAATGATTGTGAGCATTTCTTCATGTGTCTGTTAGCCGCCTGTCACTTCAAAGATTTTAATGTATCTTGTTATTAGTCTGAGTTCACAAACATTTATTGGCTTTCCAAATGTTTTTCTTCCACTGTGCAAAACAGCAAAAAAATTTGGGAGCTTAATAACCATTTTGAAGCTCCAATATATCTTACGTGTAGCTTTCTTTTTAGAAACAATAAAGCTGACCCGTGCCATCAGGAATTCAATTAAACTATTTCACAGATAAGGGTTTCTTATTTAAGGGTATAATCATCCATAAAATGGAGTCCTTTCAGAGTTTACTGAGCCATTTTTAATTGTTTTCCGTTAAAGTCAAACTGAAAATTGTTTCTACAAGAAAGAATGATACCTGGCCCTAGACATGTTTACATGGTTTGGACAATACACTGCACTTGCAGCTGAAGCTCTTTTCTAGGTCTCTCATTCATTTATAAATCTGTGCTTCCAGTTCTGAAGGTTCTGTAATTAAATATATGCATACACACCTAAGAGTCCCTGGGAGATACAAATGTTTAACATGCTCAGCTCCTGACCCAAAGGTTTGAGTCCATCCAGAGGTGCCTCAGAAAAATGCCTGGCAATCTACTTCAAAATCAGCCATTGAAAACCTTATGAAGCACAGTTCTACTCTAACAAACATGGGGTTGCCATGAGTCAGAATCAACTCAACAACAACTGGCTACTGGTGATACACATCTACACATATATATGTAGATGAATATATAAATATATGAATATTCTGGTTGACATTCTGGCATCATAGTGATAATAATAACATTTCATATTCTTATAAACAATTTATTTGACAAAGCTAAGAATCTTCCTTACTTCTAATGACTATGTACCATATTTTTACATGGTTTTTAAATGGTTGGCAAACAAACATCGAATGCCCACATTTTTGCATAAAAATACGGTACACCAGGACTTCTCAACATGATTAACAGAATATTTGGACATTAAGGATGCCAATCACCACTCATCTGTCAGTTCGTCATACTGTGGTGGCTTGCATATTGCTCTGATGCTAGAGGCTGTGCCACTGGTATTTCAAGTATCAACAGAGTCACCCATGGTGGACAGGTTTCAATGAAGCCTCCAGAGTAAGATAATCTAGGAAGAAGGGCCTGGTGATTTACTTCTAAAAAAATTGTCCAGTGAAAATCTTATGAATAGCCACGGAACATTATCTGATATAGTGCCAGAAGATAATCCCCTCAGGTTGGAAGACACTCAGAATACGACTGGGGAAGTATGGCCTCCTCAAAGTAGAGTCAACCTTAATGACGTGAATGGAGTCAAGCTTTCAGGATCTTCATTTGCTGACGTGGCATGACTCAAAATGAGAGGAAACAGTTGCAAACATCCATTAATAATTGAAATATGGAATATATGAAATATGAATTGAGGAAATTTGGAAGTCATCAACAAAGACATGGAATGCATAAATGTCGATATCCTGGGCATTAGTAAGCTCAAATGGACTGGTATTGGCCATTCTGAATCAGACAGTCATATGGTCTACTACACCCAAAATGACAAATTAAAGAAGAACTGGGACTCATTCATCCCCAGTAAGAACATTTCAAGGCTTATCTTGAAGTACTATGCTGTCATTGATAGGATAATATCCATACACCTACAAGGAAAAACAGTTAATACAAGTATCATTCAAATTTATATGCCAACCACTGATGCCAAAGATGAAGAAAGTGAAGATTTTTACCAACTTCTGCAGTCTGAAATTGATCAAACATACAATCAAAATGCTTTGATAATTATTAGTGATTGGAATGCGAAAGTTGGAAACAAAAAAGAATCAGCAGTTAGAAGATACGGCCTTGGTGATAGAAATGACACAGAAGATTGCATGATAGAATTTTGCAAGACCAATGACTTCTTCATTGCAGATACCTTTTTTCAACAATATAAACAGTGACTATACATGCGGACCTCACCGGATGGAATATACAGGAATCAAATCGACTACATCTGCGGAAAGAGACGATGGAGAAGCTCAACATCATCAGTCAGAACAAGGCCAGGGTGCGATTGTGGAACAGACCATCAATTGCTCATATACGAGTTCAAACTGAAGGTAAAGAAAATCAAAACAAGTCTATGCGAGCCAAAGTATGACTTTGAGTATATCCCACCTGAATTTAGAGACCACCTCAAGAATAGATTTGACACATTGAACACTAACGACCAAATACCAGACAAGCTGTGAAATGACATCAAGGACATTCTTTATAAAGAAAGCAAAACATCATTAAAAAGACAGAAAGAAAAGACCAAAATGGATGTCAGAAGAGACTCTAAAACTTCCTCTTGAACGACAAATAGCTAAAGCGAACAGAAGAAATGATGAAGTTAAAGAGATGAACAGAAAACTTCAAAGGGCAGCACGAGAAGATAAAGTAAAGTAGTATGATGAAATGTGCAAATACTTGTAGTTAGAAAACCAAAAGGGAAGAATATGCTTAGTATTTCTCAAGCTGAAAGGACTGAAGAAAAAATTCAAGCCTCAAGTTGAAATACTGAGAGATTCTATGGGCAAAATATTGAATGGCACAGGAAGCATCAAAAGAAGATTCCAGGAACACAGAAGGTCACTGTATCAAAAAGAATTGGTCAGTGTTCAACAATTTAAGGAGGTAGCATATGATCAAGAACTGATGGCATTAAAGGAAGAAGTCCAAGATGCACTGAAGGCATTGGCAAAAAACAACCCTTCAGGAATTGACAGAATACCAACTGAGATGTTTCAAGAAATGGATACAACTCTGGAAGCATTCACTCTTCTAAGCGAAGAAATTTGGAAGACCAAAAAAAAAAACCCCACAGGGCAAAGCATGGAACACTATAAAGTACTGTTGAGTAAGTACTAAAAAAATATTTAGAAAAAAAGAAATTTGGAAGACAGCTATCTAGGCAACTGACTGGAAGAGATCCGTATTTGTGCGTATTCCAAGACAAGGTGATGCAATAGGATGCAGAAATTATCTACAATATCATTAATATAACATGCAAGTAAAATTTTGCTGAAGATAATTAAAAAACGGTTGCAGAGTATATCCATAGGGAACTTCCAGAAATTCAAGCCGAATTCAGAGGAAGACGTTTAACGAGGGGTATCATTGATGATGTCAGATGCATCTTGGCTGAAAGCAGAAAATACCAGAAAGATGTTTTCCTGTATTTCATTGACTATGCAAAGGCATTCAGCTGTGTGGATCATAACAAATTATGGATAACGTCACAAAGAATGGGAATTCCAGAACACTTAACTGTGCTCGTGAGAAACCTGCGTGAAGACCAAGAGGCGGTCCTCTTAAAAGAACAACGGGATACTGCGTGGTTTAAAATCAGAAAAGGTGTGCATCTGGGTTGTATCCTTTTACCATACTTATTCAATCTGTATGCTGAGCAAAAAATCCAAGAAGCTGGACTATATGAAAAAGAATGCAGCAGCAGGATTGGAGAAAGGCTTATTGACAACCTGCATTATGCAGATGGTACTACTTTCCTTGCAGAAAGTGAGGAGGACTTGAAGCACTGATGAAGATCAAAGACACAGCCTTCAGTATGGATTACACTTTAACATAAAGGAAACAAAAAACTTCACAATAAGCAGTAAGCAGCATCTTGATAAATGGAAAAAATATTGAAGTTGTCAAGGATTTCATTTTACTTGGATCCTCAATCAATACCCATGGAAGCAGCAGTCAGGAAACCAAACAATGTATTGCGTTGGGCAAAACTGCTACAAAAGACCTCTTTAAAGTGTTAAAAAGCAAATATGTCATCTTGAAGACTAAGGAACGCCTAACCCCAGCCATGGTATTTTTTAGTTGCCTCATATGTGTGCAAAAGCTAGACAATAAATAAGGAAGATGAAGAAGAATTGATGCCTTTGAATTATGGTGTTGGTGAAGAAAACTGACTGCCAAAATAATGAACAAATCTGTCTAGGAAGAAGTACAGCCAGAATGCTCCTTAGAAGCAAGGATGGCAAGACTTTGTCGCACATACTTTGGACAGGTTATCAGGAAGGACCAGTCCCTGGAAAAGGGCATCATGCTTGGTAAAGTAGAGAGTCAGTGAAAAAGAGGAAGACCTTCAAGGAGATGGATTGACACGGTGGCTGCAACAGTGGGCTCAAGCATAACAACATTTGGTAGGATGGTGCAGGACCGGGCAGTATTTTGTTCTGTTGTACATAAGGTCACTATGAGTCAGAACTGACTCAACGGCACTTAACAACAACAGACTAATGGTAGAACTCTGATTTTTATGAATCCAGTGCCTGGCTCCTGACCTCTAAGCTATATAATTTGTTTATTTAATAAGCCTTCTGGTAAAGACTCCATTAGCTACTCACTCTGAAAGAGTTGGAAACTCATTTGAGGAGCTAGATTCTGTGTCTGTGTTATTTATCTGTTTATTAAAATGAGAATCTAGGATTCCTTGGGAAACTGTGGTGTATTTGTGAAGGTATTCTGCTAATAAGGCTGTCTTCCATCGGCTTTGCCCCGTTCTGTGGACAAGGAAGCATTCTTCCCCCCACAACTATGTAGCCACTAGTCAGCCAGGTAGACCAGGAAAGTGTACATGGATGAATCATAATTACAGGCCAGAAAAAGGATCTACAGTCTCAGAAATGAACTGAGCCAATTGTCCTTTTGAAACAATATGTTAGGAAAATTACGTGAAAGTTGGATATAAGGCAAAAAGGGTGCATGGCATATACTTTCAGAGTCACATAGGTCAACAGTCACTCAAGAAATATCAAGGTGAATGTACTTAGTAATCTTATCCTAACTTTCTTTATTAAATTGTCTGTAAATGCTCTAGCTTCTTAAATGTTCTTTGAACCAGTATAAACATCTAACTGGTTCCTTCATTAATTAATGAGTTAACTAAAATCATCAACACATGTTCATTTTATCTTTGCCTGAGAATCATGATTTTACCTTTTTGAAAATTATACTTTACAGATATATTAAAGACTTCATATTCTAATTAAGAAGTTCAAATAACAAAACACAAGTTCAACTAAAAAAACACAAATACCTCAGGTAGTCTTTTTAAAAAAATCCACCTATTATTTAGATTTCTCTTGTGGAAAAAAAAAAAAGAAAACATGTTTTTGTTTTGTTTTTTTTTGGTGCTAAACTGAAAAAAAGTTTGCCTGTCCTTTAGACATCTTTTAAAAGGTACAGTTATCATTGGTCTAAAATAATTCAACACCAGGAGATCAGATTGAGAGTATTCTTGGTCTGATAGAACTTACACGTGGACTGGGTAAGGCTAAATAAAAATAAGATTTCACAGTTGTTCATATCACATTCTGTTGATTTATAGGTAAACTCACAGGATGTATTTACTTACTTTATTCCTAACTGACATGAAGTATTTTCAACTAAGTCTAGTAACTACTGCCTTTGAAAAAATAGTGTTACTGTCAACAGTAACTCTAGAATCTAGACATATAACTCTGTTGTGGATTGAACTGTGCCCCCCAAAAATGTGTGTCAACTTGGTTAGGCCATGATTCCCAGTAGTGTGTGACTGTCCACCATTTTGTCATCTGATGTAATTTTCCTATGTGTTGTAAATTATACTTCTATGATGTTAATGAGGCAGGATTAGAGGCAGTTATGTTAGTGAGGCAGGAGTCAATCTACAAGATTAGGTTGTGTTTTAAGTCAACCTCTTCTGAGATATAAAAGGGAGAAGCAAGCAGAGAGACAGGGGGACCTCATACCACTAAGAAACAACAGCCAGGAGAACAGTGTGCCCTTTGGACCCAGGGTCCCTGCACTGAGAAGCTCCTTGTCCAGGAAAGATTGATGACAATGACCTTCCCCCAGAACTGACAGAAACAGAAAGCCTTCCCCTGGATCTGGCACCTGGAATTCGGACTTCTAGCCTCCTAGACTGTGAAAGAATACGTTTCTCTTGTGATGTTTCTGTTATAGCAGCACTAGTTAACTAAGACAAACTACTCCCAAAAGTCTTATCCTTCAGAGAAGGCTTTCCAAGGATGATTCTACAAAGTCTTCTTCTCTGATTATATAAGTTTATAGCCATTGCAAGCCAGCCACCCTTTTTTATTGCAGTGTGAGGGATTGCTTTTGTGAGGCCTTTCTCGCCATGGTCTTGTAACTCCCACCCAAGTGACCAGGTGGGACTGTGCAAATAAGGTAATTGTCGCCCATCAAGGAAATTGGTCAGTCTTGCCATTCCACTAGGCTTAAGAGAGAGTTAATTCCAGAGCAGAAAGAGGATCTCCCCACCACCAAGAAAGAACAGCCAGGAGCAAAGCATGTCTTTTGGACCTGGAATCCCTGCATGGAGACCCTCCTAGACCCAGGAGACAGAGACAGCTGTAACACCAAAGACAGCAAGATTGCAGAAGCAGTGGCAGAGAAACAGCAGCAGCAAAGGCAACAAAACCAGGAGACTGGCAAGAGACCAGCAGGAGATGGCACAGTGGGCTTCCCAACACATGGAGCAAGAAAGCTGAGTGCCTTCAGGCCAGAAGTTTGCTGGTAGAGTAGGGTGCCTTGGGGCACTTGTCAGCAGAGCTAAAAGAGCTTTGTTAACACTTGCCTGAACAGGGCAGAAGCCAAGGGGCACAGCTGAGAAGAGGCTGTCCTGATGGAAGAACTATATCCTGAGCATTCCTGAACCTGAGTTGTAACCTGTTACTTCTCTAATAAACCACATAACCATAAGTATGGTCTATGACTTCTGTGTGGCCACTGCAATGAATTATTGAACCCAGCAGAGAAGCAGAATGTCATGGAAGGGACGATCGGTGTCAGAATTGGTAAAGAAGATAGAGAGAGGAGGCATGTCTGACTTCCGCTTCATAAGAATCAGCCTTGGGCTGTTGATACTGATTCTCCTTCCCCTTTTGAAGTTAGAGGAGATCAGACACAGCCCCTACACCATTTTTACATTTATTAAGGCTGAGACTTTCATCTGAGCTAACTTGAAAAATGAAAAATAACCAAGGCCTAATGAAACAAGGGCAAGTTGGTCCAGGACACTCTAGATGCAGATGGTATCACACTGAGAGACTGGCCTAGCCTGGGATGGAGGTGATGCGTGGAAAAGAGGTTGGTATATCTTTCATTGCTTTATAGTGTAAGTCTAATGTCATGGACTGAATTGTGTCCCCCAAAAATATCTGTCAACTTGACTGGGTAATGATTCTTAGTATTGTATGATTGTGTACTATTTTGTAACCTGATGTGATTTCTTTGTGTGTTGTAAATTCAGTCACTATGATCTAATAAGATGGATTAGTGGCAGTTATACTGATGAGGTATACACGATTGGATAGTGTCTTAAGCCAATCTCTTTTGAGATATAAAAGAGAGAAGCAAGCAGAGACACATGTGAACCTCATACAACCAAGAAAGCAGTGTAGGGAGCAGAGTGTGTCCTTTGGACCTGAGGTTCCTGCACAGAGAAGCTCCCAGTCCGAGGGAAGACTGATGCATGACAAGGACCTTCTTCCAGAGCCAACGGAGAGAGAAAGTCTTCCCCTAGAGCTGACACCCTGAATTTGGACTTGTAACCTATGAGGCTGTGAGAGAATAAATTTCTCTTTGTTAAAGCCATCCACTTGTGGTATTTCTGTTATAGTAGCACTAGATGACTAGGACATCTATTTTCAAATAAGTAAGTTATTTCTTAACAGATTATTCAAATCCAGGCTCTGCCACATAATAGCTATATGACCTTGGGTAAGTTACTTAACCTTAGTTTTCTCATCTGAAAATGGAGTTAATTATGGTATGTATCTTATTAGGTTGGATAACCATTACAGAATTTTTACACAAATAATGTGCACCTTCTACATTTGTTTGCCAACTGCACCCTCTCCCGTGAGGTATTTTCATAAGTGGGCTATGCTAATATTTTATAGCAACATGTAGAAAAAAACTGACACAGTAGTACTTATGAAAATGCCTCACAGGGGGAGGGCGTGATTGGCAAACAAACATAGAGGGCATGCATTATTTGCATAAAAACACAGAAAATGAGTTAAAATTAGTAAGTGTACAGTAATTAGAACAGTTCCTGGAACATAATATCCATTCAATAAATCCTAGCTCTCAGTATGATTATTATTGCTACTGTTATATTATTATTGCTGTTATTATTCTGCCACAGAAAATTCACAATACATTGCTTCACTATACTCATTGTATTCTGTTAGAATGGAATAACAAGCATTATTAAAGCTGAAACACCTTGAGACAAAGTCTCTAATCCCTGGGAATAATAGTTAAATTGCAAATATCCTGCAAAGGAAAGTCTGCATAGTGGCATTGTGTCTGAGATTGAATGTTATCTCAAACGTTTGATCTCAGACACAATGCCACTATGTAGACTAATTTAGAAAGCTGGCAAGAGCTGGGGACACATACACTCAACAATGCAAGGGGCACATGGGTCTAGAAATTCTCTTATTTTGCTATTCTTCCCTCCAATTACAGACCATGTTACATGTCTAAACAAGAAGCTGATTCAAATGGAATATTTATAGGGTAGTGATATTAGAAATTAAAATTACATTAAAAATTATGGGAATATTTCATGAATCCTGAACATTCACATTAGTTTAATCCAATTCAAATTGGTTCCCTGTATTTTTTTTTTTATAAAGTCACAGCCATTTATCAATGACCGACACTCTGCTAGATGTGGAGGATAAAGTGGTGAAAAAGACAGGCACAGTCTCTAATCTCACAGACCTGCAGTTGAGTGGGGAACACTGAGCAAGTGCAACATGTTCTGGAAGCATACACCCAGAATATCTGACTTCACCTGGTGGCTCAATAAAGGCCTCCCAAAGGAAGCAAATTTTAAGACTAAAAATAAGAGGCATTTTATGATGGCTGGAAGAAGAATCATAGATAGAGGCATATTCAAAAGCACTAGACTGAAAAAAAGAACATGAAAACTCAGGGATCTGAAAAAAAAATGCAATGTGGCTGGAACACAGAAAGCAAGGGATTATGTAACAAGAGAGGCTAGAGAGGTGGGCTGGAGGCCAGCGATGCAGGGCCTACAGACCATGATAGGGAATTTGGACTTTATCTGAAGTGAGTGAGATAGGATTGTATTTTTATTTTAAACAGACTAACTCTGGCCACAGTGAAAAAAACTGTCTTAAGCTGATGATGGTGAGCTCATTTGTGGGAATATTACATTTGAATGTGTGTAATACATCCAAGTGAAATCTCAAATAGGCAAACCAATGCTCAGAAGGAAGCCCCAGACAGGAATTATTCTGGAAGTTGTCAATATAAAAACAGGAATTGAAGCCATGGAAACAGGTGACAAACTAGGAAGAGACTATAGAGTAAGAGGAGAAAACACACAAGATGGAGCCTTGATAGGGCAGAGGAAGTGGATCATACAAAGAAGATTGCAAAATAGAAGTCAAAGAGGCAGGAGGAGAGCCAGGAGAATGTGGCATCATAGAAGAAAGAGAGGAAAGGTTTTCAAGAGGAAGAACTGGCCCAGCTGCAGCCTGTAAAGTTGCCCCCCATTGCTGGGGACAGGCAGGTGCTCCGAGGTACTTTTTAACTGCGAGAGCTGTATCAACTGTCACTAGAGCCTTCCAAATAAATTCTTGTCTTTTGCTTAAGATTTCTGTACATGCCTGGCGATAAATAAATAAATAAATATAGCAAGACACATGTAAATATACAAATTCAAGAGCATCACAATTTAAAAAAATAACCTGTCATGGGTCAAGGTCCTCCGATGAAGCAATAATCTCATTAGGGAATTTGTATGTTAGGAAGCACCTGCTTGACTTCTAGCAGACGAACATTCTGAGTGTAAAATGTGTAAAGTATCTTTTAAAATATTTAAAAGAAAACATAAACTCTTAGTTCATCTTATCCATGGCCATCGAGTCAATCTGATGCTTGTCCACCCTATAGGACAGAGTAGAACTTCCCCATAGGGTTTCCAAGGAGCAGCTGGTGGATTCGAACTGCCAACCTATTGGTTAGCAGCTAAGCTGGTTAGCAGCTGAGCTCTTAACCACTGCACCACCAGGGGTCCTAGTTGGTCTTAGCAACCATTTACACAAGTGCTGTTCAACAGAAATAGAATACAAGCCTTATATGTAGTTTTAAATATTGTAGCAGCTGCAATAAAAAAAATGTAAAAAAAAAAAAAAAAACAGGTAAAATTAATTTTAATGATACATTTTCATTACCCCAACATATCTAAACATGTAATTCATATTTTTAAAACTTTTCTTGATATAGTTTATAGTCTTTATTTCCTACCAAGTCTTGGAAATCCAGACTGTATCTTAAACACAGCACAAATCAGTTTGGACAAGTCACATTTCAGGTGCTCAATAGCCACTTAATGGCTAGCAGTTACCTTCTTGGACAGTGAAAATTTAGGCCAACCTCTTTATTTCACAGATAGTAAATGGAGGCCCAGAAAAATGAAGTGATTTGGCCGATGGTATATAACTTTTCCATAACAAAGCCAGGTCTAGAAACCAAGTCTCTTACATGTTTGCACAATATTCTTCCACTGTTGTTGTTGTTGTTATTAGTTGCTGTGATGGTTAAGATTGTGTGCCAGCTTGGCTGGGCCATGATTCTCAGTGTTTTAGCAGTCCTATAATGTCGTGATCACTTCCATGTTGAGATTTGATATGTGACACCCCATAATGGGATCAGCTGTGAGTAGCCAATCAGTTGAAAGGGAGTTTCCTTGGACATGTGGCCTGACAAGGCTTGGGGCCTTTTTGCTCATTCCAGACCCTGCAGCTGGCTCCTGTTCATCTAACTTCTGGTTCTTGGGACTTGAGCTAGCAGCTTACCTGTGTTCTTGCCTGCTGGTCTTGGGGTTCATCGAGCTTTGCAGCCTGTGAGCAAGAGCCCTGCTGTCTGACTTGGGGATCTTGGGTTTGCCAGCCCCTGTGGCTATGTAAATCAGGAGAAGCCTCTATCCTGACCCTGACTTGGGACATTCCAGCCTCTACAATCAAATGAGCTATTTCTTTGATGTAAACTCTCTCTCTCTCTTTCTCTCTCTCTCTCTCTCTATATATATATATATATACTTTACTGGTTTTGCTTCTCTAGAGTACCTAGCCTAAGACAGTTGGCCTCAAGTCAACTCCCACTCATGGTGACACTATGTGTGCAGAGTAGAAGTGTTCCATAGGGCTTTCAAGGCTATGACCTTTTGGAAGCAGATTGCCAGGCCTTTTGGCTAGTAATTCAGCACTTAACTGTTGGTACCACTGAGGAAATACTTCTACTACTATGCATTAAAATATTTCATTTTTTTCTTTTATTGACAAACTTACATTACTCATTATCATCCAAACAAAATAATAATTTAAAAAGTTTTACACAATTGTGTTAGAAGACTCACAAAATTTACATTCATTCAATATATACTCTATATGGTCTAATTTGGATTTAAGACTATTTTATACTAGATTATTAGCATAAACACTGGAACAAAAAAAAAATTACCGAAAGCACTTTGGAGCACAAATGAGTAAACTAGTAATGAAGTTGGAGTTCATGTAAGTCTATTTTCTACCAGAATTTAACAGTTCTCCATATTTGGAAATTCTTCCTCATGCAATACAAACCCCTCACGTTTTAGATAGACCCACTTGTTTTCTCATTTTCCCTCTGTTAAAAACTTAAAAATTCTCAGATTAAGACAGATGCATTGTCCATGAACCCTAGTGTTCTCTGAGAGCAAACAGTATGAATTTTTTAATTTCCTTCATTGGCGTCCTCTAATCTTCCTTTCTCCAGATTAAACGTTCTGTTCCTCTCAACTTCCCTTCAGTTTTCCCATTCTTAACCATCTCTAAGGCCTAACAATCACTTCTTTCTTCTCTAGTTGAGGATCTCAGCAATAAAATTCTAGTACTGATAGGTCCAGAACAGTATAGGAAGTTACCTTACATTTCTTTTTTGCATATTACCATCTACACATCTTTGATCAGTCTTAGTTTAAATGTATTCTATAATTTCGATTTACATTTGACTTATGATATACTATACACCAAATCTCCAATCACCCATTATGATAGAAATTCCACCTGCATGCTTAGGAAGTTTAAAAGCTTAGCCATTAAGTAAAATCATATATTCACATATTAGCTCATTTCATTTTTAAGAAAATATTAGCAGTTAGGAATTTTTAGGAAATGTAAGACAATTCATACAAGAGTAGACTTTCCAAAAATGCAGTATAAATCGGATATGCGAAAATACTAAAATATTTTCTGTTATCAATCTTAGAAATTAGAGAAGAGACTACCCCACATGGCATCTCTTTCCAAGAAGAGCCCATTTGATTAAAAATAATCATACTTAAGATGAGCAATTTCATCTAAAAATAGGGAATCTTCTAGATTGACAATCATTTTGGCACAAGGGCCATCTGAGTGTGGGGAACTATTCATGAGGAACTAGTCCATACCAATCCATTCAAACTTGAGGTGGCCTCCTAGCCTTGAGATTTAAACAATGGAATAAAATTCTTCTGAAACATACATATACATTTTATTAGTTAGGATGCTTTGACACAAGTAACATAAAAATCATCTCAAACTGGATTAAACAAATAAGGAAGTTTACTGACTCAGAGCTGTCCCTAAGGACCCAGATTCTTTTCATCCAACATTCATATCAGCTTCATCCTAAGCCTGGTTTTTGTCGTGGTTATGGGATGGTTGTCATGATCCGTCAGGGTCACAAACTTACTTCCCCGGATCTTGTAGGAGAGAAGCTAAATTCTCAAGCTGTTTCTTACAAATTAGGAAGTTTCTTTTCGAGAGGCCCCAGCAAACTTCTTATATCCCTTGAGCCCACTCTGGCTTGGGCCTGCCAATTTCTAATTAGTGGTGAGATGCATTAAGTTACCTTAAATGGGTTCAACTAGTCAGGACCTTCCCTAGGATCTGCAGTCAGTCAGTTTCTGCTAAACCACAGGGGCTACAAAAATTGGGATTCCATTAGGAAAGAAGATCAAATGTATGTTGAGTAGGCTCCCAGTAATGTTCAGTATCCATACATTATAAAAATAGGCTAGGAACTTCTGGCAAAATGGCACTCTAGGCAGAAGCACCACACCGTCCATCCACAGCAAAGGCCTGAAAAACTAAGCCAAACAGAGGAAACACCAATCCTGAAACCATAAAACATCAACGGAAGAGATAAAGAACTCAGCCAAGCACCAAATGGAGTGAGAAAACTGGCAGAGAACAAAGAGCGAGGAGAGATTCATGCAGAGGTCCCCTATCAGCTAATGCAGCGTGGATCTGCCATGTTGGACTCCTATCAGAGACCAGCAAGTACTGGGTACAAGAAAGCGGCTTCACAGAGCTTCCAGCAGGAGACAAAACAACCGGTAATTTGCGATATACGCTTTCCCACCCCCCGCCATTCTTCACCCCCACTCTGCCTCCTCCACTTCCAGCGACCACAGTCTCTTGTCCGGGAAGCACCAGCTGCTTGGATTCCACGTGCCCGCACTGGCCGGTTCCCTGAGTGCCATTTGTTGGCTGCTCGTGTTGCTTTTTTCCGCTTCTTTTGATTTCTTCCTTATCTCTCACGACCTACCCCGCCTTTTGCTGAAATACCTGGCTCCGGGCACCATCTTTGCCTCTTCCAAAGGGAATGCGGAGCTCTGTTCAAGTCTGGAACTGCTTCCCAGTCTGGGCTGCCACACTAGTGGTATCCCGGGGCTTTTGTTTGTTTGTTTGTTTTGAATTGTTTGTTTTCTATTCCGTTTCTCGAGTTGGGAGCCCGTTCTGGCCGGACAGTGCTACACAGCTTGGGACCTACCCATTCAGCTTGCACAGACGCACAGAGGGATCCCTGAGGGCATTTCTTTTTTTGTGGTTTTTTGGTTTGTTTTTGGTTTTTTCTGTTTTTTGGGGGGCTTTTCTTGTTTTGTTTTGTTTTTTTTTTAGATTTGCTTTGTTTTCTTTTCCTTTTTCCCTTTTTGTCTTTCTTCATTACTCAGTTTCTCATCTCTCTATACCTTCCTTCTCTTCCTGTTCCCTGAATACCTGGCACTGAATACCTCTACGCCTTTAGCCAGGCTGTACTGCAACACCTGGGAACAACTTCCCCATACCTCGTAGACACACCGGTGGGATCCCGAGGAATTTTGCTGTTCTTTTTTCTTTCTGCTTCTTATTTATTGCTTCTTTTCTTTTCTTTTTTTTTTTTTTT
>NW_004443983.1:8313271-8314325 GCF_000243295.1 Trichechus manatus latirostris
GAACCCCATATAGGATAGACCCCAAAAGAAAATCATGAAGGTATATCATAGTCACACTCACCAAAACCAAAGACAAAGAATGCTGAGAGCAGCTCATGAAAAACAAGAAGTCACATACAGAAGAGAAACAAAAAGACTAAGCTCAGATTATTTGGTAGAAACCATGCAGGCAAGAAGGCAATGGGATGACATATATAAAACCATGAAAGAAAAAAACTGTCAGCTAAGAATAATATACCCTGCAAAACTCTCATTCAAATATGATGGTGAAATTAGGACATTTCCAGATAAACAGAAATTAAGGGAATAGGTAAAAACCAAAACAAACTTACAAGAATTATTAAAGGGCGTTCTTCGATCTGAGAACAAACAACTTCAGCTCACAGGCTTATTCTTGGATGCAAGATTGTACCAGCCAGATACCAATCTAGGAAATTAACTCTCAAGGACTATCCAAAACCAAAAGAAATACAACAGGGAATCAGAGCAGTTAATCTGTAAATGACAACAACAACAGAACAATAAAAGAAGGAATAAATGGTGTAGGTAGAGAACCTTCTAATGGAGAGGAAGGCAAGGCGATATCAAGTAAAAATAGACTGCTTCAAGGGTATATTTCATGGTAACCACAAAGAAAGTTAACAAACATACTCATAAAAATAAAGAGGAAAAATATAAAGTCTCAGCAAAAACAAAATCTACAACAACAAAAGAAATGAAAAAAAAATCCACAAACAAAAGTAATTCAGCACAGGAGAGTAAGAAGAACAAAGAAAACGTCAGCACCACAAAATAAAAGCACTACAAAGTGACAGCAACAAACTCACACCTATCAATGATTACACTGAGAGTAAATGGACTCAATGCACCCATAAAGAGATGGAGAGTGACAGAATGGATAAAAAAACAGGATCCATCAATATGCTATCTACAAGAGACAAACCTTAGAAACAAAGACGTGAATTTATTAAAAGTCAAAGGTTGGGAAAAAATATATCAAGCTAACAACTATCAAAAAAGAGCAGGATTGGCAATACTAATCTCAGATAAAATA
>NW_004443983.1:8320191-8332360 GCF_000243295.1 Trichechus manatus latirostris
TTTGAAATGGTGTATCTTTGGCTATGTATATTTTCACCAAAAAAAAAAAAAAAAAAGTCAAGAAAGGAGAGGGTTGACATGTCGTGGGATTGTTAACCAATGTCATAGAACAATATGTGTACTACTGTTTAATGAGAAATTATTTGTTCTGTAAACCTTCACCTGAAGTACAATAAATGAAAATTAAAATTAAAAAAAAAGATCTATACATGGGACCAAATTGACAACAGCAACTCAGAAAATTAGACAGGAATCTTAGAGGACAGTGAGTTTATTTTAATGAGTTAGGATCGACTCAGAAATGGAAAGTAAGAATGGTTACACAAGTCAAAGAATGTAATCAATGTCACTAAATTATACATGTAGAAACTGTTGAATTAGTGTATATGTTTTGTTATTTATATTCTCAACAACAAAATAAATAAAATTTAGATTAAAAAAAAAAAAGGCTACCCTACATATTTGCAAGGAGACCATCGACTATGCTTGACTTTCACATAATATGCTAAGAAAGACCAATCTTAGCAAATAGCATGCTTTACTATCAGTGCAGTGGATCTAATTACACTATTCTTAACAAGTAGGGTAACCAAAGCCCAATAAGCTAAACGCTCCTTCTCCTTCTCACTCAGAATCTGAAATTTAAACTGCAGGTACTGCTAAAGGCAGGAAAGCCAAGCCTCACGTGGTAAGTTCGCCAGTGTTGGATTATGTCTGACCTATAAGGACATATGTCCCTGAAACTCCAGATTATTTTTCCTAGTTCTCTTCACCATACCAGCTTGTGTTACTGAACAGAAACAAAAAAATCCTACCCAGAACAATCCTATAACTTGTACGTAAGAGTATTAAATGATTTCATAAAGCCTAGGGAGTAAAGAGAAGCCCTGGTGGCACAATGGTTAAGCTCTCGGTTGCTAACTGGAAGGTTGAAGATTCTAACCCACCAGCCATTCCCTGAGAGAAAAGACCTGGCCATCTGCTCCTGTAAATAGTACAGCCTCGCAAACACTGTGAGGCAGTTCTACTCTGTCATATAGGGTCGCTAGGAATTAGAATCAACTCAACAGCACCTGAAAACAATAAAAAGGGAGTAAAGCAGACATATACAAGCATACCTCAGAGTTATTGCACATTTGGTTCCAGAACACCACAATAAAGTGAATATTGCAATAAAGTGAGTCACACAAATTTTTTGGTTTTCCAGTGCATATAAAAGTTATATTTATACTATGCTGTAGTCTATTAAGTGTGAAATAGCATTATGTCTAAAACAAACAATGTGTATACCTTAATTAAAAAATACTTTATTGCTAAAATATGCTAACCATCATCTGAGCCTTCAGCGAGTCCTAATCTTTTTGCTGGTGGAGGGTCTTGCCTTGATGTTGATGGCTACTAACTGATCAGGGTGGTGGTTGTTGAAGGTTGGGGTGGCTGTAACAATTTCTTAAAGTAAAACGACAATGAAGTTCGCCACATGAGTTGACTTTTCCTTTCACAGAAGACTTCTCTGTAGCATGCGATGCTGTTTGACAGCCTTTTACCCACAGTAGAACTTCTTTCAAAATTAGGGTCATCCCTCTCAAACCCTGCTGCTGCGTTATCAACTAAGTTTATGTAATATTCTAAATCCTTTGTTGTCATTTCAACAATGTTCACAGCATCTTCACCAAGAGTAGTTTCCATCTCAAGAAACCACTTTCTTTGTTCATCCATAAGGAGCAACTCCTCATCTGTTAAAGTTTTATTGTGAGATTGCAGCAATTCAGTCACATGTTCAGGCTCCACTTCTAATTCTAATTCTCTTGCTATTTCCACCACATCTGCAGTTACTTCCTTCACTGAAGTCTTGAACCCCTAAAGTCATCCAGGAGGGTTGAAATCAACTTCTTCCAAACTCCTGTTAATGTTGATATTTTGACCTCCTCCCATGAATCACAAATTTTCTTAACGGCAGCTAGAATGGTGAATCCTTTCCAGAAGGTTTTCGATTGACTTTGCCCAGATCCATCAGAGGAATCACTAACTATGTCAGCTATAGCCTTGCGAAATGTGTTTCTTAAATAATAAGACTTGAAAGTTAAAATTATTCCTTGATCCATGGGCTGCAGAATGGATGTTGTATTAGCAGGCATGAAAACAACATTAATCTCCATGTACATCTCCATAAGAGCTCTTGGGTGACCAGGTGCACTGTCAATGAACAGTGATATTTTGAAAGGAATCTTCTTTTCTGAGCAGTAGTTCTCAACAACGGGCTTAAAATATTCCATAAACCATATTGTAAACAGATGTGCAGTCATCCAGGCTTTGCTGTTCCATTTATAGAGCTCAGGCTTAGTAGACTTAGCGTAATTCTTACGGGCCCCATGATTTCTGGAATGGTGAATGAGCATAAGCTTCAACTTAAAGTCACCAGCCTCATCAGGCCCTAACAAGAGAGTCAGCCTGTCCTTTGAAGCTTTGAAGCCAGGCATTGACTTCTCCTCTCTAGCTAGGAAAGTCCTAGATGGCATCTTTTTCCAATATAAGGCTGTTCCGTCTGCACTGAAAATCTGCTGTTCAGTGTAGCCACCTTCATCAGTTATCTTAGCTAGATCTTCTGGATAACTTGTTGCAGCTTCTATATCAGCACTTGCTACTTCACCTTGGACTTTTATGCTTATGGAGATGGCTTCTTTCCTTAAACTTTATGAACCAGTCTCTGCTAGCTTTAGACTTTTCTTCTACAGCTTTCTCATCTCTCTCAGCCTTCATAGAATTGAAGAGAGTTAGGGCCTTGTTCTGTTTTAGGCTTTGGCTTAAGGGAGTGTTGTGGCTTGTTTGATCTTCTATCCAGACCGCTAAAACTTTCTTCATAACAGCAATAAGGCTGTTTTGCATTCTTATCATTTGTGTGTTCACTAGAGCAGCATTTTCAATTTCCTTCAAGAACTTTGCATTCACAACTTGGCTGTTTGGCGTAAGAGGCTTACCTCTCAGCCTATCTCTGCTTTCGACATGGCTTCCTCACTAAGTTTAATCATTTCTAGCTTTTGATTTAAAGTGAGAGATATGGGACTCTTCCTCTCATTTGAACACTTAGAGGCCATTGTAAGGTTATTGTTGTTGTTGTTGTTGGGTGCCACCAAGTCTGTTCTAACTTATAGTGACCTTATAGGACAGAGTAGAACTGTCCCATAGGGTTTCCAAGGAGTGGCTGGTGGATTTGAACTGCCAACCTTTTGGTTAGCAGCCAAGCTCTTAACACTATGCCAGCAGGGCTCTGTAGGGTTATTAATTGGCCTAATTTCAATATTGTCCTGTCTTAGGGAATAGGGAGGCCTGAGCAGAGGGAGAGAGATGCAGGAACAGCAGGTTGGTGGAGCAGTCAGAACACATGTAACATTGATCAATTAAGTTCATCACCTTATGGGCCTGGTTCATGGCGCTCCAAAACATTTACAATAGTAACATCAAAGACCACTGATCACAGATCACCATAACAGATATAATAATAACGAAAAAGTTTGAAATATTGTGAGAATTACTAAAATGTAACACAGAGACAGGAAGTGAGCACTTGCTCGTGGAAAAATGGTGCTGATAGACTTGCTTGACACAGGATTGCCACAAAACTTCAATTTGTAAAAAACACAATATCTGCAAAATACAAAAAAGCAAAACAATAAAATGAGGTATGCCTATAATTTAAAATATAAAGTCTTTATGAACACTCTGTTTATTCTATATCTAATGAAAATTTAAAGTTCAACTTTAAATAGTCAACCATTATCCAGATTGAGTCCTATGCAGATGTAATTTGGTTTCACATATAAAAAACTGAATAGCTAGTGCTTCTGCAAGTTGATTTTAAATAAAAATCTGTTAGTTGAAAAGACAGGTGCCTCTCTAAACTATGGTGCCTCAGACATCCACAAGTTGTTGTAGGCATTTAAACCAAATGTTTTCTCCCTAGGATTTGGTAACTGTGTGAGTTTTTTGTATGCTTGTTTATTATTATTTCTCTAGATATTTAAGGCTTTACAAGTAGTCCAGAGGTTCCTGTGAATTGCTTTCTTTATCTTTTGAGCAGGGTCGTAGTCCAAGATGAAATGCAGATTTCTAAAGCTAACTCATTCTTTATTAACAGAAATAAAATCATCAAAATTTCTCTTCTCATCAAAATGAATGGGATATTTTTCTCAACATTTGAATTGCTCTACTTTGAAGTAGTCTATTTTTTTTTCATTCTTAAGTCATTAGTTTTTGTTGGCATTTCATATTACATCATCCCACTCAACGTAGTTTTTTTGCTTTTTTTTTAATTATATCTTGGCAAAAGAATTAAAAATTGGAAAACTTAAACAGAAAACTTCTCATTTTGAGAGTCATTTGATATTAAGATCAAGTAAAATTCCAGCTTCTGCCCAAAGTAATTTTTTATCCAGTCTCTTCCGAGTGCTTATAGTGCATATATATAAGCTGTATAAGAAGTTGTAACATTTTAGAAAACATATTCTATATAACACAAGGTGGCATGATCTAAGCAACTATTACCATACCCTCACCCGTTGAGTCAATTCCAACTCACAGCAACCCTATAAGACAGAGTAGAACTGCCCCATAGAGTTTCCAAGGAATGCCTGGTGGATTTGAACTGCTGAACTTTTGGTTAGCAGCCATAGCACTTAACCACTACACCACCAGGGTTTCCAAGCAACTGTTAAGAATCTAAAATTCTTTAAAGCAAAAACCAGTCAAAATCTGCAAGTATGTTCCCCTCCTTTTTTTATGGCCATCATTTAAAAGCAATCATTTAACTATGTACTATTGAAACACTAAAATTTTAAATTTGGAAATAAGAACTTGAGAAAATTCAGTTATTTACTCATGTCAGTAAGTGGAGATGAGGTCTCTTAATGACTTCGGTTTGCTTTCAGGTGGATAAAGATGTAATGACAGACATCTCCCAGAAAGGGTGAGGAGTTTGGTAACTTTTTGTGGAACAGAAAACTCAAGAAGAAAGTCAGAAGTGGAAGAGACTAATTAAGGTGGGATCATGTTTCATTTCCACTTGAATGTAGAAAGCTGCAAAATAAAATAACTCCCATCTCAACAACAAGAAAAAGCTGGAAAATCAACACAAATCATAATTTGTCTTAATCCTGTAAGAAAGCTGAAGCATCAAGGCAAACAAGTGAACTAAATTTCAGATAGTAGGTTACTCTGAGGAGAGACCAGATGCATGAACTTTTTCACCTTTGGCATAACATGAAGAGGCAACCACTTAAAAGTCGGTAAGAAAAAAACAGATAAAAATTTAATGAATTCCTAAACCCCAGGTTGGTCTACAGTGACAGTTTAAATCCCTGGTTGCTCCAGACACAAGGAAGTCTGCACTCCCTCGAAAGCTCTTTGCCACAGGGCTCTGCCAAATGCTCATGAGAAAGACTGGGTACACACACACACAGAGACACACATACACACATAAACACACATACACGAAGCCCTGCCCACTTCCCTAGAAGATTCTCTCATCTGAGGCCAGGACCATGTGCCTCTCAGGGAGGGGCAGGAGGCACTACCATCCCCCAGGGACCAGGCAAAGATTAATTGTGATCTGGGAAGGGATAAAAGCCAATATCACTTGGGGAGGTATAGAAAACCCTCCCTCCCTCCTCCACTCTCAAGCAAGGGTAAACTCTATAGAAGGGGCAGGAAACTCCCCTGTCCCCACCATGAGCTTTAAACTGAGTAACAAATGCTAGCAATCTACCATTTGGAGGGCGGGAGGCGGAGCCCTCTTGTCGCTGATCTCAAGCAAAGGTAGACTGCTGCTGAGGGAGGACTAGAGCGATACTTGTCTGTTCCTGGAGGAGGGACAGGAAATTCTCTTTTGCCCAAGATGCCCCACAGATACTAGGCAGTTTGGCTACCATATGGGAAGGGACAGAAATGTTGAGAAAGCCCCACTGTCGAGACTCAGGTATACAGAACCTGGCCTAGACAGAGGTTGAATAGGAGAATTAAGAATCCCCATCCAATCCCCACAACTAGCCTCCACCAGATAACAACAGCAGTATATGGTGTGGGAAGGACAAGTGTAGAGAGAGACCCCTTTGTGGCACAGGCATTCAGGACCTGCTTAAAGCTGAGGATGAATTGGGAACACTGAGAAAAAAAACCCTCCAGCATCCTAGGATTCATACTAAGTACAATACACGGTATCCACTGTTGGAGGGATTTGAAGACTATGATGCATTAGTGGTAATTACAGCAACAACAAAACCCAACATCAGCTTAAATAAAAACTAGATTGACTCAATCTCCTCACATTAAAGAACTGAGAGAAGAAGAGTTGTGTCCATGCCCAAGCAAAAAAGAAAACTATGTACCATAGACTAGTGTTCTTTTATACAAAATGTCCAGTATTCATTAAAAATTATGAGACACACACAACAAGAACAACAACAACAATAATAACAAAACAAAAAACAATGTATTCTGCTATTGGGTGTAGTGTTCTATATATGTCAGATTCTTACTGATTTTCTGTCTAGTAGATCGATTACAGGTAGTCCCCAATTTACGACGTATTCAAGTTATGACAAACTGCACTTAACAACTGTCTGGTTTTTTTAGTTTTGTTTTTTTGTGTACATCATTAGTAATTTCTACTACATAAAATGTTCCGTCCCCCAAAGACAAATAAAAATTGGATTTATAAAGATACTGATAATAAAAGGCAATAATAATGAAAACTTAAAAAAAAACAAAAACCAGTTAAGTATTCAATTTACATCAGAACCAACTTACGACGGAGTCATCAGAAGGGATCTCCATAGTAAGTCAGGGACTAAATGTAATTATTTTTAGGATATGATTTAAATCTCCAACCGTAATTGTTGAATTGTCAATTTCTCTTTTCAACTATGTATTGTTGCTTCATGTATTCTGGTGCTTTGTTGTTAGATGCATAATCATTTATAATTGTATCTTCCTGGTATTTTAGAAAATATTCTTCATTGTCACTAGCAATATTCTTTGTAATAATGTCTATTTTGTCTGAAATTGGTATAGTCACTCCAGCTCTCTTATGGCTGTCTGCATAGTATATTTTTTCCGTCCTTTTACTTTGAACCAATTTTTTATCTTTGAAATGAATGTAAATCTCTTATAGACAGCATAGAATTGAATCTTCCTTTTTTATCCAGTCTAACAATCTCTGCCTTTTAAAGTAACTATTGATGTAGATGGCATTTTGCTATTTGTTTTCTTTATATGTCCTCTTTGTTCGTCTATTCCTTTTTTACTGTCTTCTTTTGTGTTAAATTGATATTTTCTAGTGTACTATTTTAAGTTCTCTTTGATTTTTAAGCTATATTTTAGGGGTCTTTTTTTTTAAGTTGTTGATTGTTGATGTAGGAATTACCACGCATCATTAATTCATTACAATCTACTTCAGGTTAATACTGATTTAATTCTGGCAAAATCTAGCAACTTCGCTCTAATATATCACCATCTCCCCCCTCATCCTTTATGTTGTTTTCACCATATATGTTAAATCTACGTATGTTGAGAGACAGGGCCTTGATGGCAGAGTAGTCAGAGGCTTCCTGTGGTCCCTCTTACAAAAAAGACCTGAAAAAAAAGTGAATTGATTATAGATGACAATCTAGGAGCTCTGAACATCAAAGCCAAAGCTGAGGAATCAGACTGAGTGGCAGGGGGAGGAAGAGATAGTTCAGAAGCAGCAAGGAGTTGCCAGACATGACCCAGCGAGGGCCGACACCCTTCAGGCCAGATTGGCTGATGTGCAGGGTGAGGCAAGCAGTGGTGCTTGGGAAGCGTTTTCCACACTGGGAGAGACTGAGCAGCAGAGAGTCTACTCGGGCCTCCAGAACAAGTGAAAAGCGGTACTCAATTGGCAAAAGATAAGTACATGCATCTGACCTTCCAAAAAACACCCCCTTTTGGAAAAACCTCTCTCCCATGTACCTGCCCCCTCCTCACTCTGCACCAGATCCCAGGCTGGCTTCAGAGATTGCCGGGTCCCCTGGGCTGGAAATAGGACCCATCAGGCACCCTGAGCCATTCTCTTAGCCTTGGAGAGGGAACATATTAACAAATAGGAAAAAAAAAATCTGCCAGCTACCCCAAGTCAGGAATTCAGGGTAGGCACAGCTCCTTTGCCTAGGCATAGGCATAAGTGATCCATGGACACTGAATGCCTTTACCCCTGCATAGAACTGTGTGGGCCCATTTCAACAGCATAGGCCCTTATTACCACAGTACAACAGTGTATATACCTGAAGACTAACTTCGTCTGTATCAGCTATAGATAAAGTGGCGGGTTCATGACATTTGACACTGTTCTGCCCACTAATCAGGGTCCTCAACTACCCACATCAGGGGCCTGAGGACTGGTGGCTACACCTACACCACCTAGCCACCCACAACAGGGGTCCAAAAATAAGTGGTGGCTCCCAGTCCTTACAGCTAACAGCATTGGGTACCCATAGTCCAGCTGCAAAACCAACCCACCTATGCACTCTAGGGAACAGGGACTTGCTTTCCTCCCAGGCACTCAGGGCCAGCCATCAGCCCCCTGCCTTGCATAGCTCATGACCGTGTACTGCAGCCAGATACCTGTGCCTAAACCAATCACACCTCCCTATCTAGGACTGTAGTTAATAGCCTGCACCACACAATTGGTGATCAACCACCTGGACACCTGAGCTGAATCCATACAAGAAAATTAAATGGACTCCTGGGCTTACATAACTAGTAACAGATATAACCACCTGGTGATAGGACATTAGAGTTTCAAAGATGCCAATAATCAAACTAGCTCACATGAGCAGCCTATTAGGACATATTAAAACAAAACAAAACAAGAAGCTAGGATATAGGAAACAAACATAAAATAAATAAATATAACAACTTATTGATGGCTTGGAGACAACAGTCAATATCAAATAACATAAAGAAGCAGAGTATGATGGCTTCAGCAAGCTACCAAAACAAAAAATCAAGAAATTTTCCAGAGGAGGAGAACTTTTTGGAATTACCTGAGATGGAATACAAAAGATTAATATACAGAACACTTCAAGATATCAGGAAGGAGATCAGTAAAAATGCAGAACAAGCTAAGGAACACACAGACAAAGTAATAGAGGAACTTAAGAAGATTAGAGAAGAGCATAATGACAATTTTTTTTAATATTTTTTTTTTATTATAGTTTAAGTGAAGGTTTACAGAACAGTTTCTTTCTAAACAGTCAGTACACATATTGTTTGATGACATTGGTTAACAACCCCACGACATGTCAACACTCTCCCTTCCCGACCTTGGAGGACCTTTTTTTTTTTTTTTTGGTGAAAATATACATAGCCAAAGATACACCATTTCAAAGATTTCTACATGCACAGTTCAGTGACATCGACTACGCTCTTCCAATTGTGCTGCTATTCTCACTTTAGATGAAGGTTTACAGAACAAAATAGTTTCTCATTAAACAGTACACATGTTGCCCTATGACAATGGTTAACAACCTCACTACACATCAACACTGTCCTTACTCAACCTTGGGTTCCCTATCACCAGCTTTCCTATCTGCTTCTGCCTTCTAGTCCTTGTCCCTGGACTGCTGTGCCTCATTAGTCCTGTTTTGTTTTATGGGGCTATCCAATCCCTGGCTGACCGGTGAACCTCGGAAGTGACTTCACCACTGAGCTAAAAGGATGTTTGGGGGCCATACTCTCGGGGTTTCTCCAGTCTCCTTTAGGCCAGTAAATCTGGTCTTTTTTGTATATGTTAGAATTTTGTTCTACATCCTTCTACTGCTCTGTCCAGAACCCTCTGTTGTGATCCTGGTCAGAGCAGTCAGTGGTGGTATCCGGGTATCACATAATGACAAATATAACAGGCTGCAAGAATCCAAAGAGAGACAACAATCAGAAATCCAGAGGGTTAACAATAAAACTACATAATTAGAAAACTGAATAGAAAGTCACAGGAGCAGAATTGAGGCAGTGGAAGTCAGAATTAGTGAGATTGAAGATAAAGCACTTGACGCCAATTTAATTGAGGAAAAATTAGATAAAAGAATTTTAGAAAATGAAGAAACTCTAAGAATTATGTGGGACTCTATCAAGAGGAATAACCTACGAGTGATTGGAGTACCAGAATGGGGGGGTGGGAATAATAGAAAATACAGAGAGAATTGTTGAAGATTTGTTGGCAGAAAACTTCGCCGATATCATGAAAAACGAGAAGATATCTATCCAAGATACTCATCAAACCCCACACAAGGTAGATCCCAAAAGAAAGTCACCATGACATATTAATCAAACCTGCCAAAACCAAAGATAAAAAGAGAATTTTAAGAGTGGCTAGGGATAAATGAAAAGTCATCTACAAAGGAGAGTCAATAAGAATAAGCTCCGATTACTCAGCAGAAACCATGCAGGCAAGAAGGCAATGGGATGACATATATAAAGCCTTGAAGAAAAAAACTACCAGCCAAGAATTATATATCCAGCAAAACTGTCTCTCAAATATGATGGTGAAATTAAGGCATTTCCAGATAAACAGAAGTTTAGGGAATTTGCAAAAACTAAACCAAAATTACAAGAAATATAAAGGGAGTCCTCTGCTTAGAAAATCAATAACATCAGATAACAACCCAAGACTAGAACACAGGAGAGAGCAACCGGATATCAACCCAGATAGGGAAGTCACAAAAATAAATCAAAGCTAAAACACTGAATATAGGGAAACAGAGACATCAATATGTAAAAGATGACAACATTAAAACAAAAAAGAGGGACTACAAAATGTAGTCATAGATCATTCATATGGAGAGGAAGTCAAGGCAATATAAAGAAATAGAAGATTGGTTAAACTTAGAAAAACAGGGGTAAATATTAAGGTAACAAAAAAGGAAACTAACAATCCTACACATCAAAATCACATCCTACACATCAAAGCTAAGACAAAAACATAAAGACTGAGCAAATACAAAATCAACAACCCTGAAAAAGATGAAAAGAAAATACATAAAAAAAAAAAAGACTCAGCACAGAAAATTAAGTGGAACAAAGAAACTGTCAACAACACACAAAAAATGACATGACTAAATTATTGACCGCATCTATTTATTGATAGGATAGAATACTCCCTATCAATATCTACGCTGAATGTAAACGGACTAAATACACCAATAAAGAGACAGAGAGTGGCAAAATGGCTAAAAAAACACGATCCGTTTATATACTGCCTACAAGAGACACGCCTTAGACTTAAAGACACAAACAAACTAAAGCTCAAAGGATGGAAGAAAATATATCAAGCAAACAATACTCAAAAAAGAGTAGGAGTGGCAATATTAATCTCTGACAAAATAGACTTTGAAGTAAAATCCACCACAAAGGATAAGGAAGGACACTATATAATGATTAAAGGGTCGATACACCAGGATGACATAACTATAATAAATATTTATGCACCCAATGACAGGGCTCCAAAATACATAAAACAAACTTTAATAGTATTGAAAAGAGAGATAGCTCCACAATAATAGTAGGAGACTTCAACACACCACTTTCAGTGAAGGACAGAATATCCAGAAAGAAGCTCAATAAAGACATGGAAGATCCAAATACCACAGTCAACCAACTCGATCTCATAGAAGTATATCGAACATTCCACCCAACAGCAGCCAAGTATACTTTCTCTTCCAAGGCACATGGAACATTCTCCAGAATAGACCACATATTAGGCCATAAAACAAGACTTAACAGAATCCAAAGCATCTTTTCTGACCATAAAGCCATAAAAGTGGAAATCAATAACAGAAAAAGCAAGGAAAAAAATCACACATGGAAACTAAATAACACCTTGCTCAAAAACTGCTGGGTTATAGAAGAAATTAGGGATGGAATAAAGAAATTCACAGAATCAAATGAGAAATAAAATACATTCAATCAGAACCTTTGGGACACAGCAAAAGCAGTGCTCAGAGGTCAATTTATAGCAATAAATGCACACATCCAAAAAGACCAAAATGAAAACGTTAACCCTACAACTGGAACAAGTAGAAATAGAGCAGCAAAAGAAGCCCTCAGATGCCAGAAGAAAGGAAATAATAAGAATTAGAGCAGAATTAAATGAAATAGAGAA
>NW_004443983.1:8332754-8350079 GCF_000243295.1 Trichechus manatus latirostris
GGTATTTCAGAGCACAGAAAAGGATGGAATACTTCCAAACTCATTCTATGAAGCCAGCATAACCCTGATACCAAAACCAGGTAAAAACACCACAAAAAAAAGAAAATGACAGACCAGTATCCTTCATGAACACAGACACAAAGGTCTTCAACAAAATTCTGGCCAATAGAATTCAAGAACATGTCAAAAATAGTACACCATGATCAAGTGGGATTCATACCAGGGATGCTTCAACATTAGAAAAACAATCAATGTAATCCGTCACATAAATAAAACAAAAGACAGGAACCACATAATCTTATCAGTTGATGCAGAAAAGGCATTTGACGAAGTCCAACATGCATTCATGATAAAAACTTTCAGCAAAATAGGAATAGAAAGGAAATTCCTCAACATAATAAAGGGCAATTATACAAAGCCAACAGCCAACATCATCCTAAATAGAGAGAGTCTGAAAGGATTCTCCTTGAGAACGGGAACCAGACAAGCATGTGCTTTATCACTGCTCTTACTCAACATTGTGCTGAAAGTCCTAGCCAGAGCAATTAGGCTAGAAAAAGAAATAAAGGGCATACAAATTGGTAAGGAAGAAGTAAAAGTATCTCTATTTGCAGATGATATGATCTTATACACAGAAAACCCCAAAGAATCCACAAGAAAACTACTGGAACTAACAGAAGATTTCAGCAAAGTTTCGGGAAACAAGATAAACATACCAAAATCATTTGGATTCCTCTACAACAACAAAGAGAACTTCAAAGAGGAAATCACCCAATCAATACCATTTACAATAGCCCCCAAGAAGATAAAATACTTAGAAATAAATCTAACCAGAGATGTAAAAGACGTATACAATGAAAACTACAAGACACTACTGCAAGAAACTTAAAGAGACCTGCATTAGTGGATAGAAAGACTCAGCATTGTGAAAATGTCAGTTCTGCCCAAAGCGATCAACAGATTCAATGCAATTCCAATCCAAATTCCAATGGCATTTTTTAATGAGATGGAGAAACAAGTCACCAACTTCATATGGAAAGGGAAGAGGCCCTGAGTAAGTAAAGCATCAGTCAAGGAGAAGAACAAAGTGGGAGGCCTCACACTTCCTGATTTTAGAACCTATTATACCGCCACAATAGTCAAAACAGCCTGGTACTGGTACAACAGATACATAGACCAATGGAACAGATTTGAGAATCCAGATATAAATTCATCCACCTATGAGCAGCCAATATTTGACAAAGGCCCAAAGTCCGTTAATTGGGGAAAAGACAGTCTCTGTAACTAATGGTGCTGGCAGAATTGGATATCCATCTACAAAAAAAACAAAATAAGATCCGTAACTCACACCATGCACAAAAACTAACTCAAAATGGATCAAAGACCTAAATATAAAATCTAAAATGATAAAGATTTTGGAAGAAAAAATAGAGACAATGCTAGGACCCCTAATACATGGCATAAACAGAATACAAAACATTACTAACAATGCACAAACACCAGAAGAGAAACTAGATAACTGGGAGCTCCTAAAAATCAAACATTTCTGCTCAACAAAAGACTTCACCAAAAGAGTCAAAAGACAACCTACAGACTGGGAAAAAAATTTTACCTACAACAAATCCGATCAGAGTCTAATCTCTAAAATCTACAAGATACTGCAAAATCTCAACAACAAAAAAACAAAGAACCCCATTAAAAAATGGGCAAAGGATATGAACAGGCACCTCGCCAAAGAAGACATTCAGGCAGTTAACAGACACAGGAAGAAATGCTCACGATCATTAGCCATTAGAGAAATGCAGATCAAAACTACAACGAGATACCATCTTACCCCAACAAGGCTAGCATTAATCAAAAAAACACAAAATAATAAATGTTAGAGAGGTTGTGGAGAGACTAGAACATTTATGCACTGTTGGTGGGAATGTAAAATGGTACAACTACTTTGGAAATTGTTTTGGTGCTTCCTAAAAAAGCTAGAAATAGAAGTACCATACGATCCAGCAATCCCATTCCTTGGATTATATCCTAGAGAAATAAGAGCCGTCACATGAATATATATATGCACACCCATGTTCACTGCAGCACTGTTCCCAATAGCAAAAAGATGGAAACAACCTAGGTGCCCATCAACGGATGAATGGATAAACAAATTATGGTTTATTCACACAATGAAATACTACACAATGATAAAGAACAACAATGAATCCATGAAACATCTCATAACATGGATGAATCTTGAAGGCATTATAATGAGTAAATTTAGTCAGTCGCTAAAGGACAAATATTTTATAAGTTCACTATCATAAGAACTCAAGGAAAGGTTTAAACACAGAAGAAAACATTGATGGTTATGATGGTGAGGAAGGAGGGAGAGGGGTACACAGACAAGAATTTTCTTAGGTGAAGGGAAGGACAACACACTGTACAGCAGAAATGAGCACAACTGGCCTAAAGCAAAGCTAAGAAGTTTTCTGAATACAACCAAACACTTCAAGGGACAGAGTAGCAGGGCAAGGATCTGGGGACCATGGTTTCAGGGGACATCTAGGTCAATTGGCATAACAAAGTTAATTAAGAAAATGTTCTGCATCCCACTTTGGTGTGTGGCATCTGGGGTCTTAGAAGCTAGCAACCAGCCATCTAAGATGCATCAATTTGTCACAACCCACCTGGAGCAAAGAAGAATGAAGAACACCAAAGGCACAAGGAAAATATTAGCCCAAGAGACAGAAAGGGCCACATAAACCAGAGACTTCATCAGCCTGAGACCAGAATAACTAGATGGTGCCTGGCTACCATCAATGACTGCCCTGACAGAGAACACAACAGAGAGTCCCTAATGGAACATGGAAAAAGGGGGGTCCAGAACTCAAATTCTAGTAAAAAGACCAGACTTAATGGTTTGACTGAGACTGGAGGGACCCCAGAAGACATGGCCTCAGGACTCTGTTAGCCCAAAACTGAAACCATTTCCGAGGCCAACTCTTCAAACAAAGATTAAACTAGACTATGGGACAAAAAATGATACTCGTGAAAAGTGTGCTTCTTAGCTCAAGTAGATATATGAGACTAAATGGGCAGCTCCTGTCCAGAGGCAAGATGAGAAGGCAGAGAGGGTCAGGAACTGCTTGAATGGACACAAAAATCCAGGGTGGAAGGGAGGTGTGTGCTGTCACAGTATAGGGAGAGCAACTAGGATCACATAACAATGTGTGTATAAATTTTTATATGAGAAACTAACTTGAACCGTAAACTTTCACTTAAAGCACAGTAAATCTATATGTGTTATAAACTGAACTATACAATCTTCTATTGTTTTTAACAGTCATGTTTTTTAAAGAAATTAAGAGGGGAAAAAAATATACACAGTATTTTATATGTACCCACATCTTATCATATCTGGTGTTCTGGTGGGCTTGAGTTACTGTATATTGTCATTTCTTTTCAGTCTGAACAACTTTCTTTAGTATTTCTTGTAGGGCAGGTATATTAGCAACAAATTCTCTTGTTTTTTTTTTAACCTAAGCATGTGTTTATTTCATTTTTATTTTTGAAGGATAGCTTTGCTGGACATAGAATTCTTAGATAACACTTTTTTTTTCTTTCTGAATTTTGAATATGTCATTCCACTGCCTTCTGAACTCTATTGTAGTCTGACAAGAAGTCATCTATTATCATGTTATTGTTCCCCTGTACATGATGTGTCACTTTTCTCTTGCTGCTTTCAAGATTTTATCTTTGTCATTTAGCAGTTTTACTATGATGTTTCTAGATGTGTTTCTCATTGTATTTATACTACTTGGTGATCACTGAGTTCCTTGAATCTGCAGATTATGGGTTTTCATCAAATTTGGGAAGTTTCATGTCAGTATTTTTTCAAGTACTTCTTCTGTTCCTTTCTCTTCTCCCCTGTATGACTCTCATTACACATCTGTTGGGACAGTTGACATTGTCCCACAGATCTCTGAAGCTCTGTTATTTAATCTCTGTTTTTTGAATTGGATAATTTCTATCTTCAAGCTCCCTTATTTTTTGTTCTGCCATCTCAAATCTGCTTTTAAGCCCTCTGGTGAATTTTTCAAAGAGCACTCGTGGAGCAAACGGTTAAGTGCTCAGTTAGCAGTTTGAACAAACCCAGTGGTTCCACAGGAGAAAGTTCTGGTGATCTGCTTCCATAAAGATTACAAGCAAGAAATCTCTATGGAAAAGTTCTACTCTGTCACACATAAGGTCACTATGAGTTGGAATCTACTCAATCACATCTAACAATACTAACAGTGAATTTTTCATTTTGGTTATTTTAATTATCAACTCTAAATTGCCTCGTGTGTGTGTGTGTGTGTGTATGTGTTTCATGTTTTCTATTTCTCTATTGAAATTCCCTATTTGCTGTCATTGTCAGTATGTTTTTTTTAACTAATTAAACATAATTTCTTGTAATTTTTGAGTATGTTTATAATAAATGCTTTGAAGTCTTTGGGCCTAATCAGAGTCAGTTTCTATTGACTTCTTTTTTTCCTGACTATTAATCACACTTTCCTTATCCAGTTTGATAATCTCTGACTTTCCTTTTATGTCTCATAATTTTTGGTTTAAAACTGGACATTTTAGGTAATGTATTTTAATAACTCTAAATTGTTTTCTTTTTCTGGGAGTTGTCCCCCACACACTTAGTAACTTTTCTGAACTTAAACTATAGAATCTGTCTCACTTGCTGTGTGCAGCCACTGATGTCTCCATGCACAGTTTTTATTATTAGTATTATTTTTACTTTTTAGCCTGACTTCTTAGAGATTTTCCCCCCTCTGTCTGCATAGCTTAGTAGGTCAGTTAATGATGTGGGTAAATGTTGGGCTCAAACATCTTAAACCCATAAATCATGACCTTCTGCCAATTGATATGTGTGACCTAGGAATGTATGCAAATTTGCAATCAGTTCTCCAGTCTCCTTAAGATTTATTTACACACACACACACACACATACACACCAGTTCTCTCAAGTGCCCCACATTCATCTACATATTTTTCCATTCAGCAGAGATGTGTAGAGAGCTGATCTTAGCCCTTCTAGGGCTATCACATTTCCAGGATCTCCCCATTAAATATCTGATCGACATATGACTCATTCCAACAAAACTACAAACTTGAGACTGCAAAGAAGCTAGTCTTTCCTGTCCCCAAGTTCACCATCTTTAGCTGGCAAAACTGTGGGTTTTCACCCCAACCCCAAATCAAAACCATCTCCTCTGACAGCAAAATTGATCAAGGTTTTATGTAGATGAGAGGTGGGGGACAGGACAGGAGATTTGTAGGGTTGCCAGATTTGGCAAAAACAAAGCAAAGGAAAATTCCTAGTTAATTTTGAAATTTAGATTACAATGAATAATCTTTAGTATAAGTATGTCCCATGTAGTATTTGGGACATACTTATACTAAAAAATTAATCTGCTGTTCATCTTGCAATCCTTGGGATACGGAGCCTCAGGCAAGAAGGTCACATAAGCCTACTTTTCTTACTTAGAATTCTCACGTTTTCAAGAATAAACTCTTCTCAATTTGTTGTCTGCCTTTGGTCAATTTCCAGGGTCTTTAAGTTGTTGTTTTTGACCATTTTATCCAGTTTTGTGCTTGCTTTTAAAGAGACGAATCACCAACATTTTCACTCTACCATAAGTTGACTTCCCGTAATTTATGAATACAGATAGCTCTAGAAAATTTAGTTGATCTCAGCTGTGCTAAGATAATAAAGGAAAATGTGCCAGTTCTCTTCATGACTGGACCCAGGTTTAAGGAGGTAACATTTTCAAACCATTCAGAATGGTCTATAAAGAAAGACCCAAAGAGAAAGTAAACTGTCTCAGGGTTTCTTGTATAGTCAATCTACTTCCCCAGCATGAGATGGTCCTTCTGAACTCTTTGCTAGTAGTGAAAATTAGAACTGTGTGCTAGTGAATTATCTACCACAATAGAGAGCCTTGGTGAGGGCTAAGTTCAGTAGTAGTGCAATACTAGGCACTGAAGTCTGAAATAGGCCCACCCAAACATAGTTCAGGGTGCATGGACTGGTGACAACAATGAATTGGACTTGAACTTCATTACTTTCACTTTGTTTTACCACTGATACAACAAACAAATGATACCAAGAATACATGAAGATGAATGATTTATGATGATGTATATGATGCAGCTCTCCTGTACCTCCCTTGTTCCTCAAGAATGTGCATCAAGTTTTAGTGTTTTCAGTAGCCTGCATGGAGTGGGGGATCCCTTGCTGGGACCAAAGTGGCAAAAAACTACAGATTCACCATTTTCAATCACTTTTTAGTCCTAGGAGCATTCTTTGGGGAGGGCAGGGCACACCAGCACCCAGGGATATAACTTATTAACTTATGGGCTAATAATCACATGGGCTAATACCTAGTTTGAGGTTGAAAATGTATCACTGCATGACAGTAACATAACACAGCTATTAGCACTGACAAAGCACTTTATATAACTAGCTATTGTCATGCTTTATTCCTTGCTATGCCATTGGGCTGCTGGATGTTTCCATGGAGCTGATAATGGCCTACCACAGAGCAGGACAGATTTGAGGTCGAAACCAGCCTCCACCACTCATCACTTGCACAACTTGGGTTTCCTTGGATAGTAAAGGAAATGCAAAGTGTAATACAGGCTTTAAAGGCTTACTAGGAAGATCTTCAAAATGACAGCTTCATTCCTGTTTCCCCACTTTGCCTCTAAACCCAAAAACCAAACTCACTGTCATCAAGTTGGTTCCAATTCATAGCAACCCTACAGGACAGGGTAG
The DNA here is from genome assembly GCF_000243295.1 of Trichechus manatus latirostris. Taxonomy (NCBI): domain Eukaryota; kingdom Metazoa; phylum Chordata; class Mammalia; order Sirenia; family Trichechidae; genus Trichechus; species Trichechus manatus. The sequence continues at coordinate 8,339,572 of NW_004443983.1, forward strand.
AACACCCCCATAGGGCTTCCAAGGCTGTAAATCTTTACAGAAGCAGACTGCTACATCTTTCTCCCACAGAGCTGCAGGAGGGTTCGAACCATTAGACTTTTCAGTTAGCAGCCGAGCACTTAACCACTGCACCACCAGGGCTCCTTCATCTCGCCTCCACATACCTCCAATTCTTTCTCCCCTCATTACCCAGTGTAGAGTATTCTTTTAAAGTCCATATAAAGTCCAAATCTGCTCATTTCTCTCTCTTACATATGGACCATGTCTCTTAGATCCTTAGCACCATGCTTGGTATAGCACTGGCAATAAGTAATAACAGTTAACATTTAGTGAGCCCTTACTATGTACTGGAGCCCTGGTGGCATAGTGTTTAAGAGCTTGGCTGCTAACTAAAAGGTCAGCAGTTTGAATCTACCAGCCGCTCCTTGGAAACCCTATGGGGCAGTTCTATTCTGTCCTATAGGGTCGCTATGGTTCGGAATTGACTCGAAGGCAACGAGTTTGATATTATTTTGGTTTTCACTATGTGCCAGACATTGCTCTAAATACATTACATGCACTGACACATTTAATTCATACAACAATCTGCAAGGTATGGACTATTATTATCCCAGTTTTGTGGATGAGAAAAATGAGATACCACGGGGCTAAGTAACTTAGCCAGTCACACACACAGCTGGTACATGGCAGAACTTGAATTCAAACCCAAGTAATCTGGATCCAGAGTCCACACTGTAACCATAATGCTCTATTGCCTCTTGTTGAATGAAAGGAACATGAGAATGACTTCATTAACAAACAGATAAAATTCACTTCAATATCTATTCCTCAGATCTAAAATAAGTAGTGCTGTATTTTGTACAGGTGCATTTTTTAATGGGACCACTTCATTTAAACACCCCCATGAATAGAAGTTTTAATTTATTCTTCTAAATAATTGTAAGAAGATTAAAAGTAGATGTGCTAACTTGAAATAAAGCCCCTGGGAACAATAAAATTTGAACAGAAATAAATTAACATTTAGTTTCCAACAAAATGTAATATGGGTGTGCTACTTAACATGTCCAGCATGTAGTCTTTCAGTTATATTCCTTCATTCCCTGAATTTCAAATAACAAATCACAGCAATTGGCACTAATCTGTTATCTGTATCATTGTGTCTCTTCTCAATCCATATACCAATAACCTTACATTTTTACAATACTTTTGAATATATAAATTGCCTTCTTATATACCAATCCTATGAGATGGGCATTATTATTCTCATTTTAGGATGAATAGGATGACAAACAGGGACTTTCAGTAATTTTTTCAAGGTCACACAGCTTCTAAGTGGCAGAATACAGACTCGAACCTCAATATAAACTTCAAGCTAACTCCCTTTCTATTGCCCCAAAGGTAGACAACAAAAGAAATCAAATGATATCAAATTCTATCCCTTGCAGGCCACAATGACTAAAATTGAGTAATTGAGTAATGATATTTATGCTTAAGGTAAAACCTTGCCTCCGAAATGCTCAAACACTATATGCTCCATTAATCTCACCAAATTTCTCCACAGCTCACAAGAGGAAAAACTGAAATATGGAAAATAATCATCCCCTCTGTCCTAATGCCGACAAAATCCTTAAATATCTCTCTATCAACTCCATGATTACCTGGTGCATTTCGTAGTTAGGTGACTTAACCTAGATTTCATTTGCCTTCAAGTCATAAAGCAAAATAGTAAAAACAAGCTAAAAGCAACTTCTCTGTTCCCTAGGTTCTTAGATACGTTTAGAAGTCTTTTCAACACTACAAACAAAACAAAGAGGAGGGATCATTGGTGAGTAATCAGTTGTAGTTCTTTCCACTCACTAATTGAGTAGCTTTGGATAAATCTCTCAACTTTCTCTGTGCCTCAGATTCTTTATCTGTTACCTAAAGGAGAAGACATTTAGGTCAATGTCGGCAAATTATGGTCTGCAGGGCAAATCCTAACCACAACCTAGTTTGGTAGCGAAAATTTTATTGGAAGACAGCCTTGTCTATTTGTTTACATATTGTCTATGGCTGTTTTTTCACTACAAGGACGGAATTAAGTAGTTGCAACAGAAACCATCTGGTCTGCCAAAGCCTTAAAATATTTACTATCTGGCTCTTTACAGAAAAAGTTTGCCAACATCTGGTGTAGATCACACTGCAGTCTTCTCCGTTGGTCACAAATCTCTAGTAATGACACAGTATCAAAATATATTTGACTTTTGTAATAGCCCTGAAAAACAAGAAGGGGTGTTACTGGGCACATGAACTTATGAGAAAACCCTGAAAGACAGAAGGCAAATAAGATTAGAGGGAAATGGGAAGCTACAGCCATAGAACACACAGGAAAGGAGCAGCTGTGGAAAGCGGGGTGACTCCTGGGAACACATAGCTCAGAGAAGCTGGTACAGAGAGTGGTAGGGCCCCTAGGGCAGCTGGCAGAGTGGTTGGTTAGGACCCTCAGCATCAGTAAGCAGATGGCCTGCGTCTGGAGCAATGAGGCCAGGGTATCAGAACAGTGACTGGCAACCCCCAGGAAAAACAGGGGATTGCATTCTGAGGAGACATATACTCCATCCACTGGCATTGCCCACCAATCATTGGAGATACGACGCCATAAAAAGAGGAAGTATTCACAGACAAGTGAAGAGGGAATCTTAATTACAAAGATGAACACAATGAAACATTATGGAACATTTGAAGAAAATTTCCACCATAACATTTACTAAGGCTTGAGTAAAGCCTGCTGCTAAAGCAAACAGCACAAGCTTTTAGAATAACATAAAATATGTAAATGACTCACACAAATAAATAAAGATGACAATGAATCTCGAAAAATAATAGCCGAAGCATGTGTGTAGTCAAAGACAAGACAACTCACAGAAGAGGAAATACATATGGCCATAAATATATTTTTAAAAATTCTAATTCTCAGCAACAATCAGGGAATTTCAAACTCAAACAATAATTACCTACTATCTTACTACCCCACCCCCACCCCAGCAGATTGGTAAAACTTTGCGAATGACAGTAACAGCTATTGGTGAGGGAGTGGGGAATGGCTAGTCTTAGTAGGTTCTGACTCATAGCGACCCTATAGGACAGAGTAGAACTGCCCGGTAGGGTTTCCAAGGAGTGGCTGGTGGATTCAAACTGCCAATCTTTTGATTAGCAGCCCAGCTCTTTAACCACTGCACCACCAGAGCTCCATTCCATTAATAGAAGTGTAATTTATATCAGCCTATTTAACATTACACATGCATATTTCCTTTAATCTAGCGATTCTACTTCTTAGTATTACTACTTCTTAGTACCCAACAGAACTATTTATACATTTTCAGAAAGATGGATGAACAAGAATAGTCATGCAGCACTATTTAAATAAAAAATTAAAACAGCATAAATTCCCGTTAATAATAGAATCGCTAACAAACCCTGGGACACGCACATGAGGAAATGCTCTGCATTCAATGGAACACTCACTCCAGTAGAATACGAATTCCTAAAGGGCAATAATTTTTTTTTTTTAATCTCATTCCTTTGCCTGTAGAACAATGGCTGACATAGAAAGGCCCCGGATATTTATTGCAAGAATTAACACATCTGTAAGAATGTGCCTATGCTGTGCGTTGGGAGACTGACATTTTGTCATCTGCATCAACACACTCCCTTGCTCTCCATTTCCAGTTACAGTCAGTCAATAGGGATTTCCCTCAAAGACCAGAGTAAGAGAGGAAAGGACCAGTAGCTTTTTATCTCCATGTGGGTCTTGGCCCTGCCAAGCAGCCCATTCCACACAACTCAGTGCAAGCACATTCTTTCTGTCTCCTAGTAACTGCTCCCTACCCTTTGTCCGATCAAGTCTAGCAGTGATAGAGGTGGTAACAGGGCCCTCGGTATTACTAGTCTCAGGGTATTGCATCGTCTTCTGTGGTTTTCCTACACCTTGACCATAAAATTCAGTTTATCAAAATCTCCTCAAATTACTCAGTTTGAGTTGAGTCATTTTCTTTCTGTCAGGATCCTGACTGACATGATAGATTGACATAGAAAAATATCTAAAGCATATTCTTGAGCAAAGAATGCAAGTTGCAGACCAACACACAGACATAGTTTATAGATAAGACAAAACTAAATATTTCTACATATACATTTATACAAGTACAGAGAAATAGATGTGAAGGAATACACACTAAACTGATAACGGTGATTATATCTGAGAAGAAAACTGAGATTGAAGACTGGGGAGGCGGACAGGGAAGAAAGGTCTGCGAGAAATTTCACTTTATCTCTATCAAATAAAAAACAAATCCAGATTTTGATAGAGAGAAGCTTTATTCAGAAAGAAAGAGGGGAAAGGGACTATTACAATAGGGAGCAGGGCCTATTGTAATAACAAGGAATTGTTATTTTCACCATGTGTCTTGGTCATCTAGTGCTGCTATAACAGAAATACCACAAGTGGATGGTTTTAATGAAGACAAAAGTTTATTTCCTCACAGTCAAAGTAGGCTAAAAGTCCCGTTTCAGGGCGTCAGCTCCAGGGGAAGGCTTTTTGTCTCTGTTGGCCTTCTTCTCTTCAGTGTTCCCCTGGACTAGGAGCTTCTCTGCGCAGGGACCCCAGTCCAAAGGACGCTGTCTGCTCCCAGCACTGCTTTCTTGATGGTATGAGGTCCCCTCGTCTCACTGCTCACTTCTGTCTTTTATATCTCAAGAGACTGCCTCAGGACATATTCCAGTCTTGTAGATCAGATCCTGCCTTACTAACACAACTGCCACCCATCCTCCCTCATTAACATCATAGAGGCAGGTTTACAACATACAGGAAAATCACACAGCACCAGGAATCATGGCCCAGCCAAACTGATACACACATTTTTGGGGGGACATAATTCAAACCATGACACCATGAGATTGGCAAATGTCTCAAAGAGTTAGAGAAAAGTTGTTTTTCTTTTGTAGAGATTGAGAGTAAACAAGGCTAGAAAAAACCCAGCTGTAAGGAAGTAGGATGAAGAGGCGACACCATCAAATACTAAATCAGAATGTTTTACTCTGAGGTTAGCCTATTCTCTGGAGGGGCCCTTGAAAAGGCGTGGCATGTTGGGTCAGGCTGAGGATGAGCTAAAGTTCAGACACCTGGGAGAAGAAAAAAAGCTTAACCGAAGTTTCACTAACAAGCACTTTTTTTCTGATTGATCATTGAGGACAAGTAATTCAGTTACTCATTTATGACGCAAGAAATGGGAATTTTAAGGGTGTGTGTCTGGCTTTGTAGGTAAACAAGGGGGCATCGTGGATCTTATCTAAGACAGATGGAAGGGTAGTTGTTTGCAGTAAGCTGTTTTCCTGCACGCGTAGGGTGGGGAGATTTCTTTAACCATCACTGTTTTCCAACATCAAAGGGTTCAGGCAGAATTCAACATTATTACCTATATTGTTAGAATTTTAACAGTGAGTATGCATTTTTGTATTACATGTTTAATTTAAAATATCTGAAGGAAATTAAATGTTCATACTACATTTTTTAACACAATAGATGTAAAACTGTATGTCTTTTAAATATGTACATCAAAATGTTAGTAGTGGTTATCACTAAACAGTAATATGACATGTAATCTTTATTTTTGTTTTCTCCTTTCTGTCTTCAAAGTCTCCTGAACTGAAAATGCATGCATTTCATAATTATGATGAGATGGACATTATGAATTGAAGAGATTCAATTAGCTAAGTACAGGGTTGGATTAGATGAACTCTAATGTTGCTTCCAGGTCTAAACTCTGAACTATCTGATATTTCACCTAAAATAAACAAAAAATTATCAAAATAGCAGAAATCCACAAGGAAATTGGAGGTTTTGCCTTAGGACCCAGGTGATAGAGTCTGAGGAGAATAAATAATAGCACATATAAAAATTCACCACAGGAAAACATTTAGAATACAAACGTCTACAGATATTCAGAGACACTCAACTGAGTGTCTGATTGGGACTGGGACGAGTGTCCCGAGGTCAGATGGGGGAACTGGATAGATGAAGAGCATGGCCTTCTCTGCTCTGGGAAGGATTCAAGCACTGGGCCTGGTGGCTGTCACATGGAAAGGGCACTTGGATCAACTCATCCTCCTCCAGCAGAGTCATCGGGGAAAGAAGACTGAGACAGAGTCCAAGCCCCGAGTTTGGCTTGTGCATGGCTCAAAGGCAAACTGGTTTACCCTCCTAAGCCAAATGTCTGTGCCAAAGCAAATGAGTAATGACAGCAACTGGCAAAAGGAAGACTATCAACTGATAGAGTCTGTAAGGCTATAGTAGAACAAAACATGATTTTATAGAAAAAGCAATTGTGAAACTACAGCTGTGTTCTGGAGACAGAGACACGTGATACTACACTAAAAAAAAAAAACGATTTGGGCCCTTCTGTGCAAAAGGAGGAACCCTGGTGGTGCAACAGTTAAAGCGCTCAGCTGCTAACTGAAAGGTCAGTGATTCGAACCCACCAGCTGCTCAGTGGGAGAAAGATGTGGCAGTCTGCTTCCAGAAAGATGTACAGCCTTGAAAACCGTATAGGGCAGTTTGACTCTGTCCTACAAGGTCGCTGTGAGTCAGAATGGGACTGAACGGCAGTGGGTCGGGTTTGGTGGTGCAGAAGGGAATAAGCAGAGTGAGTGGCAGGAGCCCACTGAAACCCAATGTAGGCCTTTAGCTGTGAGAATGGAGAAAACCAGACAGGAAAAAGAAATATTACAGGAAACGGGACAGTAGCCATTACACCAAGAAGACTGATATGCTTGTGTGCGGATAATAGACGCGGCTTTATTATAACTTAGCATAAGAGTCTGGTTTCCTAAAATACAGAAGAGCTTAATTTCATTCATTTCTGCTCTGTTCTGTTCTAAGTTCCTGGCTCACTGTTCACTAGTTGTGTGTGACCGTGGAGCACGTTCCTTAACTCCTGTTCTTCAGATTCCCTATACAGTGTCTGGTACATAGGAGAGTCTCAACAAATATTAGTAGCCTTCGTCACCGCTCATTTTTCCTTTTCCCTCTTATATTTATAGACTTATGCAGATACTAGATACATTCTTAGTGCCACATCCAACCCACTGAAATAAATCATGCTATAGGAAGTAATTTGTTTACAAAGCAGATTCATAATCTGAATGTAAAGAGAAAGAGGAATTCCTTTCCCCTGTATAAAAATAACTCGACTCTCCTATTTATTAGCAGATAATCTAATAAGCAAAGTTGAAGATTTATTTAAATACGCTATGAATTTCTTTAAACACATGCCTATCTTAAAATCCTATAAAATACCATTGAGCAATTTTTATAGAAAATAGAAGCAGGTTGATGATAAGAGAAAAGTCAGAGGATTGAACTCTTTATTATTCTAATACAATAATAATTACATTATATACAAATTGTATTGGTTACAAATTATACAAATACAAATAGTATTATATAACAAAAATATAATATTATATTGTTTTTGTTGTTGTTGAGTTGGCTCCAACTCATGGCGACCCCACATACAAGAGAACAAAACATCGCCCGGTACGGTACCATGTTCACAATAGTTGCTATGCTGGAGTTCATTGTTGAGGCCACTGTGTATTTTGAACGCTTTCCATCCTAGAAAGCTCATCATCCGTATGGGACAATATTCTACTATGATATGCAGGATTTTCATTGGCTAATTTAATTTTAACTTCATTGCTCTAGAACTAATACATATGAGGAATGATAGTCTACTAAAGATCTACATGAAGTATAGTGAAACCTGCGAGAGCCAGAACTCGACGAGACTGCCTTGTTTTTCCAGGTCTCACAAGTTTTCCACCTTTGACAGGGGGCAGTCTTGCCACTTTTCTATCACTCGTTTTAGTGGAAAATATTTGCGTTTTCCTTCTCTGACAGGTTTTTGCCTTGCACAGGTTCAGCTTTTGCAGCTTTTACTGTATATCCTTTAGATTATGAAAAAGATACAGGGTGAAAATTAAATGTTCCAACAGGCCAGAGAATAAAAGAAAAAGAAGAAAGTGAAAAAGGAAAATAGGCCAAGGAAAAATGCAGAGGCAACAGAATTTGAGAGAACATAAAACAAATAGGCAACTGAAAATCAGTAGAGAATTATAGTAAGTAGTAATATTGAAGAGCCCCTCCCCAGGGACTTACTGAAGCTGCCAGAGAGAGGTCAGGTAAAACTCTCCAGAGGCAGAGCAAGGATTTGGCTTTACACCACATCACTCCTCACTTGGGTGGCTTCGTCGCTCAGCCTTTCTATTTTCCCATCCATAAAATATGCATAAGAATTCCTGGGACTTAATACTTTTGCCACTGTTGTGAGAATTTGAAGTGTGCAAAGTGTTTTGAACTTGTTGAGGAAAATGTAATTTCAAAGCAGCATAGTCATAATTGCCTGCAAGCAACCCATACACAGATGTTTTTAAAATAAGTGTTTATATCGAGTCAGATATTTATTGCACTTTGTTGAAAGACTCCTTTCCTTTTCCATTACTGTCATATAATAGAGTGGTATTATATTAACTAAAAATTATATTATTATATTACAGTAACTATTTTTTTAAAAGGTCAAAATGACACTGAAAAGACAAAATAAAAGCCCAAAGTAGATTTTACTCCTCAGCATTTATCAAATAATTCAACCCTATTCAGCATATATATGCTGATGCTTACTGTATTCCAAGGCACTATGAGGGCTATGGAGCCCTGGTGCATGGTAGCGTAAGAGCTACAGCTGCTAACCAAAAAGCTCAATCCACCAGCCACTCCCTGGAAACCCTATGGGGCAGTTCAACTCTGTCCCATAGGGTCGCTATGAGTTGGAATTGACTCGACAGCAACCGGTTCAGGTTTGGCTTATAGGGGCTATGAAGATAATGAAAAACTGACTCTGGACCACAAATATTGTTGTGCATGAGAATTCTATGAACGTAATGCCAGCACCATTGTGAAGATTGCTAGAATCCCTTTCTCAGCTCACAGCTACTGTCAAATGTTCAGCCCTCCACCAACACCGTGAGAACCTCCACCTCAGTACTCTTGGTCGTATGCACTCTGACACCCAGATCTCCTAGTTCTGCAAGGCACTTAGGTAGGGCATTAAAACCGTATGTCCAATGACTGGGTTTTATTGCCCATAATACAATTCTAGCCATAATTCTGAGATGACCACAAAAACTTCATAGCACCTTCCTCAAATGAGTCGTTTAGGTAATTGATTTAATTAATTGGTATTTTTAACAAATACAAACATACAGCTAAAGAATCAAATATACTAAAAGGCTCATAATGACAAATAGCAGTCACACTTCTCATTCCTCCCAATGTTCATTCAATTCCTCAGGCTCAGACAGTTTCAACTCCTTCAGGTGTTTTCTCTGGTATATGCTTCCCTGTTTCTAAATAATAGTTCATTCTGCTATATACTGACTTAACAAATTTAGACACTATCTGTTGTTGTTGTTGTTAGGTGGTGTCGAGTCAGTTCTGACTCACAGTGACCCTATGTACAACAGACTAAAACACCACCTGGTCCTGCACCATCCTCACAGTCATTGGTATATTTGAGCCCATGGTAGCAGCCGCTGTGTCAATCCATCTCGCTGAGGGTCTTCCTCTTTTTCACTGACCCTGTATCAAGCACGATGTCTTTCTCCAGGGATTGATCCCTCCTGATAACATGTCCAAAGTACGTAAGATGAAGTCTCACCATCCTCGCTTCTAAGGAACATGCTGGCCGTACTTCTTCCAAGGTAGATTGGTTGTTCTTCTGGAAGTCCGTGGTATGTATATTCAATATTCTTTGCCAACACCATAATTCAAAGGCATCAATTCATCTTCGGTCTTCCTTATTCATTGTCCAGCATTAGCATGCATATAAGGCGATTTAAAATACCATGGCGTGGGTAAGGCGCACCTTAGTCCTCAAAGTGACATCTTTGCTTTTTAAAAGAGGCGTTTTGCAGCAGATTTGCCCAATGCAATACACTTCTTGATTTCTTGACTGCTGCTTCCATGGGCATTAATTGTGGATCCAAGTAAAATGAAATCCTTGACAACTTCAATATTTTATCCATTTATCATGATGTTGCTTTTTGGTTCTGTTGTGAGGATTTTTGTTTTCTTTATGTTGAGATGTAATCCATACCGAAAGCTGTAGTCTTGGATCTTCATCAGTAAGTGCTTCAAGTCCTCTTCGCTTTCAGCAAGCAAAGCTGTGTAATCTGCATACATATCTGTAGATGTATCATCTATAGACATTATCTACTGACTTCCAGATATGGTAGATGATGATTTAGTTCTCTTAATCCCTACCACCTTTTCATAAACCTTCAAATATAATGGCATTTTATGTTTATATCTACAGTTGATGTTCACATTATTAGAATTATGTAAAATAATTTTACTGCAGATTTAATATTATATTATTTCATTTTCTTTATTATATATATTTTTGTATAATTAT
>NW_004443983.1:8350300-8356004 GCF_000243295.1 Trichechus manatus latirostris
TGTAATACTGTATTTTATGACTATTAAATCATATTATAACATGATTTTATTTCCTTTGTTGTATAAATTTTTTGAGAACTAAGAATTGCCTGTATTTTTGTTTCTTGTTTGTCTATTCAACAGGTATTTCTTGAACTCTATGTGTAGTCTCTATTCTAAGCACTTGGGATACAGTTGTGAATAAAACAAAGATCCCTGCCCTTGTGGCTCTGACACTATAGTAGGGTAGAGTAAACACAATAAATAAGCAAAAAAATTGTATAGTCAGAAGGTGGTAAGTGGTATGAAAAAAATCTGTTTATCTTACATGAACTATGCTTAATTTTTCCCCACATTCTCCATCAGATCTGCCAAATGCCTATCAGTTTTATTTTTCGAATGTTGAAATATAACAGATAATCTGATTTTCACAGAGATGTGCCTATCATCAGAGAGCCTGATATTCAGTAAAGCAATCCCAAATATCAACATCTGGAAGTCTTTTAACCAAACAAGAAACATCCATCTCCTTCCTGGCTACAGGTATCCTGAGAATCAGTCTGTCCTGAGAAGAGAAACTGGGAGCCCTGTTCTCAATATGCAGTCTTTTCTTTAAACCTATTGTATTCAACCAGGGGCATCACCCTTCCCCTCCACTGTGTACGTATCCCTTAACTTAGAGTGCCAGTTCAAGACAATACTCTGTGAGGATAGGGTGCCATCCTCCAGAATGGAGATACACACTGAATCAGAGACCTCTATTCCCCAATAAGAAGAACACATGGATCCAGGACCATGTGGACACAGAAATAGCCCCACTTATCATCCCCTATGTCCCAAAGAGGGATTTTGTCTTCCTGTTCCCACAGCTCTGGGCTCCATGGAGTTATATACCCTGGTCCACTACTTGGGACATTTGTGCAAGAGACCATAACAAAGGTACCACTGAACTGCGAGCTATAATTACAACCTGGGCACTTTGAACAACTTGTGTCCAGGGACCAACAGACATGAAGAGCAGTCACCATCATGGCAGAGGTATGGTGACTGCTGACCATCAGGTTATCAGGTCGACCATGACTATCAGGTTATCAGGTAGAGTTGGGAACAAGAATGAACATGTGTGGAATTTAGATGATCCACTTCGGCACCTCTTGGTAGCCCCTTTGCTCAGTTATGACTGTAAATGGAGAAGTACAAAAACTCCAGCCTAAAAAAGGGTATGGTTGTCAGGGGCTCAGACCCCTCAGAAATTAGACTTTAGGTTATACCACCAGATGAGCCACCAAGACCAGCAGAATTGATAGCTGAAAGCTAGGGGGATTTAGAATTGATAGTGAAGGGGGAAAATGATGAGTATCAATTATAAGCCCAAGACCAACTGCAACAATGATGGCTATAGATCATCACACCAACCTCTCTTTTCTAAGTTTCCTGTTATGAAGAGAGGCCACTGAAACTCTGAAGGATCTGCTCCCTGAACATGTGGCTCCACAGGGCACAAAGTACAGATTGTGACAGCTATGGTGGTGTACTGCTCCAATCTGCCTTCAAGAAAGAACTTGCTATTCAGCTGCAAGGAATGCATTTAGGTGGCAACTTCCAGCAGTTGATGCCTTCATAATCTCCCTCAACTTTTGAGCCAAGGTCATACTCTTCCCTCAGCCAATGGCTAAGCATGGCTGAGGTACTAGAGGCTGGCCATTTCTGCTAAACATGGGACTCTAAAGGGAAATCATTGCTCTGGGGCTTCCTATTAACTTTTTCAGACCTGCATTGCGGTCTGAGTCTTGTCCTCCCCACTTCTGCTTTGTGCCCACTTCCTTGACAGATGTCAGATCTGCATTGTAGTCTGAAAGTTTTCCCTTCCCAATCTACTTCCTCCCTCTGTAATCTCGCACAGGCATTACCTCCTTCCAATAACCCTACTCCCTACGTGTTTCTTGGGAGAACCTGGAGAGCACTCTGTTGATAAAGATGATAAAAAATGCTCTGGTGAAGATGAACCAGCTTTGTTGAGAAGCTAAATGGTGGCCATCCTCTATAGGTCCAGACTTTTACTATAACTAGATGTTGTACTAGAACTACCTTGAGCATAAAGGTCATTAAGCAACAGGTACCCAATTCACAGTCCTTATAATACTATTGCTCCTGAGCCTCTCAAATGCCAGAGATATTGCACAAGCCAGTAAATCTTCTTCTACCGGTATCCCACCCCAATTCGTCATTGGTAAAACACTTCACAATTGCACTGCTACTATATGACAGGGATTATCAGCACTTCACTTGGACACTGGTCCAAATTCAGAATCCCTTCAGAATTCCTTACAGTCTGCTTCCTAGGACCTGCTGCTGGTACCAACCGTCTTAGATCAGGTTCTCTAGAAGCAGAGTCTAAAACAAGGATTCATATTCAACGGTAAAGCAGATTTGGTCAGTGCCCCAAAATAAATCTATCCGTTCACTAAAATCTACCAAATCCCCCATTCACTAAATGTTTCAAACATGAGCACTGTTTCGCAAATTGATATTTATTGGGTCTGAAATATCTATTTCAAAATGGAGATTCCGAAATGGGAGTTTTGTCCATCAAAAACCTACAAAATTATACCCAACCATAAAGAGAAATGAATCATTTTCACTCCATGGACTTAGGATGAGAAACCCAGACAGTGCTACAAACTCAAAAAAAGTTTAGCTGTCATAGATTATTACCAAGAAATCAAGCCTAAAATAGCTGGAATTGACATTCAAGGGAAAAGTGTGGAAACTGAGTTATATGAGGTCCTAGTCCAATCAGTTACAATTGTATAACAGAATGTAAATGATTAAATTAAATTTATAAATTAAAAAATAGCTAGGGATGAAAATAAAGCATGGCTACTATTTATATAACACTAACCCTAAGTCATCTCAGAATTAATGATATCAGAAAGTGAACATATTCTGTAAATTTGAAAGAAAAAATGTGCAAAGATGAGCTTCAAAGACATTTTTAGCTGAAATTTCTGTTTGAATTCATAAAGCTCCCTTCTGGTTTCCAATCTGTCACTAGAAGAGGTACCTAATTGACTGCAGTTTCAAGATTGGTAGAGAACAGAAACAGTCCAAAGGCCAATAATAGAGTTGAAATGCCTTTCTTCTTTACCAAAAACTTGGTTTGCATGCAGAGATACCGGCTTTGAAAAAATGCATTATTTATTTAGCACTAGAATAGGGAAGCCAGGCTCTGTTCGGGATTTTCTTGCTTTCTGTTATCAAAATGACATTCTGCTTTACAACCACACTTCGACATAATAGGCTTGCTGTTTCCATTTAAAATGTTTAGACCTTTTTCTTAGAGGGCAAAAGAGGAGTCACATAGTAGAATATTCTGAGCCTTTCGATATGGGAATTGTCCAAATAACGTACAAATTCAGCACAGCTATTTGCAAAAAAAAATATATGACCTTGAGCAAACATTGATATTTCTGCATTTCAGTTAGCTTCCAAAGATCAGAAATTTCAGGCATTAATATGAGAAAAGAGTAAAGCTTGCACAAATCCAGCACATTCCCAATATATCCATTTTGCTTGGTCAGATTCAAAAAGAAACCTAGCAGCTGAGGTTAAAAAAAAAGAAAAGGAGGGGAGGGGGATAAAGATGGAAGTGAAAAAAGTTGAGAACCTCAGAGAGCTAATGACAAACAATAAATGTTTGATGTTGACAAATGCTTTTCAAAAAAATAAATTACCTAGAAACAGTTGGATTTCTGTACTCCAATCTTTAAAGCAAAGAATGTAGTATGAAAACTTCAGAATATCTTGAATATCAGTGTATATGAATGGAGTTCATTCACAAATACAAGAGAAAAGCTTTAAGAGGCCGAAGCCTAGAATCACAAGGATTTAGGGCTGAAGGGGACTATAAAAATTATTTTACACCTGAAGAGACTCAAAATTAGGATTAAGGGAATTTAGGTCAGGTCAAGTAGCAACTTCGAACCCACAAGAATTTAACCTGGACGTTTCTTATAAAAGTTAATGTCCAAGTCATTTAGTGCTGCTATAATAGAAATACTGCAGGTGAATGGCTTTAACAAAAAGAAGTTTATTCTCTCACTGTCCAGTAGGCTACAAGTCCAAATTCAGGGCATCAGTTTCAGGGGAATGCTTTCTCTGTCGGCTCTGGAGGAAGGTCAATGTCATCAATCTTCCCTTGGTCTGGGAGCTTCTGTGCACAGCAAACCTGCAAAGGACACGCTCTGCTCCCGGCACTGCTTTCTTAGTGGTATGAGGTTCCCCTGTCTCTCTGCTTGCTTCACTGTTTTATATCTCAAAAGAGATTGGCTTAAGACACTACCTAATCTTGTAGACGTCATCAATAACTGCTGCTAATCCATCTTATTACATAATAGTGATAGCATTTACAACACATAGGGAAATCACATCAGATGATAAAACGGTAGACAATCACACAATACTGGGAATCATGACCTAGTCAAGTAGACAGATTTTTTTCGGGACATAATTCAATCCGTGACAGTTAATTCTCACAAGATAGTCATAGTTGTTCCTTAATAAATTCCTTTGGATAGTAGATGTCAGAATAAAATAAAAATTTCTTGGGAACAGAGGAATTTTCAACCAAATATAAACCCTAACTGCAATCCACAGGAATTGCTGGTTATCCTCTAAACTGAAGGTCTGAGTTCTTAAGTACAAATGTTTCACAAAAAAAGCTCATACCAGGGGTATAGGTGTCTACTGCTGGCATTTCAAATCAGTAGAGAAAACAGTGGTTTATTACATAAATGGTATTGGGACACTTGGCTAAATTTTGAGAAAAAAAGTTAGACCTCTACTTCATGCCAGTTATAAAAACAAAATACATATTAATTAGAGATAAAGACAGAGATAAGTGTTTTTTAAAGTAAGAATTCTAAATAAACACAGGCAATTCTGTGAACACTTACTACTATCTTTGAGTTGATACCCATATGATGAGAAGGAAGCAGCCAAGTGAAGATCTGGGAAAGAACATCCCTAAAGAAAGAACAACTGGTGCAAAGGCACTGACACTGGAATAAGTTTGGCATGTTCAAGGTCAAAAACATCCAATGTGGCTGTAATGAAGAGAGCAAGAAATAGAGCAGAGAAGATGAGGTCCCAGAACTAAGAACAAACAAGATTATATGAGGTATTCCAGGCCATGGCAAGGAGATTGGATTTTATTCTAAGTGTAATGGAAGTTTTAAGGAGCCCTGGTGGTACAGTGGTTAAGCTCTCAGCTGCTAATGGAACCCACAAGCCTCTCCGAGGGAGAGAGGTATGACAATCTGCTTCTATAAAGATTACAGCCTTGGAAACACTATAGGTGCAATTTTACTCTTTCCTATAAGGTTGCTGAGTCAGAATATACAAAGAGAGATGATGGAGACTCTAACTAATGGAGGGCCCTGGTGGTGCAGTGGTTAACAACTACGGCTGATAACTAAAAGGGCAGCAGTTCAAATCCACCAGCCGCTCCTTGGAAACCCTATGGGGCAGTTCTACTCTGTCCTATGGGGTCACTATGAGCCAGAATCAACCCGATGGCAGCAGATTTAACTCATGGATCTGTTGTAGGGCACAAAGTAAAGAAAGCCTGGAACTAATAGAAAGATTCAGCAGAGTAGCAGGATACAAGATAAACATTCAAAAATCAGTTGGATTCCTATACACCAATAAGGAGAATGATGAAAAG
>NW_004443983.1:8356936-8390394 GCF_000243295.1 Trichechus manatus latirostris
GCCATATAGTCACAGTCAAAAAAAAAAAGTAAAGAAAGCCATCCAGGATGACTCATAGGCTTGAGCTTGAGTCACTGGATAGATTGCGGTGTCACTTACTTTGGGGAGAAAGGGGGCAATTTTGGGGAAGAGGAATTAATAGTTCTATCTGGGGCATGGTACATCCAAGATGCCTGTTCTACATCTATGTAGTAATGTCTAGTACTCAGTTCAATCACTAGGTGAGATGCCCAGTAAAGGGATTTGGGCTGGAAATATAAATTTGAGAATTCATCAGTATGTAGGATGTTGTTAAGGAGCCCTGGTGACGCAGTGGTTAAAATGATCGACTGCTAACTGAAAGGTCAGCGGTTCGAAACCACCAGTGGTTCTACAGGAAAAAGATGTGGCAGTCTGCTTCCGTAGAGATTTACAGCCTTGGAAACCCTATGGGTTTGCTATGAGTCAGAATCACCTCGACAGCAGTGGGTTTGGTTTGGGGTTTTTTGAAGCCGTGGGACTAAATAAAATTACCTAGGATGAAAATAAAAATAAAAGAAGAGGGCCAAAGACTTAGCCCTGGAGAACTTCTATTTTCAGAGGTCTGATAGAAGAGAGGAGCCAGCAACAAAACTGAGAAGGAGGGCTCCAGAAGGTGGGAAGAACACCAGGTTTACAGTGTCACTGAAACCTAAAGAAGAGAGCATTTCAAGGAGGGAGTCATCAACAATGTCAACTGCTGCTGATAGATCAATTGGGACAAGAAGAGAGAATTGACAATTGACTCTGGCATGATATAAATCATTGGTGACCTTGATAAGTGTGATAAGAGCTGCTTCAGTAGATTAGTTTGGATAAAGCTCCATCCTGATGAGTTAAGGAAAGAAGGAAAATGAGAACGAGACAGCAAGTATAGGCAATTCTTTCAAATAATTTTGTTATGAAACCGACGAAAAATGGGGCAATAGCTAGAGATGGACAACAGATCAAAGGATAATCGTTGTTGCACAATAATAGGACATTTTATATGCTGTTGGAAATGATTTTTAATATAATTTAATAATTAACAATGGTTTGACATTTATACTGTGCCAGATACTGCCCCACATAGTTTCATGTATTAATGTATCAGAAGTATGCCCATTTTAGAGATGAGGTTAAGAGGCACAAAGAAGTTAATTAATTTGCTCAAGGTCACACTTTTACTAAGTTATAGAGCCATGACTTGAAAACCGGCAATCTCAGCTCTTCATCACTATACTTGAAGATGCAAGAAAGAGAGCAAATACTTACAGAAATGTAGTCCTTGAAAATGGAGCCCTGGTGGTGCGACAGTTAAGCACTCAGCTGCCAACCAAAAGGATGGCAGTTCAAACCCACCCAGCAGCTCCACAATAAAAGACCTGGCAATCTGCTCCTGTAAAGATTGCAGCCTAGAAAACTCTATAGAGAAGTTCTACTCTGTCACATGGTTTGCTATGAGTAGAAAATCGACTGACAGCACCTAACAACAACATTCCCTGAAGAGAGAGAGGGTGGGCTCCAGGGGACAAGCAGAGAGATGGTCTTAGAAAAAACACACAGATGGGAAATAGAGTATTTGGACACAGATACAGGTAGTGAGAATTTGTGGTGGGAATAAGCATGTCTCCTCTGTATATATTGTTTATACAAATAAAAGCAAATCACTTAAAAATATTTTTAAGACTTTCCCTGCCCTTAGAGGGCTCACAGTGCAGTCAGGGAGACAGATATGTAACCAAGTAAGTGGTTCATGTAAGGTGTTTAGAATGGAGCCTGGAACGCAATAGGGACTCCATTAAGTGCAATAGTGTTATTGAACTCTATGTGAGAAGCATGCCCAGAGCATAGTGGGGACTTAAAAGAGAGAGTAATCGATTCTACTGTGGGAGAAATGGGAGCAGAGAGGACAGAAAGACTCCTTAAGAAGGACTGTTGAGATAACACTTGGGACAACTTTTGAAAAATGAGTAAGTATAATTAAGCCAATTGGATGAGGTGGGAGATGGCAAAGAGCATTACAGGAGAGGAAAAAATCAAAGGGATCAAACTACCTAATAAACACAAGGATCCACAAACAATTCTGTGTGGCTGAAGTGTAAGATTCAAGGACTAATGTAAGAGAGAGAGCTGGAGAGATAGGTGGGCAAAAAACAAACCCGTTGCCCTCAAGTCGATTCCAATTCATAGCAACCCTATAGGACAGAGTAGAACTGCCCCATAGGGTTTCCAAGCAGCAGATGGTGGATTTGAACTGCTAACCTTTTGGTTAGTAGCCTAGCTCTTAAGCACCAACAGGGCTTCAGGTGGGCAGGGCTCCAGAATAAAAGCCCTGGTGGCACAGTGGTTAAGAGCTATGGTTGCTAACCAAAAGGTCAGCTGTTAAAATCCATCAGCTGCTCCTTGGAAACCCTATGGGGCAGTTCTACTCTGCCCTATAGTGTCGTTATGAGTCAGAATCTACTTCAAGGCACACAACAACAACATAATACAAAGAGCCACCTAGTCTGGTTTGCATTTCAGAAAGATGACTCTCGCTGTAAAAGGGAGGGCACAAAACTGGTGGCAGGGAGACCAACTGTCATCATGATGGGAGGAGCAGATTTTGAACTTACAAAGTAGCTGTAATAGAAGATAAAGTTGGAGACAGAATAAATGAAAGAACATGGAGTGTGCGGTATTAAACAGAGGGAAATAAGTGAGAGAACTATGGGCATAAAATAGAGTATAAAAGAAAAATTTTAAGTACTTTATAAATGAGTAAATATAAGTAAGCTCCCTCCAAAATGGACCTCTGTCAAACAAACAGACAAAAATACGTGAAGAGTTTTTAAAAAGTAGGGGGAAGGAAAGGGGAAAAGATGAGTCAGTTAGAGCCAATCATCCTTAGAGAGGCATAATAATAAAGAAGTATCTATTTCTTACACAATTTAGATTATTGAAGTAAACCATCTGGAAAAAAATCAGCTGGCCTTTGGGTTATTAGAAATTATGACCAAGGAATAGCTGGGTAAATTACAAATAAGGTTGTTTATAACATCAAGCCATACCCTGTACTAAATATGAACATAGAACAAACTGGAAGTAGGACCTCATACACAAGTAGGCTATTCTGTAAACTATCCTGAGTGACTTCCAAGGTGGGATCTGCCGATGTGTTTGAGAAGTTCTGAGGCACTGTAGCTCTGCTGATTCTCCAAAGGATTCCATTCCAGTCAATGTGGACTGGAGTATGAGGGAGGGGGAAAAATCAAAGTTGATGTTCCTATTTCTAGCTTGGAAGACTTGGTGGCTGTCTTTGTTTTCTATGGTTGCCATAACAAAATACCACAAAGTGGGTAACTTTAAAGAAGAAATATATTTTCTCAGAGTTCTGGAGGCCAGAAGTCCATATTCAGGGTATAGGTCAGGTCGATTCTTTCCTAGAGCTTTGAGAGAAGAAAGCCTCTGTTCCATGCCTGCTTAATTTCTGGTGACTGCCAGCAATCCTTGGCATTCCCTCGCATCTGCTTCCATCATCACACGGCGTCTGTCTGCCTGTGTGTGTGTGCGACCCTGTTTCTATGTCTGTCCTACTCTTTCATGACACTCAGAAGGGATTAGGGGTATGACCTATTCTACTCTGATATGACTTTGTCAACTGATAACATCTGCAAAGAAAAAAGAATCCTATTTTCCCAAACAAAAGTCACATTCACCAGTGCAGGGGTTAGAGCTTCAACATAATTTTGTGGAGGACACTATTCAATCCATAACAGTGGTCATTTACTGAAATGAGGAACAGGTTGGGGTGAGGGAGATGAATTCAAATTGGGCATATTAAGTTTGAGAGGCTGGTGAGGCACTGGTCAGATGCGTAGGTCAGAAGCTCAGGGGAAAGGTCTAGATGAGAAGCATAGTTTCTAGCCATCAGAACACAGGTGGTGTTAAAACCATGCACAGGGCACCTAGGTCCAGCAACGTAAAGGGGGGAAGCAAAGGGGACCGGAGAAAATATCAGTCAAAAAGGTAGAAAAAGTACTTGGTAGGACTGGGTTTCAAGACTAATTAACCAATAATGCCAGGGTCAAAGCTGGTTTAGTATTTTAGCTTTAATTTAGTCAATGAACAAAAATTATTTGAATAAATACATCACTGTTCACTTAACACAGCTGATACAAAGCAGGCATAATGATCATTTCTAACACAAGGAAATCTTGCTATAACAATAGCATGACCTTCAAGGGAGAACAGCTTTTAGAGACAAATCCTCTCCCTGAACTCTCTCTTCTCTGGCAATTTTCTCCCCTGAACAATTTTGGATCATTAAGAGGCACAGCTTCTAATTAACCTAGTCATACCACCTAATTGCTACACGTACTCAAGTCAAGACTTTGAAATCTCTCTAGATCTCAGCCATGAGACTGTAAAATAAAATTGGTTAAATACAGTATGATTTTTTTAAAAACTGATACCTTTCTTCTCTATGCTTCAAAAATAAAAAAGGCCCTCCTTATATATACTCTTTCTCATCAACTAATTTCATTCCTTTTAAGGGATATGAGGTGGAGAAAAAAATATTAACGATCCTTGGGAAATGCTAATTAATGAGTTTACCATTGACCAATTGCTCTTGTAAAGAAAAATTTTGTGCAGTGAGTCTCCAGAAACAGATGTACCACATTTCTTTCTACTTTCAGTAACCTGAGAAGCCACACTCAGATGCTGAAGACCCTAAAGTATGTGATCTAATTTCCTATAATCAAATCAGATTTACAAGAAGTGGAATTTTTTTT
Source organism: Trichechus manatus latirostris (assembly GCF_000243295.1). Classification (NCBI taxonomy): domain Eukaryota; kingdom Metazoa; phylum Chordata; class Mammalia; order Sirenia; family Trichechidae; genus Trichechus; species Trichechus manatus. The sequence goes on from NW_004443983.1 coordinate 8,361,712, forward strand.
GTCACAGTTAGCATGAGATTTAGAAAGTTTATGTTTGTTTCCATGGCTTCATATACCTCTAAACAAAGAAGGTCAAAATACTCTTCTTTCTTACCTCCCAGAGGGATTTCAAGGTGATACTCAATGTCTGACACACCAATTTTGTGATTCTTGAGAAATAGTAGGTTTCCTAGGACACAGGTTCTCAAACTCTTCCCCACTCCTTTCTGGAACATTCCTGAGGGACATTACCCGATCCCATCTGTTAAATGGTACATACAGAACCGATTCTCAAAGTACACATTATGTGTGTATGTGAAGAGATGAGGTACTTGTTTAATTTGTCCTATCAATTCCTCCCTACTTCTACGTACATGTGGGACATAATTTCTTAGGAAGAATGGAACCTGATTAAAATGCCCCTGATTAAGCTTTATGGCTCAGCCATTTTATTTTCCAATAGGAAAGAGCTCTCTAAAATTCTTTCAACTCACTGGGGACCAGGATAAATTGCATCCCATTATCATTTTACCACACGCATAATTTGAAGCAAGAGCCTGCTGAGGAAACCAGAGATGAAGGCAAATCAAATAAAAACACTGTGTCTTTGCTTCTTTTTGGCCACAGGCTGTTATTGCTAAATAGAAGTCTCATACTATATCAAAACCAGAGATTGCTTTAAAAAGGGGGCAAAAAATTACAAATCATTGCAGAGTAAATAACAGCTGTCACAATTTAGCAGCAGAAACAATGTAATACATATAAATAAGACAAAATCATTCTGCAATATAAATTCTATTACTGGCAGAACAGACTGACACAACCTTGAAAGCATCCTTGGGAGCCTCAGCGTAACTGGGTGTGACAGCCTGCACTCAACATTTACATGCTGTGAAATTTAACATTCGGCTCCTGAAGTATTATGAATAAGCTCTAAATAAAACCGTTTCTCTGCTGATTTGAGCCCAAGGGGTGCGGGGTTGACTGAATTGAACTGACAATGCACTCACCTTGCAAGGGAACTTATTCACCCTTTCTAATGGAGCCCTGGTGGCACAGTGGTTAAGAGTTCAGGCTGCTAAGCAAAAGATCTGCAGTTTGAATCCACCAGCCGCTCCTTGAAAACTCTATGAGTTCTGCTCTGTCCTATAGCGTCTCTATGAGTTGGAATTGACTCAATGGCAACAAGGTTGGTTTTGGTCTTAGAGAGGAAAAGAGTGGCAGACAGTAGAGAAAAAGAGGGTGTGAGTATCGAGATGACTGGGGAATGTTGGAGAAAGTCTTTCCCTTGGGGTCCTTCCAATTAGAGGGAGAGGGTGAAGTCAGTCTCCTTGGAAGCCACGATTTAGTCTCTGAGTGTACAAATTCGAGTTCCAGCATTTCAACTACCAGTAGGCCAACATTTCCATTTCTGCTCATCCTTTGGTCCTGACTCTATTCTTGCTACCCCTGTCTTCCTTCCACAACTCAATAAATCAACCTTTGCTAAGGACCTACTATGTGCTGAAAAGTACATATGCTAGCCATCCTGACAATTCCACAGGCAGACATACCTACAATAGGACCAACTGAACTGCCTCCAGTTCTCTAGCTGCAGTGGAATCCAGGCTCTGCAAGAGAATAGAGGAGGGTGTGGTAGTGTCCACTTATGCTAAAAATTAGGTATGTACATGTGATTACATACATGTACACAAATAGATACAAATATACAGAAATAACCACAATTATCAGTTATCTCTTTGACCTAAAGTACTATAGACTGCAGCCAGCTCCTTTCAAGTACCATTTAGGGCCATATCTTGCTTTTCTGTGACATCTTTTTCCCTGTGACATTACCCTTGATACTCATCTTACTCAAATTTCATTTGTATAAAAATAATGAGGAAGATGATAACATTTTGTAATGTAGTGTAATTGACCGGAATTTGTTCCACACTGGGGCCATCAATATGCACTGTTTCCCTTGAGTAATGTACTACTAATCTAAGAAGCATTTCTAACACTGGCGGGCCAAGGCTAAAGGCATCTCAAAACACCTGCCATTGGGGTGAGAGCAGACTCAGTTATCTGCTAGCAGGCTTTGCTAATTAAACCAAGATTACTTTTACAAAGGGTTATTAGAGACTTTAGGAATTCCAATAAATGCTAAACTATTGTACTCTGCTCATTTCAGTTGAATCTGCTAAACTAACTGGTTTTTCTTATAGAAAATAATTTCATTGATCTGTCAAGGGTTAATTATCAAAGTGCTAAAGGCAGTTGTTAGCCAGACTAAATCTCCTTTCTTTTCGCCTTCATCCAGTCAGAGCTTTGAAAAATTACTGAGATTCTCAAGGACACAAACTTCACAGTGTGAAAAGACTGTAGATCAGGGTCTGTCTTTCCAGCCCCACTCATACTCAAGAACCTGGCACTGAAGAAACTTGTCTCTGTGACACGTTCTATATTACTGCCTCCCTTATAGAAAAAACATTTAAAGTCATAGTTGATAAGCCTCATACTCATTTCCACCCAAAAGGGCAGAGCATTATAGTAAGCTTCCTGCCAGGTGTTCTTATAAACAGATAATTATAGCACATACACAGAATGAAATCCCAACTATATACACACAAACAGATCCGCTGTCACGCTCAGGTACACAGCCACATGCATTCCAAAAGCATAAGCACTACCCTAAGAGCTAATTTCTAACTACAAGTTGGACTGTAGGCTTATTTAGCCTTTGCTCCGTAGGATTTGAAGGGCCGCCTGGTTTGGCTGCTTTTCCATCAAATGGGAAGAAAACTACTTAACCTAAGACTATACTTGAGGCTTTAAAACACCCATAATTCTTTTCTTATAAGAGAGAGAGAAGTATGGACTCTGTCCTATATTGCTAAGTTACTCATAAAAGGAGCTGATTTTTCTTTTAGAAAAGGACGGGTTAAGGACAAGCTTTTAAAGAAAATAAAGCAAGCAATCATGGGAAGCTCCCTAGGAAGTCCTGGATATTTTCAAGGACCAGGGAAATTCACAGCAAGAGGGCAGAAGAGCCTGAATTATTGAAGCTGCAGGATTAATCTACTCAAGCTACTAAGAAGCCCCCGGGACGCAGACAGGTAGGGTTTTTCCACCGGCTGCGGGAATACCAAGCAGGGGCCCTGCTGCCCGTTACACTGCCCCCCTCACATCTTCGTCCTGATGGTTCCAGCTGAATTGCTTAATAACAATTTGTCCTTTGAAACAGGTTAGCCACCAACAAGTGAATGTGATTAGTTAGACCTTAATTCGGAGGGGTGAGGGAGAATTTTCTTTAATCCTGCTTTCTCTGTTTTTAAAAAAACAAAAAAAAAAAAAAAACGGCTTTCCTGAATTGGAAATGAAGTAAAAATGGAAATGTGCGGATACCCTGGTTACCTGGCAACCCAAACTCGTGGCTGCATCTGCTGCATCCTAATGTGCTAACTGCCTCCAGCATGAGAGAGGCAGTCAGAAGGGATTCCCTTTATGTGAAGTCTCTTCACTCTCGTCCATTCATTCCTCGCCCATTATTTGGGTTCCAAGTCAGTAACCCAGATTTCCAGGCTCTAATACTTGTCTCTGTAGGGAAGGAGGCTTCCTCTAGGGAATTTACTACAACACCTTTTAAACTGAATCAGTGTCTTGCAAACCCTCTGGGAAAATTTGTGTTAAAAAGAAAAAGTAAGAAAGGGGACAAGGAGGGGAGGAGCACTGCTCATGGCCGCCCTGCGGTTCCTCCCCCTGTTGCTCTAGGAAATCCGCAGTGTCATGCCTATTTCATCGGAACCTCACTGCCTGAGGCTTCACTCGGGGAATTGCCTGTCACACTGCAGATTCATCTATAAATAATCAGCCCAAATTGGCAACTGCCTGGGATAACAGTAAAAGACAACTGCCAATCCACACGTTCCCTCCAGCTTCTGAAGGTTCTCACCCCACCCCCACCCCAGGCCAAGCCCTTGTCAGTTTCTTTTGGACTGAGAAATAATATTCTAGGGCTATTTTGTGGTTGCAGTTTTGACTTTGTGACTAAGACATAATTTGGAGACTATTAGAGAGCCACATGCTGAGTTCCAAACAGAAACGTTTTTTAAATTAACATTTTGCTCTTCTAGGAAAATGCTACACTATCTCTCTAGGTTTTTAAACTAAATATCAGCAGTTCCGACGATGATTCTGTTCATCCCCAACTAATCAAAAAAGGTTTATCCACTTGGTGTCTTTTAAAGATTTCGTTCTCCCAGGGCCTTGTCCATCAGGGGCTTTGAAATTTTAGTTAAAATCCAATTTTAAAGTTTTTCCTATTAGTCAGCATCTTTGTTGAAAAGTTTTATTGAGGATGGAGAATTTAACTATAGGTATTACAATATAGAAAAACAGTTAATTCACCACAAATCCATTCATTCAACAAAACAGATTGAGAAATTACAGCATATATGACACTATGCTAAAAAAAAAATATGGCTGAGGTATACTACAGCCACACGGGTCATCTAGGTCAATTGGCATAACAAAGTTCATAAAGAAAGTGTTCTACATCCAACTTTGATGAATAGCATCTGGGCTCTTAAAAGCTTGCAGGCAACCATCTAAGATACTTCTGCTCCATCCAGTCCAGAGCAAAAGAAAATGAAGAAAACCAAAGACACAAGGGAAATATTAGTCCAAAGGACTAATGAACCACAAGTACCACAGCCTCCACCAGCCTGAGCCCAGAAGAACTAGATGGTGCCCGGCTACCACCACCAACAGCTCTGACAGGGACTACAATAGAGAGTCCAGGAGAGAGTGGGAGAAAAATTTAGAACAAAATTCAAGTTCACAAAAAATAGACCAGACTTATTGGTCTGACAGAGACTAGAAGAACCCCCAAGACTATGGCCCCCGGACACCCTGATAACTTGGAACTGAAGCTACTTCCAAAGTTCACCCTTCAGCCAAAGATTAGATAGGTCTATAAAACAAACAATAACACACATAAGGAATGTACTTCTTAGTTCAATCATGTATACTAGATCATAAGGGCAACACCTACCGAAAAGCAGTGACAAGAAGGCAGGAAGGGACAGGAAAAAATGGACTGATAGAAATTGAGGTGTGGAAGGGGAGAATGTTGACATATTGCAGGGATTGCAACCAATGTCACAAAATAATTTGCGTATAAATTATTGAATGAGAAACTATTGTGCTCTGTAAAGTTTCACCTAAAGCACAATATATATATACAGACATATATATGTGTGTGTATATGTCTGAGATACAAAGATAAGGATGACAATCTCTGCTTGCAGAGAACTCTCATTTTAAAGAGAAAGATGTTGTGTATATACTTTACTATAATACAAGGAAAATATGCTAAGGATAAAAAAAGACATAAGTGAAATGCTCTGAGAACCTTTTGAGATACAATCACTTTCAGCTCTGGTGGTCACAGGGGTAGTGAAGGATTCAGGGAGGAAAGGATATTCAGTCCAGACCAATGAATGGGTAGAATTTTGATAAATCAATATGGGAAAGGCATTTGAGATGCAGGAAATGGAGTGACCAACAATGTAAGGGCCGAAAGGTGCAGGAAGAATTCAGAAATTGGTTATTAGTCTAGTTTGGCCAATGCACCAGATATACAATTATCAATTTCAAATGCCGTATATCAATCAATCAATAATGATGTCTTCCACAATTCATTCACTCATTCATTCAACAAATATTTACAAGGAGCCTACTGTTCAAGGACTTAGTAAAACAATAGCAAACAAGAGATTCTGCAATGATTTTTCACAAGGTCTTTCCAAACCAGAGTTGTTGACATCATCATGCTTGCTCTAAGATTACAATAATATCATGGTTGATGTTGCTAGAAATTAGGCCTTGCAAGTATAATGTGGCTTCTTCATAAAGAAGTTTCATTGTTCCAAGGGGAAACACAACAGCTTGTTGGAAGACACTGGTTCAAAGCATAAAGATTCAATGAATAAAGTATCCATAACATTACAATATCCCAACTACACACAATTGTACCTCTCAAACTGTCAACTAAAGAATTAGGTGCTTAGGAGGATGAAGCATTGCCATTTCGTTTGGAACTAGCCACGATATCAATTCCCTTAAAGACTAGACAAACACATTTTACCTGAAGGGGAGGAAAAAGCGTGTAAGAGTATTCCCAAACAATATTCTTCAACCTTATGAATAAAAGGGAAGATAAAACACTTGTTGGATCTACTTTATGGGGTTGATGTAAGGATAAAATAGGATAGTATATGAGAAATAATCTGTAACCCGCAAAGCACTAACAAATATTCATTTATTTTACCACAAAGGTCAGTCTTTGCTACTGACTCAGTGCCACTATAACCTTCTCACTGCAAATGGTCCTAGCACGTAAAATAGCGCATGTGGGGTAGTGAAGACAAGTTGGAAGGCTATCGTGAATTATTTCTTGGATTTCAGAAGAAGATTGGGGACCATGTGGGTCACCAGTCAGTCCAGATAAGCAATGACAACCACAGTGGCAGCAGCAAAACTGAGACAATAACTTAGAGAAGCCTTTAGACATTTGCTAGTTGTTAGGAGGCTTCGTCAGGAGGCATCTCTGCCCCTAAAATTGACATCCTGTTGCTTGTATTATAAAAAATTCATTCAACTTGGGATATAACTGTAAAGGTATGTCCATCCGAGTGGCTTGACAACATGAGTCATCTGAGGTACTGTCTTCGGTTTAGAGCTAATTCCCACTAATATTTTGGCTACACTGTCTGAGCCACCAAATGAAGCGAAGGCTTCAGATTGTCGTAACTCATAAGATCATCAAAACTGCTGAATCTGAGTTACCTAATAATTTTCTTAACCATCTTTGCTGGTCAAAAAGTTGTTAGTTCAAGCAAGACAGAAAACAGCAGTTACTGACTGCTTACTCTGTGCCAAGCACTCTAATTGGTGTTTCACACATTAATTATCTCATGTCACATCCAAAAAACAGATGTATGCCAAGGGATGTATGATTAAATGTAATGCTTTCGTTTCTTGTAAGCTGTTATAAGCATATACACCTCTGACTGGGGCTAGCCCAACGTCCCTTAACCTTTTGTCCCTCAGCCTTTTCCAGGACTTTTAGAGGTCATTTGCTGAGAGATGTAGGCAGAACTGGGCCTGAGGCAAAGTCACAGAGATTTAGGACTGCTCCTCTGGGAGAGTCCATAAGGAAGATCAGCAAAAATGATTCCTAACGGCAGCTAGAAGGAATTTATAACAAACCAATCAATAGTCATTGTGGCTTTTTCCAATTTGAGGAGAACAAAGGACAAGGCATCAGGATGCTTATGCCTTCTTCTCTAGCAGGAAGAAGAGAAAGTTAAAACAATTACAATGAATATATTAAATAGTGTACATATTAAAATGGCTACTACTCTCTAGGGTACATTCTCCAAAAGCATATAACTGGATACAAAGATTAAATTCATTTTATCAAAGAGCCTCCTTCCTTGAAAAATCCACATCAATGGAATTCCATGGGTTAACATGTATTAGAATCTGACGAATAGGAGGGCTAAGGATTTTTTTCATTAACTAATTTCTTCTTTTTATACTCACCCACAAAAGACTCTTTCTTTTATCTTCAAGCCAATCCAAAACCTCAGTTCCACCATGATGATTTCCCTGAGAAGTCATAAATTTCAAGAAAGGTATGATGATATCCTCTGAATCACACTCCCATGTCAAAATCAATATCTCCCTCCCCTCACTGCTTCAAGCATGCCTTCAAAAGGAAACTGACATTAAATCCCTACTGGGTCTGTGAGCTGGAAGCATTTAGGAAATACACTTCATTTAAGGCACTCATTCTAGGACATATAGAAATCAGTAATCAAAACCCCACGATGTGATTATTAAGCACAATTCATATAATGCTACCACATTACATGTGTATTTCATATAATGTTGCATAACAAAGTATTTCTTGAATATTTGAACATTCTGTTTATTTAACCTAACTAGAGAATAAATATGAAGATATTTCCTAAATATTAGCAAATAGGTTTTCTAAATCTGAAGTTCCCATTAAGAGATTAGGGGTTTATATATGTGTGAAAATTGTGTCCATTTTTAATTGTACCCTAAAGGAGCACAAATACCCTTCTTCTGTGAAATGAATTTTACCGGGGGCATGAAGAACAAATGAGACCGTGTGTGTGAACGCATTATGTAAACTAAGGAACATAATGCAAACCTAGGAGATGAGTTCCCTTTCTATCCCCCATGTGTTTCATATAACTGACTCACAGTGAACAGGGATGACTTCTGAGTCTGTCTGTCTCTTATAAATAACAAAATGTCTCAATCACTATCAGAATCACTAACAGTGCTTTATACTAAAGCATTATGCTTGCATTCAAACTAGGTAACGAGCCCACATATAATTTGATCGTATTATATAAAATTGTCAATATTCAACTATTTTTAACTTATAAAATGGCATTTCATGGTTCAAACTAATACAAAGTATTAGCTTTGCTTCTAAGTTCCTGTAAAATTACAAAAACATCATAAAAACTCACTGTTATGATTATGTTATATTATGTTCTGATTCTGATAGGATTTGTATTTACAGAAGATGAATAAGAACTATACTGGTTCTAAAGAATGATGGGGCATAACAACTTGTAGGAAGGAGATAGGAAAGGGACAGCTTTTCAGACTGAGGCCTGACTGGAACCTACGTAACAGGAAGAGACTAGCTGTGTACAAGAAATCTCAGACATAAAACATCTTGTGCTGTGATTTGGAGACACGTTGCTATGAAACTGTAATAGAATGTTGAAGAGCTCTTTCCCTTTGTGGCACAATTTCAACTAAAACCCAAAGCTGAGGATAATAGGTGCTAAGAACCCCCACATTCTAAAGAGAACTGCCAGACGTATCTGCAGAACTCATCAGTTATGCAGCTATCACCCACTACTCCCACCAACTTGTTTAAGTAAAATTAGAAATTCTAGAATTCCCATGTGTTCCTGAGTTATTGGGCTAGGAATGGTTCTCATCCCCAGTGGAGGTTGGAAATTCAAGGAGGCATTTCTGGGGGTGCTACTGGCATTTAGTAAGCAGGACTGAAGGATGCTGAATATACTGCAATGTAAGGGAGGGCACTATACAGCAGAGAATTGTCCTACCCAAAATGCCAATAGCACCTCTGTTAAGAAACAGTGGCATAAGGTAAAAGCCCTATGGCTTTTCCATTCCCTTCCAGGAACAAGGCTACTATCCTACCCCAGACCAAGGGAGGGGTGCTTCAAAATCAGAAGTGGCTGCAAGAAGGCAAGGCTGTCATCTATTCCCCAGGTGGACTCTGCCTATGAATAGATTTGTTGATCTGCCTCTGTGCCCTTTTGAGCAGAGAATAAATGGGAATTGATTGTGGTGAGATGGCTTAGGGAAGAAAAGGGCAGCAATGTAGTGATATGCCTCCCATCTTTAGTATGGCAAGGATAGGTGCATCTCCTCTGGGTTAAGTGGACATCATGGAAGGCATCCAGACTTAAGCTGTGTGGCCAGAGGGCTGCCAACTGGGCAAAGAGAGAATTGTCGCTAGATGCTTGCCATACAGAGAACATTACCAGCCATGGAAGAAACACAGCACTCCTTTTACATAGTGCTCCCAAACCTAACACACTGGGAAGAATGTTAGGGTTTTCCCATTATTCCTCCCAAACCCTAACATACTGGAAAGAGAGGAATTCCAGGACAGGGAAGGAAAGGAGGTACAGAAGGAGATAAAGAGCAAGCCGGCCTCCCACCAATGCTGTTCTCTCACCAGTGCGGGTCATCTGGGTCCGAGGCTAAGCCTGGAGGAAGAAAAGAGTCCTCAACTGGGTTTGAGGTTGAAATTTTAAACTGGTTAAGCTGCACTGGAATTTCTGACCCAAAAGTATCAACAAAGCAATGGGATCTGTCCAAGATATTGTTCAGATGGAAACGATTTGACAGTACATGTTTGAAGGCAAAAAAAAAAAAAAAGTAGAAAAAGAAACAAAGCTGCTTATTTGTGTCTCACCAACTCCTTGTTAATAAGGAACAGTCTCATCTGATAAGTTTTCTACATGAAAGTATATAATTCTAGTATGTAAATGGAAGCATTTTGAAAATAACTAAAAACACTTTATTCTAATAGCTGTCTTAGCCAGGGTCATTGACCGCAAGCAACAAATAGATCTTCATTCTCTTAGGCAAACAGTAAATTTACTGGGAGAGTATCACAGGCTCACAGTGTTCACTCATTCAATAAGTACTTACCAAGTACTACCATGCGTCAGGTATTGTTGTAGGCATTTGGACACAACAGCAAACAAGAGACAAAAATTCCTTTCTTCAAGAAGCTCACCTTCTAATGAGAGAGGCAGACAAAAACAAGAAAAATAGACAGCATGGTAGATGGTGCCAAGAGAAAAACCAAAGCAGAGAAGGGGGAGAAGGAGCTCTGTGCACATGCCCACCTGTGTGTGATGTGTGTGTTTGTGTATGTGGTGTGTGTGTATATGTGTGTGTGTGTATGAGGGGGACTATTGTTCTTTTAAATAACAATGATCAGAGAAGACTTCACATGGAGTTGACATTTGAGCACAGTCCTGGAGGGGAAGAACCAGTACTAGTTGCCCTCAAGTTGATTCCAACTCATGGCAACCCCATGTAGAACTGTGCTCCATAGGCTTTTTAATGGCTGATTTTTTAGAAGGAAATCACCAGGACTTTTTTCTAAGGAGGAGTTGAAGGCACTGTGGAGTTCTGTCAGAAGATACAATGGCACCACCACTGAAGGCTGCCACCAATGCAGATGGACACTGATAGGATTGTGATCACGAACAAATTCTAACCATCCCTTCGGTTTATGTCCTTCACTAATTCCACCCCGTCACTCCAGGCAAATACATCTACACAACCAAGCTTCCCTGAATGAGCAATTATTTGTTTACTTGCCAGCGTGTACGCAGGATGATTGTCCCCAAGATCAGTGTCAACCATGGGTTCCCTAAAAAACATTTCACATCAAGTCTCAGGATCCTTGTCCTCATTTTAGATGCTGCTTCCAGCTTTCCTCCCCTCCTATTCTCTCTGTAAGCAGCAGTGCCTAATTAAGTCAGGAAGTGGTTCAGCCTTCTAGGTCAGTGTTTGTCAAAATGTGGTTCTCCGAATAGCTGCATGAAAATCATCTGGGAACTTGTTAGAAATGCAAATTCTCAGGCTTCACCCCAGATCTACTAAATCAGAAAAGGCATTGGGGCAGCAACCTTTAGTTTAACAAGCCCTGAAGCTTGAGAACCACGGCTCTAGGTTATATCACTGTTCTGGATGCTGCACCTTTCAGTGTGGTTCTATACACCAGGAGTATTCATTTGCCTGCCACTCATCAATCCCCACTCCCCACTCATGGGTAACCTACTGGAATGCGCTCTCCTTCATAAAGGCTTCCCAGCTTAGGTACAAGAAATCTCTGCATTAAGAAAGTCTTTAAGAATCTGTCCTTATTACCTCAAGCCTATAAAATCTTAGGAGATTAAAATGAACATTCCTATAAAAAGAATGTACACAGATGTACAGTATTGTATTTTGACAACCAAAGGTAGTAGGATAAGTGACAAGACACCTTGAATTATGAGGCCATGGAGAAAAACCATGTGTTTTCTATACGGCATCCAAGACACTGGCAGTGCTTAACAAATATTTGAAAAATGCTTATCTATTTATTAGAATATGGAGAAATTATTGGAGTTGTCAGGGATTTCATTCTACTTGGATCCACAATCAATGCCCATGGAAGCAACAGTCAAGAAATCAAACAGCAATAGTTTTGGGGGCTCCTACAGTCTCTGTCAGACCATCAAGTCTGGTCTTTCTATGTGAATTTGAATTCTGTTCTACATTTTTCTTCTGTTCTGTCCAGGACTCTCTGTTTTGTTCCTTGTCAGGGCAGTCATTGGTGGTAGCCAGGCACCATCTAGTTCTTCAGGTCTCAGGCTGGTGAAGTCTCTGGTTCATTTGGTCCTTTGGGCTAGTGTTTTCCTTGTATCTTTAGTGTTCTTCACTCTCCTTTGCTCTGAGTGGATGGGACCAATAAATGTATCTTAGATGGCCACTTGCTAGCGTTCAAGACCCCAGAGGCTAGTCACCAAAGGCACTTATATTTTAGCAATAGGAAATAAACAACAAAAAAAATGAACAACTAAATTATATAGTGCATTAAATGATGATACGTATGAAGGACAAAAAGAAAAAGAGCAGGGGAGGAGTAGTCTGAGTGCTGGGGAGGGTGGACACAGTGCAGTATGAAATAGGGTGGTCAGAGTGGGCCTCCTTGAGTCTAAGACTTGCACAAAGACTTAAAGGAGTTGATGAACTCAGCCAACCAGATATCTGAGGGAAGAGCATTGAGAGGGAAGGAACAGTGAGAGCAAAGGTCCTAAGGCAGGGATGTGTCTGCCACTACTCAAGGAACATCAAGGGGCTACCTGTAGTGTTAGACCAGAAGTTTCCTGAATTTCATAGTGTCCTTAGTGTCTCTGTAATTTTTTCATGGCACCCCTGGGCCAAAATAAATGCCTAACAGTTGCTTATTAAGTAATTATATCCAAACAACTTTGTAAGTATTTATGTCCTAACAATTTAGCAGCCATTTGGAAAAACAGTACATATACGTTTTAGGGAAAAAAAATTTCATTTAATTCTTGAATAACCATGATTACTTACAAACCAGGGGTGTGTGCCTGACGGGCACTGCACAATATCTCAAACACTGGAATCAGGTTGGATCCTGACACCCTCATTAACTACTCCATATTGATTTTTGTGCAGTACTTGTTTATTATACCACCCTCCAAAAATCCAGCTGTGCAAAGATATGATGTCATCTAAAGGAATGTAGTGCAATCTACGTCTATTGAAACTCTGAAATAGTTTGCTTGGTGTCTTCTATATGTTGCTCTGTTTAACTCAAAAATTAAAATATTCCAAGGCATTCCTGGGAGTTGGATGCAGCACCCTGAGCCTCCTTCCTTCTCTTGGCTTAAAAAAAAAACTAAACTAAAAACCTGTTACCATCAAGTCAATTCTGACTCACAGTGAGTGACCCTATAGGACGGGGTAGAACTGTCTCATGGGGTTTCCAAGGCTGTAAATCTTTACAGAAGCAGATCGCTACATCTTTCTCCTTCAGGGCAGCTAGTGAGTTTGAACCACTGACCTTTCTGTTAGCAGCTGAGTGCTTAACTACTGCACCACCAGAGTGCCTTCTCTTGGCTAAAGCTACTCCTCTTCTCCCAAGTAGCTTCTCTGGCTTCCTTTCTATAATTTCTCCTGCTGGTTTCCTTTTTTAAGCAGTCACCGACTGTCTTAATAAGGCACTAATACATACATACAGAGACAAAGACAGAGATAAATAAAACCATACATCTCATTATGGTAATTCAGTCATTCAGAGGCCTATATCCTGATGAAGAACTCATTTCCTTCCTTCTCTGAGTTTTTTAAAAGAGTTAGTTAGCCCCTTTTGGATGTTTTAAACACCAAAGAGATTGAAACGTAGATTAACAAATTAAAACATGTCTCCTCACACCTATGAAGGATGAGAGGCTGGGGAATGTTCCCTGTCCCCACAAGGATAATCCTGTTCATGGTGAAAGCCAGTGGTCCCTTCTGCTAGAATTTGCTCTTATACATTACCTTAAGTCTTTCCTGTTCAATTATTTTTAAAATCATATTACCAGTTTGAATCATTACAAAACTTTTAAAAGGCAAATGGAATATTTTAGCCCATTATGGGAATTTCCAAGGATTATGAAAAAACCAATATTTTATTCCAATGAAAATTAGTCATTAGCGTTGAAAGAAGGAAAGACTGGGAAGCACGTTCTCATTATGAGAATCAGTCATGCACCTTCATTTCTCCAAATCTCAAGTCACCTTCCGCTCGCTCTTGTGACACAGAGTTAACGGCAGGGGGAATGCTGTCACAGCCCATTACCACCACCACACAATGTGAAACAGAGCTGGCAGCAGCCTGGCATTCTCCCCCTCAAAGTGGGAATTAAATCAAAATCAAATCAAACTTGCTTTATGCAAAAGTAAAATAATATAATAGGTCCCTGTCCCCCTCCAAAATAAAAAGGTTAGGATTTTTATAAAGTACAATGAGGGAAAAATGACTTAAACAAAACCTCTGCTTTTCTACATTGTTGGCTGATTACATAATTAGAGATTCAGTCCCGTATCCCCATGACGCTACCAGTCTTCCACAGTGACATAGTGCCATCTACTGCTGATATCATCTTATGGGCATGTAAAAGTAAAGGGGGTCTAAAAAAGAAATGGTAAAATGAAAATCAACGTATTGAGTACCTACTGTATAAATACCATATCCCTAGGTATGTTTTTTTTTTCCTTTGTATTGCTGGAAATTGTGTAAAGCATTCACAAGCGTAGATTGCCCTGACTTTTGGGGGGGGGGTGATTTACAGCATGGTAGGAGGAAAGAAAGAGAAGCTCTGTTGGAAGTTTTGCCAGAGATTTCATCCACATTAAATATGAGCGTGGAGGTGGCCATCAGCAGCTCAGCTTGAGGAGGGCCCTGATTACATTTACTGTACCTCTTCTCAGAAAAATATGGGGCTACTTAGCATTTATATTGCACTTTTCCTCTCCAAACCACTTTACAGAAGCTCTCTGATTAATTCCCCCAATGGCCTTGCAAAGTAGTTATTACTTTATACTATTAGTTTCTTTATGAAAGCTTTTGATGGTCATTTCCACTGCTTGTGAGTGAACTGCATTTACCAGACAATTTCTCCAAAGACTTGTGTCCAGAGTCAAAGAACAATTACCATATGAAATCTTAACGTCTCCCTTTTTTTACAGAGAAAAAAAAAAGGCTTATAATTAAACAGTGAACATATTACCCCTTTCCTGTTCAAAGATAAGAGTGTCAGAATAAAGGAAAGCATTCTATCAGCCATATGAGACTTTTTCCTACTCTCACCAGTGCTACCCCATCAAAGGATTTTCTCCTAAAATAATAGCATTGTTGTGTCTTCAAATTAAAGAAAATGCAGGAGATAAATGTAGATGAGTAGGCTGCTAAAAGGAGGAGGACTTTATAAATCAGGACTCTGTGATATACAAGGCACTGACTTTTTTATTCAAAAGTTAAGCGTCCATCACAACTAACTTAATCACCTTTCATAAACCAGATATTCCTTACAACATTTGGACTAGTGGTGTAGTTCAGGACAAAAATAACAGAGAAGTTATATTTTTAATGAGTAACATTCACACTCTTTCTACGTATAATTCAAGTAGGTGCATATTAACTGGGCTCTTACCTTTTAAAAAAAAAGATATTTTTTAAATCACAAAGTATATTTTTTACCTGACTAGCATACAGTAGGAGTCCATGAGTGGTTCAAATGGCAAAGGTTGTAGGTTCAAGTCCACTCAGAGGCACCTCAAAAGAAAGGCCTGGCAATCTACTTATGAAAAATAATACTCTGACAAGCACGGGGTTGCCATGAATCAGAATGGACTCAATGGCAACTGCTTCGGTTTGGTTTTAGCATACACTATGTGTTAAAACTCTCCATGGGTCTGTCAGTTTTTCATACTGCGGGGGCTTGCGTGTTACTGTAATGCTGGAAGCTATGCCACCGGTATTCAAATACCAGCAGAGTCACCCATGGCTGACAGGTTTCAGCTAAGCTTCCAGACTAAGACAGACTAGGAAGAAGGGCCCAGCAGTCTACTTCTGAAAAGAATTATCCAGTGAAAACCTTATGAATAGAAGCAGAACATTGTCTGATATAGTGCTGGAAGCTGAGCCCCTCAGGTTGGAATGTACTCCAAATATAACTGGGGAAGAGCTGCCTCCTCAAAGTAGAGTCAACCTTAATGATGTGGATGGAGTCAAGCTTTCGGGATCTTCATTTTCTGATGTGGCATGACTCAAAATGAGAAGAAACGGCGGCAAACATCCATTAATAATCGGAACCTGGAATCTACAAAGTATGAATCTAGGAAAATTGGAAGTTGTCAAAAATGAAATGGAATGCATAAACATTGATATCCTAGGCATTAGTGAGCTGAAATGGACTGCTACTGGCCATTTTGAATGGGACAATCATATGGTCTACTATGCCAGGAAGGACAATCGGAAGAAGAATGGCATTTGCATTCGTCGTCAAAAAGAACATTTCAAGATCTATCCTGACGTACAAGCTGTCAGTGATAGGATAATATCCATACACCTACAAGGAAGACCAGTTAATACGACTATTATTCAAATTTACACACCAACCACTAAGGCCAAAGATGAAGAATTTGAAGATTTTTACCAACCTCTGCAGTCTGAAATTGATCAAACATGCAATCAGGATGTATTGATAATTACTGGTGATTGGAATGTGAAAGTTGGAAACAAAGAAGGAGGATTGGCAGTTGGAAAATATGGCCTTTGTGATAGAAACAATGCTGGAGATCGTGTGACAGAATTTTGCAAGACCAACGACTTCTTCATTGCAAATATCTTCTTACAGCAACTATACATGTGGATCTCACCAGATGGAATACACAGGAATCAAATCGACTACATCTGTGGAAAGAGACTATGGAAAAGCTCAGTATCATCAGTCGGATCAGGGCCAGGGGCCGACTACAGAACAGACCATCAATTGCTCATATGCAAGTTCAAATTGAAGGTGAAGAAAATTAGAACAAGGCCATGAGAGCCAAAGTACAACCTTGAGTATATCCCACCTGAATTTAGAGACACCTGAAGAATAGATTTGACATGTTGAACACTAATGACCGAAGACCAGACAAGTTGTGGAATGACATCAAAGACATCATACATGAAGAAAGTAAGAGGTCATTAAAAAGACAGGAAAGAAAGAAAAGACCAAAAAGGATGTAAGAAGAGACTCTGAAACTTGCTCTTGAATGCTGAGTAGCTAAAGCAACAGGAAGAAATGATGAAGTAAAAGAACTGAATAGAAGATTCCAAAGGGCGGCTTGAGAAGACAAAGTAAAGTTTTATAACGACATGTGCAAAGACCTGGAGATGGAAAACCAAAAGGGAAGAACACACTTGGCATTCTCGAGCCGAAAGAATTGAAGAAAAAATTCAAGCCTAGAGTTGCAATATTGAAGGAGTCTATGGGGAAAATATTAAATGATGCAGGAAGTGTCAAAAGAAGATGGAAGGAATACACAGTCACAATACCAAAAAGAATTGGTCAACGTTCAGCTATTTCAGGAGGTAGCATATGATCAGCAACTGATGGTAACGAATGAAGAAGTCCAAGCTGCACTGAAGGCACTGGTGAAAAACAAGGGTCCAGGAATTGATGGAATACCAACTGAGATGTTTCAACAACAGATGCAGTGCTGGAAGTGCTAACTTTTCTATGCGAAGAAATTTGGAAGACAGCTACCTGGCCAACTGACTGGAAGAGATCCATATTTATGCTTATTCCCAAGAAAGGTGATCCCACCAAATGTGGAAATTATCAAACAATATCATTAATATTACATGCAAGTAAACTTTTGCTGAAGATCATTCAAAAGCAGCTGCAGCAGTATATCGACAAGGAACTGTCAGAAATTCAAGCTGGATTCAGAAGAGGACAGGGAGCCAGCGATATCATTGCTGATGTCAGATGGATCCTGGCTGAAAACAGAGAACACCAGAAAGATGTTTACCTGTGTTTTATTGACTATGCAAAGTCATTCAACTGTGTAGATCACATCAAATTATGGATAATGTTGTGAAGAATGGGAATTCCAGAACACTTATTCGTGCTCATGAGGAAACTGTACGTAGATCAAGAGGTAGTCATTTGAATAGAACAAGGGGATACTGCATGGTTTAAAGTTAGGAAAGGTGTGCATCAGGGTTGCATCCTTTTACCGTACCTATTCAATCTGTATGCTGAGCAAATAATCCAAGAAGCTGGACTATATGAAGAAGAACGGGACATCAGGATTTGGAGGAAGACTCATTAATAATCTGCATTGTACAGATGACACAACCTTGCTTGCTGAAAGTGAAGAGGACTTGAAGCACTTACTGATGAAGATCAAAGACCACAGCCTTCAGTATGGATTACTCCTCAACATAAAGAAAACAAAAATCCTCACAACTGGACCAATAAGCAACATCATGATAAACCCAGAAAAGACTAGAGTTGTCAAGGATTTCATTTTCCTTGAATCCACAATCAACACCCATGAAAGCAGCAGTCAAGGAATCAAAAGACGCATTGCATTAGGTAAATCTTCTGCAAAAGACCTCTTTAAATTAAAGTGTTAAAAAGCAAAAATGTCACCTTGAAGACTAAGGTGCGCCTGACCCAAGCCATGGTGTTTTCAATCACCTCATATGCATGTGAAAGCTGGACAATGAATAAGGAAGACTGAAGAAGAATTGATGCCTTTCAATTGTGGTGTTGGAGAATACTGAATATCCCATGGACTGCCAAAAGAACGAACAAGTCTGTCTTGGAAGAAGTGACCAGAGTGCTCCTTAGAAGCAAAGATGGCGAGCCTACGTCTCACATACTTTGGACATGTTGTCAGGGGGGATCGATCCCTGGAGAGGGTCATCATGCTTGGTAGAGGGTCAGTGAAAAAGAGGAAGACCCTCAGCAAGATGGATTGACACAGTGGCTGCAACAACGGGCTTAAGCATAATAAGGATTGTGAGGATGGCGCAGGACCAGGCAGTATTTTGTTCCGTTGTATATGGGGTTGCTGTGAGTCAGAACCGACTCTACGGCACTCACAACAACAACATGTGTTAAAATATGAGTGTTTCAAGAGAAAGGACACACATTTAGCCTTTCCAGGAAAGCCAAGCCCTGGGGGCTGCATCCCAGGGAGAAAGCGGACAGAGAGCAAGGCAGCAGAGTTAAGAGGTAGAATCCTAAGCAAAAGTTTAAATTCAGTGTGGGGGAGGAGGTGGGGAAGGGACATCCTAGGTTCAGATATCACAGGGCAAGCTTTCTTCCTCACTTATCAAAGTAGCAGGCCAAGAGATACCAACATAGTTAAGAAAAGGCCGGGCTCCTTCACCAACACTCATTTTCTGCTTTTATATTTATTTTTCTTTACCCCAGGGATTACTAACCAAAGAGACACATATGGCAAGCATTTTACAATGTGCATCTTCATGACCAAAAAATATTTCACATTAGAGAAAACCAGTAATTTCAGCTTTTTAAAATTATTATGTGGGAAGTAATAGGTTAAAATGAACGTATCACATACAATTCCCAAAATTCTTTTGGCTAACCTATGAAGATGTTTTTGGTAATTTCTCAATGTCAGCTTTTTAAAAACAATTTTAGTTATTGCTACTCTGTGTAAGAGGATTCATCACCATTCTGTTACCTAATGTATTTTAGTACATTTTAGGATATGGGAAGAAAAGAGTGTGTGAAACGAAATTAAAACTCTGATGAGCTTATTCATTAGGCCAAATTCTCTTAGCGCTTAAGAGAACTCTGTCAGCAATTCCCTAACGGGAAACCGTATAATTTTCATTAAAAACAGAGTTTATCTTGGGTGGTAGTGAGGGACATGAGGGAAGCAGGTGGGATCCAGGAACAGTATGTGTACATCTTGGAAGAGCTGGGAAGTTCAGGTGAGCAAGGGAGGGAAAGTAAGGCATATTCATGATCTGTAAGGCAGAGAGAGCCACTGCTACTAACAAACGTTTAAAGGCGCCCCATTGCCTACCAAATGAAGTCTAAATCCCTTGGCCTGTGTGGGGCAAATACCAATTTACTCACATTGCATTCAGATGGGGGTAAAAGCTAATTTCTTCTTTCTGTATAACTAACCCAATCTTCCTCATCAAGTTTCCACCTAGCATGGATAATTTAGAATTGCAGTTAATAACATTTCAATCTCTTTGTTTTAAACAGACAGGTTTAAAAAAGATTAAGTTTAAATACTCAGTCTATTCAAAGTTAATCTCCTATTAAAGCTAGTTTAAATGGTCTCTTTTGGATTACTCAGAACTTTTTGGCAAATGTTCCATCTTTCAGATTTTGCTCCCTCACTTCCAACTTCCCCAAGACAGTCACTGTATATGTAAAAGGGACTTACTGTGCTGTCCTGGCAACAGCAGGAAGGGGTCTGCCAGCCTCCATGGCATCCTCTGGATTCACTCTTTCACTCTGGTTTCAGTGATCTGTGTTGCAGAGTGGATTCACTGACCTCTGAAGTGCAACTGGCCATGTCTGGCTGTTTTGTAGCGATGTGAGAACATTCACCTCTGGAGCCTGTGGTCCCGCCGTTTGTTCACAGCCTAAAGGACCCTACCTGTGGTAGTCTCTGTGTTCTTACTGCAACCCTCTGTTAGGCCCCAGCACAGTCAGCACATCCATGCCACCTCCCTGGGGCTCGTGGGAATTCCTAGGCCCCTTGCACACCACTCCAAGTCCACAGGAACCAGGAGGGCTAGTACAGGCCTGTCTGTCCAGCCTTCCTACCACTGCTTCTGGGGCACCATCTGTACTTTCTATATCAGTAGTTGTCGAATGCAGTCTCAATCTTGCGAAGTCTCATAGCACACATGAGAAAGTTTACTATTAGTCCTAGTAATGGGCTTGAGCTATCTCTGTAATCCTTGACACCTGATCTACTTGATCTCCCTTCTCTAAGCCTTAGAGAAGGGGCAGAGGCACTTCAGATAGTACTTACTCTTTGTCAATGCTTTCTACTCTTTTTCAACTCACAGCTAAAATTTTATAACATTCATACTACCTACTAGAAGAGATTTGGGAGCATTTATATGTGGCTTAGGAGCCCTGGTATTGCAGCGGTTAAGCACTTGGCTGCTAAACAAAACGTCCACGGTTCAAACCTAGCAGCCACTCAGCAGGAGAAATGTGACAGTCTGCTTCTGTAAGATTGACAGCCTTGGAAACCCTATATGGGGCAGTTCTACTCTGTCCCATTGGGTTGCTATGAGTTGGAATGGCTTTGGTTTGTATGTGGCTTGCTAAAAAAATTGTACTTTGTATTATATAATTATAATAAGATAAGTAAAAAGCAAAGTATTACCAAAGTTATTAAATTTTGAATTTGTATAAAACACACACAAAAATAAGGTATTTTCCATTTTTTAAGAGAAACTTAAGCTCGATTCTATGAGCATATTTTATATCAGCTTATATCACTAAAATAGGCACAAGCAATTCCTGATTAAGTTTTTAATGATAAGATTTTCAAATTCTAGACATCCAATATTGATGAGAAACTTTATTCTTACAAGTGGTTTACAAATTTAAAACCGTTTTTAACAGCAAATTTTTTGCAACCAAACATTCAAAAGTTTACAGTAGTTGAAATGATATTGAAAGAATGTACCAAATTTTCTTTTTCTTTCATTGACAAATGTAATGTTGAAGTTTTTTGTAATAATACAAAAGGACTCCAAGTCCAAGCAAACTTTTTTTACATCAAATATTTTAAGCTAAATGTGAAGGTAAATTGCAGACACACATGCACTGTTAGAGCAGTCACTTCACAGCTAGCTTGGGCATCGTAAAAGAGTACATCTGTCACACATGGACAAAAGTATTTGATATATGGAGAAACAGTCACAACTGGGCCAATCAGGAGCCCCCAGGAAGCCTTCTCACCCCTGAACGCTGACCACAGCCCCTCAGGCTGCACCCCATGCTCCTGAGCACCTGGACCAGCAGCACCGAAACCACTTGTCCACAATGGGCAGCAACACACGCTATCCATCATCTAGCTGTATCTCCTTGGCAACACACAGGAAGGGGACCAGATTCCATTCTGTTCAGGCCCCAGATAAAACTGTTCATATCTAGAGGCTACCAGCCAAGGAGCATGGCCACCTTGGGCCATACTGAGCTTTCCTGAAGACTAAGGATCTGGAGATCCCTCTAACCCACTGACAGAAAACACTTTGTGAAGCTCTGTTCTGTCTTATTCTTGATACCTGATTGGGCATCAAGCGTCCAAGCCTAGACAACAAAAGAGAGAGGGGACACTTTTAAACACTGTGGCAGAACATGATCTGAGATTTCTGGGCTCTGTCCTTGGCATGTTAAAGCAATTCACAAAGCTGACCCTGGTTTTTGGGCATTCAATGACCTCAGCCTAACTCTCCAACCTCATCTCTTCCCTACTCTTTTCTACACAGGAATGTTGTCAGCCTAGACAACTTAACATTCTTTGAACAGATACCATACGGTCCCCCTTTGCTCATGCTGGAAAACTCTGGAAAGGCCTTCCCTTCCTGTAACCATCTATTTACAAAAAAAAAAAAAACTATCCATTTCCTTTAAAACTCATTGCGAATACCCTCTTTAGCTGAGTCCCTCAGCATATTTGCTCTGCTCTAAACTTGATGTATCTCTTTCTCCTTAGAACTTCTACAGCATTTTGCTCATCTCTTCTGCACTTCTCCTACTTTACCTTGTGCCAGAGTTAGTTGAGCAGGTTTTCACCTCTCCTAGTGGCTTGTGAGCTCCTTGAGAATAGGGACAATGTCCTGCTTACCTTTTGGTTTACTCAATAATTATAGACTCAAGTTTGACATGACCAGAATAGCAGTATCAATTAGAGGTAGGTTTAGCTACACATAAAGAAAAAATAACAGTGGCTTAAATGCAAAGGATATATTCTCTCACATAAGAAAAGTCCAGGTATAGGGCTGATTGTTAGGGTTAGGCAGTGTGGGGTGGGTAATTTTTCTCCATGAAATTATAAGGGACCCAGGCTCCTCTTAGTTTTTTGCCTTGCCATCCTCAGAATCTGACTTGCATCTTCAAGAATGCCTGAGGCTGCTGTAGTTGTCATATATGAATTATAGGCAGCAAGAAGCAGAAAACAAGAGACAGAGCAAAAAGAGTACATGTATAGATTGAAAAATAAAGACTTAAAAAGAAGGAAAACAAGCTACACACACACACACACAAACACGCGCGCGCGCACGCGCACAAAATAAATAAATAATCACAATATACCAGACAAAAAGAGAATTCCGGTAATGTGTGTCTATTGTTTCAGGAGATGAAGGGAAACAAGGGGGATGGTCATAGGCAACCCAGAGAACAAAGGACTCAAATTATTAACCCTAGTATTTCTAAGTCTAGATATAAGGCAAATCGGAGACTACTTGCAGCAAGAATTTTCCATGCACAAAGTATGGAAAGACCTTTTCTCCTCCATTGGAAAGACCTCCACAAAGGAGATTCTCTGGACTGGGTGAGGGATCAGGAGAGAAGCAGGAGAACCAGAGAGTGGTGAGTGTCCCTGATAATGCTTCTGCCCTCTCTTAGCTGAAAGAACTCACAGTATTATTGTAGATATGAGAGAAGAGGAAACCTGAACTTTGTTTTCTAAATGAGGTTCCCAAATTCACCTGTACCCCGGAGTGGTGGAACAGACATGGTGCCTAGGAAGACGAAGCTTGAGCAGCCCCATTGAGTTCTCTTGACCCCAGAGTAGCTTTGAAAAGCATAAAAGAGCTTCCTTTGACCCAACCATACCAAGGTTCCATGTAGGCAAAGAAAGTCCAAGGACCTTAAAAAACCTCAAGATCAGTCAGACTGAGAAGAACATCTTCTAGAACTTGCACCTAAATGCATTTAGCGTGCATTTCATGAATGTCAGCAAGGATAAAACAGAACGGGTTAAACAGTTCTGTTCATGGAGTCCATTTGAGTGTTTACCTCTTCCTACACTGGGAAAAAGAAACATGATCAAAACAGGATGCATAGCCCATCAGCCCAATCATACCTGGATGGGCAGCAGGTAGGTCCAGACTAATTTCCTCCAGGCACTTTTGGAAGGTGGTCTCCCACATCACCTCACCTAAAGAGCAGAGGCGTAACTAAGCCATGGCAGGTAGGGCACGTACCTTGGGTATCGCTTGAGGAGGGGCATAAATGAGCAGTTTCTATTGGCCATCGCAGTTTCCATCGCCAGCGGTAGGAGATCATTCAGCAATTTAAAACTAATTGCCATAGGCACTGTTTTTGGTAGATAGGCCTCTGCTAAAGAATTCAATAAACCTCACTGGATTTGATCTGATCACATTGTTTGTTCTGCTAGGTGTGGGAACCTAGAGAGAAAGCAGAAATGGTTAACATGATTGTGTGGTTAAGTTACTCCCTCTTGAAGATCGTGAGCACTTCCATAACTGTTTGTATAACAACTCAAGAATATATCATCTCCAAGTCTAACTAGAAAAGCAGGTGTGGGAAAAATATGTGTTTTAGCTACAGCATCTCAACTTTAGAGAACTACAAAGAGCATTTTTAACAACAAGAATACTATTTTCAGGTAGTAGTCATTTTTCTTCTAACTTTTCTCACCAAAAAAAAACAAAATAAGAAATTCATTTAATGTATATGTAGGCATACACACTCATAGAGATACTAGTTTAAAGCCATACTACATATAAAGTGAAGACAAACTTGAAATGTACTTCAATGAGATATAAGACACTACTTGTCAAAATTCCTAAAATAGCAGTAAGGAATAAAGAGATTAAATAAAGAAAAAAGACAAAAGGAAGACAACAAATGAGCAATGACAAGAAAATTCCAGAAGATGGAGAGCAGAAGAATGAGTGGTCATTGACTGCTGTGGCTGTCTATGGCTTTGTAACAAACTTTCCCAAAATTTAGTAACTTAAAAGAACTATTTTTCATGCTTATGAATATTTCAAGTCAGGAATATGGAAGGGACAGCTTATGGGGGATCCACAGTGGCAGAGGCCTCTACTGGAAAGACTCAAAAGCTGGGGGTAATTCAACAAATGTGTCCTGGAATCATCTGGAGGCTTTGTCCCTCACACGTCTGGTAGTTAATGCTGGCTATTGGCCGGGTTGCAACATGGGCTGTCAGCTGGAATACCTACCTGTGGCCTTTTTACTGTGGTCTTGGCTTCCTCAGAGCATAGCAGCCTTGGACTTCTTACATCGCAACTCAGGGACCCAAAGGCCAGTGTCCCAAAATAACCAGGCAGAAGCTGTATCAGTTTCAATGATCTATCCTTGGAAGTCATTTAGATAATTTTCACTGCACTCTATTGGTCAACCAGTCACTAAGGTCAGCCGAGATTCAATGACGAGAACATAGATTCCCTGCCTCTCAACGGAGAAGTGTCAGAATACTTGGCAGATATGTTTCAAAACCACCACACTAATTTTGCAGAGTGGAAAAAGCTGAATTTTCAGAGAATGTAAAAAACAAAAAACAAACCTATTGACATTGAGTCGACTCCGACTCATAGTGCCCCAATGTGACAGAGTAGAAATGCCTCATAGGGTCTCCAAGGAGTGGCTGATGGATTCGAACTGCCAACTTTTTGGTTAGCAGCCGAACTCTTAACTACTGTGCCACCAGGGCTCCAGAGATTGTAAAGGAGGGTGCAAATGAAAACAAGCCAAGACATGCTATAGAACCTCCTTAGTCTCAGGAGTTAAATACATCAGATACCAAGATAAGGAGATGGAGGGCTAGGATGAGGGATGAAGCTGGGAACAGGACCATTTGAACCTCTGGATAAGGAGCACTTAAATCCTCAAATCCCTTCCGCAACTTGCACAGACAGAACATGCACCTATTCTCATCCCAGCAAGAGAAGGGAAGTTTGTTCTCTGAAGGCAGCAGTTCCCAAAGTGTGGGGTCCCCAAGAAACTTTTAGGGGGTCTACAAGGTCAAAACTAACTTTGTAATCATACCAAAATATTCTAGCAAAATATTAAACCAGACATTAAAAAGATTTGCAAAGATGTAAAACAATTCCACTCTTCTCATTAAATTGTTTGTTTTGGAAAATATAGTTATTTTTAAAGTGTATGTTATATTAACAGCCAATGGGATTATTATTTTCATTTTTAATAAATTAATACTTTAATTTTTTTTGTTTTGATTTCTAATATGGTAAATATCAATAGATATAACCAACTTCAGCAAAAGCTCTTTGGGGTCCCCAGTAATATTTAAGATCATGGAGAAGGGTTTTGAGACCAAGGAATTTGAGAACCATGGCTCTGGAGAACTGAATCCAAGAGATCCTGGATTTAGGAATATCATGTTTGGTAAAGCACCAAATAACAAGAAAAGGATTACGTAAGAGTCTATATACTAATCCGTAGATCCCCTCCATATCTTTTACCTATTCAGCCCCAGGAGTCTAACAGCCAGGATTATATCACCTGGCCTCAGGCAGGAGACAAGAGAATTCTTCTCTAGAGAAAGTGATGAACTAAGGGCAAGGTCTGTCATTCAGGAGTCTCCTAATGAATAACCAGACCTAGTGGTGCAGTGGCTAAGTGCTCAGCTGCTAACTGGATGGTTGGTAGAGCCGCCCTGCGGAAGGAAGATGTGGCAGTCTGCTTCCATAAAGATTACAGCCTTGGAAACCCTTTAGGGCAGTTCTACTTTGTCCTATAGAGTTGCCATTAGTCGAAATTGACTCGGCGGCAACAAGTTTTTGGTTTTTTATGAATGAGTCCATACCCTCAGGCTCATCCTACAGTGAAGCCACCAGCAGACAAGCTCTGCCCCTACACAGAGTCTACAGCCAGCCTGTTAGTGCCTCACTTAAAGATGAATGGGCACCCCAGGATCACCAGGCATTTGAGGAAGGCCTCTAATGTGAAAGACAAGACCAAAACAAGCAAACAGAATAAAGGAACTTGAGGGAAACAGAGAAAATGCTTGGAGCAAAAGAAAACTTAAAAAAAAAAAAAACCATTGACCTCCTAAATGAGATAAGATATTGTTTCAAGAAAACAAGGAAGGAATGCTTAAAGGAACAATCAGAGAATTTGGAAATTAAAAACAGGATAGCTAAAATTAAACAGTTTAGTGAAGATTCAAAAAATCAAGTTGAGGAAATCTAGAGAATAGAGAAAAAACATAAAAAGATGGATACTAGAAAATTAAAAGCAATTAGAGGATTGGTTTAGAAGATACAGCATTTGACTTAAAGTAGTTTCATTAAAAAGAAAGAAAGAAAGCACAAGGGAGGAAATTATTAAATAAGTAATTCAAGAAACTTTCCCAGAGCTGAAGAACATGGATTTCCTTATGGAATAGGCTTACACAGCCCACGCTTCAGACAGAGACTAGATAGGACTATACAAAACAAAAAATCATACATGTGAGGAATGTGCTTCTTAGTTCAATCAGATATACGAGACCAAAAGGGCAACTCCTGTTCAAAAGCAGGACGAGAAGGCAGGAAGGGACAGGAAATAGTTGAATGGACACGGAGAACTCGGGGTGGAAAGGGGGAGTGTGCTGTCACATTGTGGGGATTGCAACTAATGTCACAAAACAATGCGTGTATAAATTTTTGAATGAGAAGTTCACTTGAGCTGTAAACTTTCACCTAAAGCACAATCAAAAAAAAAAAAAAGAAGAAGAAGAAGAAATGAGATGATAGTCTACAAAAAAAAAAAAGAAGAAAATCCTATGGAGAACAGTTCTACTCTGACAGACATGAAGTTGCCATGACTCTAAGTTGACCTGATAGCAACATTTTAACTTTTATGTTTTGAAACTCCTCACTGATTATCTTTTTATTCATAACTTTTTATCACATGGGTTTGGTTTCAGTTTATATCTTTAAAAACTTTGTAAAACTTGCCTTCATTGTGCATTAGTTTTGTGCTTCATCCTTTATTGTTCTTTTTAAAACTCTTCTTCATACTTTGGGGAAATGTTAAGCTATAGCCTTATCCTGCCTTGCTTCTTCTCTTGCCTTCTATGGCTCCCATTTTAAATCATCGCTATTTTACTGATTTATTTTATCCCTTTATTTTCTTCATCCCATCCTACCTACCTCTACAGCTTTTTTACCCTATTCTACTTTTATGTTTCCCTGTCTTCTTTCTAACTCATTTAATTTCATCCTCATAGTTTTAATTATCATTGATTTAGTGCCTCATTGAGGCAGTGACTTGTCCTGAGTGACAACAGCAGGGCTTTGGCATCAGGTCACCTGAGTTCAAATTCTGCTTCCACCCCTATTGTCTGGGGAGACTTGGACCAATTGCTAAAATTTTCTGCTCTTCAGTTTCCTCATTTGTAAAATAAGAATAAGAATAGTACCAAAAAAAAAGAATAAGCTTACAAAAATATAAGTCTTTAGAGAGGAAAAAAATGTCATATACAAAGGATGAGGCATCAAAAATATTACCATAATTTCATAGGAACATGAGAAGCTAGAGGACAATTGAATAATGCCTTCAAAATGTTATAGAAAAATGATTTCCAACTTAGAAGTCTATCAATCATCTGTGAGGCATTAAATGTTTCTACAAACCTTCTTCCTCATGCACCCATATTCATAAAACCACTGGAGAACATGCTCCATCAAAGTGAGTGAGTAAATCAAGAAAATAAACCAAAGACCCAGAAAACTGCAGATTCTACACAAGAAAAGAAGTTAACAAATCCCAGAAAAGCAGCTATTCAGCAGGCCTAGGAAACAATCTGTCTCAGCCCCTCACACGGGGCACCATCTGTCGCAGCGGCGACGGTTGTCAGGACGGTGGAGACAGTAACCAAACACAACTCTTACAGAGAAGTGGGGCCAGGAGGGTCACTCTGAGGAGTCGACCCCGGCTTCAGTCCCAGGAGTTTATTTATAGTCAATACAGCAAGCAG
>NW_004443983.1:8390628-8400547 GCF_000243295.1 Trichechus manatus latirostris
TTTTTGCTGACCCTCTACTTTACCAAGCATGATGTCCTTCTCCAGGGACTGATCCCTCCTGATAACGTGTCCAAAGTATGTGAGACATAGTCTCACCATCTTTGCTTCTAAGGACTGTATTTAGAGACTTTTATATATAAGTGTAAAACTAAGACTATAAAAAGAAATAATTATTAACTCTAGAAAAAACAAGAAGTTTGACATATGGAAATACAATTATAATATATTACACGGTTCCACTGTGGAACATATTTACATAGTCATGATAATTACTAACTATTGGTCAAAAAATGTTATATAATTATTGGGGGAAGATAAACAAAGGGGAAAAATATGTCAGGGAGGTAGGGTCAGAGAATTAAGTCTTTAAGTTCCATAGTAGGAAGTCAGGAGATAATGTTTAAAATGAAAAAAAAAATCAGCAAATATCAATATAAGCATGTTGTTTAGTATTATGGAGGCAAATACCAGAATAAATAGCTGGAAAAGAGTAAATTAGTTGCCTCTAGAGAGTGGGACTTTGGGGTGGAGCAGAGGAATACTCTTTTTTTGTTATATATTATTATACTATTTGACTTTTTAAGCTATGTTCATGTATTACTTTAATGGATTAAAAATGTAAGTTTAGAAACAGAATAATCAGAATGGAAATAATGAGAATGTTCACATATTATAAAAAATGTAATCAATGTCACTGAACAATTTGTGTAGAAACTGTTGAATGGGATCCTAAACTGCTGTGTAAACCTTCACCAGAAACACAATAAAATATTATTTAAAAATAATAATAATAAAAGAAAAATATCTTTTTAATTTCAGGAAAAATCTAAGTTTATGATAAAATTGGAGCATCATCGTTTTGCAACCACTAATTAATTAATAGATGTGAGTATTGATCATCAAAGATTGCTAATATCACAAAAAGAGAGAGACAACCAGACACTGGTATTTCCTGATGGAAGAGCACAATACCACCTCTGAAACAGTCCTGTCCCAACTCCAAATCAAATCTGAACCTGAACAAGACTCTAGGTCCCATTACCAATTTACAGGAAATATAGAGGATGCTAAATGAACCACAGGAATATAATCAGAGTTGTGAAAAACTCTTCAGAACAAGCAATCTGGTTACTTTAAGTGATAAAAGGAGTTGGGGGAGATGGAGAGAGAATCTATAGACTAGAAGTAACTTAAGAGATATATAAATAATAGCAACGTGTGGACCATATTTGGATCCTGATTCAAATAAACTATGTGTAAATACATAGAGATATAGGTGGAGTCCTTGAGTGATGCAAATGGTTAACTAGCTCAGCCACTAAGCCAAAGGTTGGAGGTTCGAGTCCACCCATAGGCTCAAAACAAAGGTCTAGTGATCTACTTTGAAAAAATCAGCCATTGAAAATCTTAGGGGGCACAGTTCTACTCTGACACACATGAGGTCGCCATGAATTGGAGTCGATTCAACTGCAACCAGGTTTTTTTATATATATAGATGATATAGAGATAGAGATGTGTGTGTGTGTGTGTGTGTGTGTGTGTGTGTGTGTGTTTAATGTGAGGCAGGAAAGAGTAGATTCCAAAAGGTCATATGGTCTTATATATACTGTTTAGGAGAAATTGGTAATCAGAACACTAACTTATATAAAGAGCTGGCACTTAAACTCAGACTGCAAATCAAACGGTCTATTCATTCTTTCCCTACACAAAGGGAGAATGACAAGGGTAAAAGTTCCTCTGCTGAAACTCAACTGCAGTTCCCACAGTCCAGCAGAGCTGGTCCCAGCTCACCTCTCTGAGGGATGCCAGGAGAATCAGGGCCAGGCTCCTCCTTGTTGACCCTTGACTTGTGAGTTTCCCCAGTAAGGCCCGTTTACCCAAACAGTGAGACCTTTTGGAATTCACCATTTCCCACCTTGCGTTAGACACCCTAAAACATAACAACACAGAAAGGTTGAAAGTAAAAGTTGGGAAAAAGGAAAACTAACTAAAAGTAAGCTGATTTTACTCTATTGTATTGAGCAAAATAGACCTGAAAGCAAAAGTTTCATCAGGGATTTAAAAAAAAAGTCACAATAATGAGAAAAGGATGATATAACAGTTCTAATTATGTATGTACCTATTAACATAATCATGAGAAATATACAGCCAAAGTTGATAATTACAAGGAGAAACTGATATTTCCACAATCACGGGGGAAGATTTTGACAAACCTATCCCAATAAATGCTAGATCAAGCAGTTAGAAAAAAATGGTGTGGATACAGATTATTTGAATACACAAACAAGCTTGAATCTTACACACAAAACTGAAAAGAGACATTCTTCTCCACACATGGAACATTTATCAAAAAATGAACCACATACAAATGCTGAATGCAGATCTGAAAAAATTTAAAATAGTAAGTATCATGCAGGCCACATTCTTTGACCAACAAGAAATTAAGGTAGAAACCAATAATAAAATAGCAATGTATACCAAAAAAAGGGGAGGGTGTCGAAAATTTGAAATGGGTTAAAGAATAAATCACTTTGAAATTAGAAATACCTTAGAACATAATAATAAAATATGTGTGTGTGTATGTGTGTATGTACACTGCCTATCAAACAACACAAGCTTTAGGTTTCAGCTAAAATGGTACTTGCAGAAAGATTATTGCCATAATAGAAAAAAAGAAAGACTCACATTAATTAGCAAAGAATTCAGATTAAGAACAAAGTAGCTAACATTTACTGAATGCTTATTCTGTGCTGGGAACTATTCCAAGTGTTTTTTTTTTGCACTCATTATTCATGTAATCTTCCTAACAGCCCTCTGAGGAAGAGACTATTATTATCATTTATCCCCATTGTACAGACAAGAGAGCTGAGCACAGAGAGAATGAGTAACTCTGCTAAAATCACACATCTAGGAAATGAAAGATCAGAATTTGAACCCTGGAAAAGTCCATACTTATAACAACTCCCCTATACTGAAATAGTCCACTGAAATTAGAAAAGAACAGCAGAGTTAGCCCAAAGAAAGTTAAAGGAAGGAAATAAAAAAGACTAGAGCTAAAATCAACGAAATAGAAAACCAAGACAAAGTAGAGAATCAGCATATCCAAACATGGTTTATCAAAAGACTAACAAAATAGATAACCTCTGGCAACCTCACCAGAAATTAGAAAAATAAAAATAAAACCACAAGATATATCAATTCATACCAATTAGACTGAAAGAATATAAAAAGCTGACAATATCAAGTGTTAGAGAAAAGAGGAGGGGACAAAAGAGACTATTACTGACAACTATTAGGATTATAAAATAGTACAACCATGATGAAGAACAACTCAGAAATACTGAGTAAATGTGAAGAGATTACAGTCTTTAACCTAGCAATTCCATTCTTCAGTACATACTCAGAAGACCCTCTCAGGCATTGGGCAATGAGGCAGGCAGGTACTAGGATGTTTATAGAAACCCTGCCTATAACACCACAAAATTCAAAACAACTTACATTTCTATTAACAGGAAAATGGTTACATGAGCCATAATAAATACTTTAGTGTTCCAAGGAAAATGAATGAAACAATGAAACTAAAAAATCCCAGAGCTACGCTGATCAACATGGATAAATCTCAGGAACAAAATGTTGAGAAACATATGGTACCATTTATATGAGGCTTAAAAATATGAAAGCAATGCTACATATTCTAAACAAAAACACAATTGTACAATAAAACACAATGACAAAATATAATGATAAAGCTCATTAATGAAAATAATAATAAACATTAAATTCCGGGGGAAAAAACATGTATTCCCTCGAATTCTAGCAATGGGCTGTTAAACTGGGCCCCCGGGCCAAACTCCCAGAAAAGGGATACTTTATCTCAGTATCTCACCATGTTGAACCAAAGATGCCCGTGTGTCAATATCTCGTTGATGATAAGAGGTATAGATACCTAGTGCTGCTATAACAGAAATACCACAAGTAGATGGCTTTAACAAATAGAAATGTATTCTCTCACAGTTTAGGGGGCTAGAAGTCCAAATTCAGGCTGCCAGCTCCAGGGAAAGCCTTTCTCTCTGTCAGCTCTGGGGGAAAGTCCATGTTGTCAATCTTCTCCTGTCGAGCTTCTCTGTGCAGGGACCCTGGGTCCAAAGGTTGTGCTATAGTCCTGGCTCTTGTTCTTGGTGGTATGAGGTCCCCATATCTCTCTGCTTGCTTCTCTCTTTTATATCTCAAAAGAGATTGATTTAAGACAAAACCTAATCTTGTAGATTGAGTCCTGCCTCATTAACATAATTGCTGCTAATCTCACCTCATTAACATCATGGAGGTAGGATTTATGACACATAGGAGAAGCACATCAGATGACAAAATGGTGGACAATCACACAATACTAGGAATCATGGACTAGCTAAGTTGACACACATTTTGGGGGGAGAGAGTTCAATCCATAACAGAGGTTAATATATTTTAGTTTCAAATAATTCATTATTCAAGAAGAACACCTTCTACAGGACATGCTTTTATATGTGTGCCTATGAGTCCAAAGCTTGTGGTCCCCAATATGGTAGTTCAGATGCAATCATTCTGACTTTTCAGGGCACTATGTGGTAACCATCATCTAACTTATCATCTAAACAGAGACAGATTTTACTCAATGCAGGGCCTCTAGCCAAGGGAAAATTCCACAGAAAAAAGGAAAAATACCCAAAAGACAGTTTATTAATACTAATTGATAAAGACCAGCAAGACTAAAATAAAAGTATTTTATCTGTAAGAGTAGATTACAATGAATCAGAACCCAAAATCATGAAAATGTAGCTTTGAGATAGAATCAAACCTTCAGAAACAACAGCTCACATCTAGATATGTGTACCCTTTACACTGGAATACCTGTGTGGCACAAATGGTTAAGCGCTGGACTACTAGCTGAAAGGTTGGTGGTTCAAATGTACCCAGAGACACTTTGGAAGACAGGCCTAGTGGTCCACTTCCAAAAAGTCATGGCCTTGAAAACCCTATGGAGCAGTTCTACTCTGCACACATGGGGTCACCACAGGTCGGAATTGACTTGATGGCAACTAACAACAACTTGCTGTAACCCTTTACACTAACCTAAGCCTATCAATACATGGTATCGCCTGACCACAGACATCATTTTAGGGATTAACTTCTGACCTGTCACTGCCATTGAGGTTCCAGGAGATGATTGCTGATACTCCTGAGACAGGAGCTGCTACCTTGCCCCCAAAGTAGGGACCTTGTCTGAGCCCAAGTGTAGGAGAACAGAGTTAAGAGATGGAAAGAAGCTCTATCCCATTTACATTGTCCAAATAAGCCATTGAGCATCTCACTGAGATCTTTCAGTCTGTCATTTACTTAGCAGTTGAGGGGAGGTCAGTTGGACTTCTTTTTGTCACTACTGAAAAAGTCCTAAATGATAGAAAGGTAAAGAATACATGAGGCAGAGAAGGGTGACCTTTGGCAAACAATGGCCTGCCAAGCTGTTAGCCCAGGCCAATTCCCTGGTTGTGAACTTGAATTAAAGAGCTGCCCTATGGCATGAAGCTAGCATTTATTAATTTTATCCTTCATAGTAGCATCTGCTTTGCTGCTACAGCAGCACTGGGTAATTAATGTCCTTAAAAATCCCGTCACAGAAGCATGAAGCATATTCTTGGGAAAATATTCCTTGACACTGGAGTTCCCAAACTCTGCTTACATATTAGACTCACCTGGGAAGCTTTTAAAATCCCTGATATGCCTTACCAATTAAATCACAAGGTCTGAGAGCCTGTATAGGCATCAGTAAGTATTAGATTCCTCAGGAGATTCTAATGTACAATAAAGTTTGGGAATCAATGTTTTCATAGCAATTGTTGTTGTTTTTACTTATCTTCACATTCAAACCTCTGCGGTTTACTTTTTCTGTTTGGTTTGTTAAAACTCTTATACATTTCCCTTATGGTTTGCCTTATTAAAATGAAGTAATTTTATTAAAAAGAAAGCACAAGAACATACTATTGGATATTTGGTTGTGTTTGCCATTTGATTATTCCTATGACAAATTAGGTAGTGCTCTCACCCTAGAAATCCACAAATTTGCCAGTCCTTGCCTAAGTATACCTATCCCCGACAAAGGCAAAGACAAGATGCTTTGGATTTAATTCCTTTGAGTAAGGCTTTGGACCCACTGGAATCATCTGTCATTTTCAAAGAATTTCTCTAAAAGGAATGATTAAACATTTAAAGGTTTAAGGTCTAAAAATATTAACCCCAGAGAAGAAAAGAGAGAAGTAGAGTTTTGAAGGAATCTTGATATGGTATGCAGAAGAGAGATTCACGTTTATTATATATTAAGAGATTATTTTCAAATGAATCATTGATCTTATAGAGAATCTGAGACATAGTACATTCAGGAAGATTCCTAGTTTCTCTTTTTACAAGGGGAAGTTTACCTTAAGCCATACATGTAGTTAAACTAGCTCTTAGACATTAAAACTCTGACCCATCTTACCATTCTCCTTGTTAGTTTTTTTCATCCAATTAATCATCATTCCTGTCAAACATTCTAGGTGAAAATACTCCCAGTATGCATCTCTCCTCAAATTGAATCTGTAAATTCTCAACAAGGATGCGGCCAAAGGATTAAGGATGATCCAAGAGAGCAAAACAGATTATAATGCAGTACATATTTACCTAAAGAAGGATTTTTTTACCTACTTTATTTTACTAAGAGTGATTTGTTTTCCACAATACGGTTGACGCAAGTAATGAGCTATTTATCAACATTGTTAATTTTAATTTTTATTTTACTAGGTTAATGTGACTCTTTTTATATTGTACTTTAATATTTGCTAAATACTTCAAGATATTATGTATACTCCCCGTCCTCCAAGAGCTTACAGTCAAAGAACATAGCAGGCTTGATACAGACCAAAATCATCAAGAGCTAATTTTGACTGAGTGCCTACTTTGTGCAATACATTTTTCTAAGAATGAGATACCAAGAGGTTTGATGTCATTCCTGTACTGGAGAGGTTTCCTAGGCCTGAAATGAAAACTAAGATTTGGACAACAAGAGCGGCTAAACAAGAAAATCGGTAGGAGGAATGTAGGCCTAAAATTTCAATAATCTTTGAGTGACACGGGGCCCCAAAGGTCTAACCATAAGTTCCCCCACTCTTGCCAGATACTGCCCCCAGCCAGCAGGAAAGGCTCCCACCCAGCTACTTCTCTTATTGGTCAGCAGAGCTGTACCACCCCCTCCCCCCCACCTCCCATACTTCAACCTAAGGAGTCTCACTTCACTGCCAGCCCACAGAATTATTCAAACAAACAGATCACATCCTCCTGCAGAAACCAGAGGGAACCTCACCGTTTTGATACTACAAAACCTGCCTCCCACAGCCCCTACTGGTTCACTCTACTCCTTGTTGTTAGGTGCCATCAAGTCGGCTCCAACTCATAGCAACCTTATGCATAACAGA
This sequence comes from Trichechus manatus latirostris, assembly GCF_000243295.1. Taxonomy (NCBI): domain Eukaryota; kingdom Metazoa; phylum Chordata; class Mammalia; order Sirenia; family Trichechidae; genus Trichechus; species Trichechus manatus. The sequence continues at coordinate 8,398,113 of NW_004443983.1, forward strand.
ACAAAATATTGCCCAGTCGTCCACCATCTTCACAGTCGTTGATATGTTTGAACCCATTGTTACAGCTGCTGTGCCAGTTCATTTCATTAAGAGTCCTTCTCTTCTTCACTGACCCTCTACTTTACCAAGCATGTTAAATTTCTTCACCGTTTATCATGATGTTATTTATTGGTCCAGATGTAAGGATTTTCATTTTCTTTACGTTCAGGTGTAATCCACACTAAAGGCCGTAATCTTTTACCTTCATCAGTAAGTGCTTCAAGTTGTCTTCACTTTCAGCAAGCAAGGTGGTGTCATCTGTATATCTCTGGTTGTGATTGAGTCTTTCTCCAATCCTGGTGCCATGTTCTTCTTCATGTAGTGCAGCTTCACAAATTATTTGTTTGGCATACAGATTGAATAAGTGTGGTGAAAGGATACAACCCTTACACCTTTTCCAGTTTTAAACCACACAGTATCTCCTTGTTCTGTTCAAATGACTGCCTCTTGACCCATATACAGGTTCCACATGAGCAAAACTAAGTGTTCCGGAATTCTCATTCTTTGGAATGTTATCCATAATTTGTTATGATCTATGCAGTCGAATGCCTTCATGTAGTTAATAAAACACAGGTAAACATCTTTCTGGCATTCTCTGCTTTTAGCCAAGATCCATCTGACATCAGCAATGATGTCCCTCATTCCACACCCTCTTCTGAAACCAGTTTGAACTTCTGGCAGTTCCACGTTGATGTACAGTTGTGGTTTTTTTTTTAATTATCTTCTGCAGAATTTTTCTAGCATATGATATTGACATTGTTTTATAATTTCCATATTCTGTTTGATAGCCTTTCTTTGGAATGGGCACAGGTATGGATTTCTTCCAGTCAGTTAGTTGGCCAGGTAGCTGTGTTCCAAATTTCTTGACATAGATGAGTAAGTGCTTCCAGCATTGTATCTGTTTGTTGAATGCTTGAAGATCAATATCCTAGGCATTAGTGATCTGAAATGGACTGGCATTGGCCATTTTGAATCTGACAGTCATATGGTCTACTACTTCTGGAATGACAAAATGAAGAGGAATAGCATTGCACTAATCGTCAAAAAGAACATTTCAAGTTCTGTCCTGCAGTACAATGCTTTCAAAGATAGGTTAATGTCCATACAGGGGACTGCCTACGGAAAATAGGGCCTATGGCAATTAGTTTTAAATTGTTGCGTGATCTGTCACAGCTGGCGATGGAAACTGCAATGCCAACAGAAACTGCTTATTAGCGCCCCTCCTCAAGTGGCGCCCTGGGCATGTGCCCTACCTGCTATACCTTAGTTACACCTCTGACCATACGCCTACTAAGAAGACCTTTTAATATGACTATTATTCAAATTAATGCACTAACCACAAATGCCAAAGATGAAGAAGATGAAGATTTTTATGAACTGCTGCAATCTGAAATTGATCAAACAAGCAATCAAGATGCATTGATAATTACTAGTGATTGGAATGCAAATATTGGAAACAAAAAAGGAAGATGAATAGTTGGAAAATGAGGCCTTGGTGATAGGAACGATGCCAGAGATCACATGATAGAATTCTACAAGGCGAATGACGTATTCATTGGAAATACTTTTTTTTAACAACAAAACAGATGACTATACACATGGAATTCACCAGATGGAATACATAGGAATCAAATTGACTATTTCTGTGGAAAGAGACACAATGAAAAAGCTCAGTATTATCAGCCAAGACAAAGCTGGGGGCTGACTGCAGAAAAGACCATCAATTGCTTACATGCAAGTTCAAGTTGAAGCTGAAGAAAATCCAACAGAGCCAAAGTATGACCTTGAATACATCATGTCTAAATTTAGAGACCATATCAAGAATAGATTTGATGCATTGAACACTAATGACCAAAGACCAGAAGAGTTGTGAGATAACATCAACAACATCAAAATGAAGAAAGTAAAACGACATTAAAAAAAAAAAAAAAGAAAAAAGAAAATGGATGTTAGAAGAGACTCCAAAATTTTCTGTTGATCATAGAGTAACTAAAGTGAATGGAAGAAATTACGAAGTAGAAGAGCTGAACAGAAGATTTCAAAAGGCAGTCCTAAAAAACAAAGTAAAGTATTACAGTGAAATGTGCAAAGACCTGGAGTTAGGAAACCAAAAGGGAAGAACACAATCAGCATTTCTCAAGCTGAACGAACTGAAGAGAAAATTCAAGATGTGAGTTGCAACACTGAAGGGTTCTATGGGCAAAAAAAAATGAATGATGCAGAAGGCATCAAAAGAAGATGGAAGGAAAACCAAATGAGACTAACGAGGTACAGGAGTCCAGTGACAAGGACCAGAAAGCAGAAGGGGACAAGGAAGCTGGTGATAGGGAACCCAAGGTTGAGTAAGGATATTGTTATGTGTTGTGAGATTGTTAACCATTGTCATAGGGCAACAT
>NW_004443983.1:8400767-8423632 GCF_000243295.1 Trichechus manatus latirostris
ACAACATGTGTACTTCTGTTTCATGAGAAACTATTTGTTCTGTAAGCCTTCACCTGAAGTACAATAAAAAAATAAATAAATAAATTTAAAAAAAAAAAGAAGATGGAAGGAGTACACAGAATCATTTTACCAAAAAACAATTGGTCAACATTCAACCATTTCAGGAGGTAGCATATGATCAAGACCGTTAGTACTAAAGGAAGAAGTATTAGACATACTGAAGGCATTGGCAGAAAAACAAGACTCCAGGAATTGATGGGATACAAGTTGAGGCTGTGAGTACATGTGACTAATACACTGCTAAAAATCTCATCTGTTTACCTATCTTATAAGATTTTGGGTGAGGAATCTCTCCTTCACCTGTGGGGTGAATAAGAGGTGATCAGAGAATGGAGCACAGATATGAAAGTACATGTCACGGTAGCAGATATCTGGTAGTTGTTTGTCAAGCATCCACCACTTCCTTTTCTGGTAACTGTATTCCACATGTTCTTTAAAAATGTACTCCTCTCTCACACAGCCTGCCATAGTTTATGGTTGCTGATAGAAGATATGAAACTCCTGGGTCACAGTTAAATGCTTGATTTCTCACAGCCAGAGCAGTTTCCAGAGTATTTGCATTTTCTTGTGACAGTTCCCACAGGGCAATGCAAAGAAAGCCAAGGGACACCTGCACACACAATAGGGTGTGTTATTAAAGGAACCCAACCTTTTATAATGGACAGTAAGCATAACTGCCCTTTGCTCCAGAGTGAGATACAATTTTAATCTTCCAAAACTGTAATTCTTCCAAGGGAGACACTATCTCCATCCTCTAAGGCTGCTTGCTATGAAAACACCATTGAAAAGATAACCCAGAACAAAGTTATCGGAGCTTCTTCTCACAAGACCGGCAGAACCTAAGAGACACAAGGAGAACTGTCTCTCAAAATAAATATTTTTTTTTTTTAGTTCATTCTTCCCCTGAAAGTATACTGAGTATGCAACCATTCAATTAAACACTGTTAGTAGTTGTCTTAATTCCCTTAGGGCTGCTATAACTAAATACCACAAAGTGGATGGCTTTAAAGAACAGAAATCTATTGTCTCACAGTACTGGAAGCTGGAAGTCCAAATTCAGGGCATCAGCAGAACCATGCTCTCTCTCTCCACTCTAGGGAGTGATTCTTCCTTGTCCTTTTCAGCTTCTGGTAGCCCCAGGCGTTTCTTGGCATTCCTTGACAGGTAGATGTATCTACATGTGAAAGCTTCCCCGTATGTGTCCTCTGCTTTTGTAAGACACCACTCAGAAGGAATTAGGACCTACCCACTCTATATGACCTCACATAAACCTAACTGATAACATCTTGAAAGAAAGGTCCTATTTCCAAACAAGGTCACATTTACAGGTACTAGGTGTTAGGACTTCAACATACCTTTTTGTGGGGAACACAATTCAATCCATAACAGTAGTCATCTGGCATGCAGTAATGGCAAGGAGCTTGTTATCCTAACTCCCCAATAAAAAGTAAGGACCAAAATATCTACATTAGTTGCTGCACTTAACCATGCCTCAGAAAAGGATGGAACCCTTGCTGAGAAATTTTGCCCAAGCCAATGATCCCCAAATTTTAATTTGTCAGAGAGGGCTTTGGATGTCACAGTGTGAGAGAAATACCAGCTATTTAAAGAAATCATCTGTCCTTTACTGAGATAGAAAGAACATTTTCTTCTGTGTTTTTGTAAATAATATATTTCACTTGCCAGGTCACTTTCAAACGCTTTCATTTTGAAAATGAGTATGCATCATGCAAGTAAAAACATATTTTTTCTGATTTCTTCTGTGTGATAAAAACAAAGGGTAACAATTGTGTTTTAAAGAGGTAGAGTTATTACAAATGAAAGAAATTTCTACTTAACAATGTGGACAATAAACTGAAAGAATATATTACCTCTAAGAGATCATACCAGTGGATTTTTTTTTAAAACATATAGACAAAATCATGGATAAACCCTTTAACCCGTTGCTATCGAGTCAATTCCGACTCATAGTGACTCTATAGGAAAGAGCAGAACTGCCCCATAGGGTTTCCAAGGAGGAGCTGGTGGATTCGGACTGCCAACCTTTTGGTTAGCAGCCTGAGCTCTTAACCGCTGTGCATGGATAAGAAATGCAAAATAAGTAAAGGATATACTTAAATATTGAGGGCAATATACCAAACCATGAAGTTGAGCTCTACCATGACATTAAAAATATATATTAAGATAACTCGTACTGGTATATTATGTCTTGTGATTTTACTCTGATATCTAAATATGCTATTTAATAGGTTAAAATACAATTCGGTTCTTGTTTACAATCCATTCATAGCATAGTCATTTTATCCTCTTTTCTAAAGAGGTGAAATAATGATTCACTATCAACTGAAGAATCTGAAGATTTGGAATAAATTTACTGCCATGTATAGAGACCCAAAACCCAAACCAAACCCATTGCCAACAAGTCAATTCTGACTCATAGAGACCATATAGGACAGAGTAGAACTGTCCCATAGGGTTTCATAGGCTGTAATCTTCACGGAGCAGACTGCCCCATCTTTCTCCCATGGAGAAGCTGGTGGGTTTGAATCCCCCACCTTTTGGTTAGCAGCGGAGAGTTTACCCACTGAGCTACCAGGGCCCCTTATAGCAGCCCAGGACTCCCAAAATATACCCCTAAAGCATTTCCCTCTAAAGCATCTCTCTCTGCCCATGCTGCCTCCCATCATTCTATGCAGGTAGTCTCTTGTTTCCCCTCAGATGATGGCAACCACTATTCTGCTTCCCTCTTGATGCTGGCTGAACAAGAAGGAAGGACTCCTTGCCCTCTGAGAAAGGATCCTGAGAGTCAGATAGATCCTAACAGTCAGATGGTGTCACTTTGAACATTCATCAAAGACCCAGAACAAGCTGAAGCTTTACAAAGTGAAGTGGGGAAGGGCAAGAGCCAGGACCTCCTGACCCTCGACCCTTGCTACAGAAGAAGGGAAGTGAAATGATATTAAAGGTATTAAATGATTTTAATGGAATTAAATGATGTTAAAGGAATCCTCTTGTTCTCCCTTTATCACCTGTCTTTGCACTAAGCTACATGAATGCCCTCAGGCTTTGACCCTGACCTTGTCTTTGAAGTATTATATTACCTCTGAGCTCAAATGCCTTTCCATATAATTAGTCAGAATAAGAGTTAAAAACTGAGGCATAAGTACTCCCACTTATGGCCTGGTGAGTTTAGAAAATACTTTCTTTCTAGAATTGGAATGTGAGTAGAAACATATGTTGAGGTACAGTCATCCTGACAGTCCCACATGCTTGATCTTCATCCTGGCCCCCTGTCAACATCTCATCTGGATAGCTGACTCAGAGTTAAACTTCAGGGATGCATTTCTCCACCTGTCATAAAATCTCATTGTCTGCATCCACACACTATGCCATTTTGAAGGAGCTTGCAAATTTCAAAAAGGAGTTATCAGATGCAAACTTTCTAGCTGAATCAATGTAATAATGGACTTTTTTGACAAGGATAGGTCAGTCCTGGTGTCTTTGCAGTTTGTACACTTCAAACGTGTTTACATCATTCCAACGTTCAAAATGACAAGTTCTCAAAACTGAGACCTTCTTTGGGAGATCCAGGGAAAGAGGCAAAAACAACACAATCCGGAATGGAACAGGAAGGCATTTGGGACAGGTTCAGCTCAGTCTAGAATTAAACCATGAATTAAAGCTCTGCATTTCCTCTTAACATTTGGCAGCAATTTCACCCACAAATGGTTTACAGGATCACCTTATTTCCCATTGGAACTTTGGAGAAATAATGATGCTAATACGTGCAAGTTCCTAGCTCAGTGACTGGTACAATGTCAGTGCTCAGCAGCATTTGAGAAACATTAGTAACTGTTTTTATTAAACCAGTTACAAAGCATTTTTCTGTACTTTATATTAGTGTTGACTAAAGGTTAATTGTTTTATTTGTCTGTTTGTTGCTTCATCTGCTCCAGGTGTCCCCACCCCATAAGAATGGATCAGTCTCAGATGTAACTCCTGGGTGAGGGAAGGAAAGCATGCACAGGACTCCTACACCCAGCCAGAAAGAAGTGAACTTAGAGAATTCAGCTCAACTCTTTCTCTTAAACTCCAAAAATGGTAATGCTTTGGAAATAGGACAAGTCTAAGATTGGGCAACCAGATGTAAAAATAATATGAATTCACTCTTTCTCCTCCCCTAGTCCTATCCATGATAGGATTAAAAACCCTGAAGAGCACAATAGACTCATGAAAACATGACCAACTTATGCTACTGATTTAGGGATAGAGCTGTGGCCTCCTTTCATCAAGGAGCTGCCTTTCATGTCATTTGTAATCTCAGTGCAACCCCAAATGAAAGAGAATTAGCAGAGCAAGACACCTGTATTGATAAACCAAAAACTCAACTCATAGCAACCCTATGGGACAGAGTAGAACTGCCCCAGAGAGTTTCCAAGGAGCGTCTCGTGGATTTGAACTGCCAAACTTTTGGTTAGCAGCTGTAACTCTTAACCACTACACCACCAGGGTTTCCCCTGTATTGACAAAGGCTTGTTTTTTCATAGGATTCATCCTTAAATGACAGAGCTTAGTTTTATGAGTCCTAAATAGAAACCACCACCCGTCTGTTTAGTTCTCTTATACGTAAAGTCACTTTGAGTTGGAGCCCACTCAACGGCATCTAACACCAACAGCAAAATGAAAAAAGCTTCCCAAGCAAATGTTGGATTCCTTCTCATTCACAAGTCACTCAGCTTAATGGCCCACATGTTGTGTTCTCTTCAACCACCTGAGATTTTTATTTTTATTTAGCCCTTTTGCTTTGAAACAGATTTCATTCTGGGTCACAACAAGGTGCAATTTACAGTGTACTTTCAGCACTATCTATTCTTCATAATCTTATTTTCTAAAACACTGTCATTCAGAGTCTACCCTGCCCTGGAGGCTATTTTTATCCTTTTAAAATGATGAGGTGGTTTATTTCATCTGCTTGCTTTTCTGTCTTGATTTTATATTTTGGTGGAAATAAAGCCTCATGTCATGGTACACTCAGTGTTCTCTCATTCTCCACATTTTTATTTCAGAGGCTTGTCTAGAACTACCCTAGAAAATATACAGGCAGAGAAGAAAGAAACTGCAGTAAAGCTGTCACTCATGCAGGATCTGTAGAAAAGACAGAGACATGCATATTTTCAGACCTTCTCTCTTGCTCACCAAATAAACACTCTAAGTGTAGGATATCTTTCTTTATCCTTCATTTGTGTATTCTTCTCCTCAGAAGCCATTTTAAGGATTTGGAAGCTAACCTCCAAGGTGTTTTGCTACCAAATTCTGTTATATTTGGCAGCAGAGAAAATATCCCTTCCATAATACACACATTTTTGCTAATATTATAAAATCTTTCCACAAGCATCAAAGTCTGCCCTGCCTATCCTTCCACTCTGGGATTCATTTTCCCCTACTGATAAGTGTAAAGATGACCTGTAACAGGGTCCTGGATGGAGGGGACAATTAATGGCAGCCACACATTCCATGAAGGGAATATGCAGTTAGTAGGTCATTTCCTAGCAAATGGAAAGAGAGCTGAGCTGTGTCTTTATATAAATTCTTGATTGATGTCTCTGAAGAATATAAATTTGTTTTTCACCTTCCCTCATGTTTTCCTTGAATGTACATTTTTTTGAAAGGGAAATACAGTTAAAAAAGAGAGAGAGAATATTAAGATCATATGAGATCCACGTTCTACGTTTGACTCACCTCTAACTCCACCACCACCCCTCATGCTCAGTAAATTACTAACCCTCCCAATTTTTCCAACACACCCACAAACATTTATCCTTTCCTCTTTCCCCTTTGCCTAGCAGTTATTCTTCGTCTTTGTAAAGATAATCTCTACATTTATGCTTGGACCCCATTCCCCAAACACTGCCTACTTTCTCAGGTATCTCCTTTTGAAAAAGGAAAAAGTTACAAAACATACATTTATACTGTCTTTTATATTTACCTATATAGTTACCTTTACCAGTGATCTTTATTTCTTGATGTGGGTTCGGGTTACTCTCTACTGTCCATTTATTTCAATCTAAAGGACCCCCTTTAGAATTTACAGTAGGGCAGGTCTGCTAGAGACAGATTGTCTCAGTTTTGTTTTTCTGAAAAGCCTTAATTTCTCCTTCATTTTTAAAGAATAGTTTTGCTGGATATAGAATTCTGGGTTTACAGTATTTTTTTCACCACTTGGAATATGTCATCTTATTGCCTTTTGTCCCCCATGATTTCTAATGAGAAGTTAATTGTTAATCTTGTGAGGATCTTTGGTATGTAATCAGTTATTTTATTTTATTTTTTCTTGCTGCTTTCAAGATTCTCTGTCTTTGGCTCTCGGCAGTTTGACTATAAAGGTCTAGGTGTGGATCTCCTTGCATTTATCCTACCTGATCTTTTTTGAGCCTCTAGGAAGAGAGTTAGAGAGTTTTCAGCCATACCATTAATTAATCAAATATACTTTCTGCCTCTTCTCTCTTCTCTTTAAGACTCCCATTATGCCTATGTTGGTATCCTTGATAGTGTCCCGCAGTTCTCTTAAACTGTTTAATTTTCTTTCTTTTAATCTTTCTGTTCCTCAGACTGGATTATCTCAGTTTATTTATTTTGCCAGTTCCAATCTGCTTTTGAGCCCTTCTAGTAACGTTTTTATTTCAGTTATTGTACTTTTTAATGCCAGAGTTTCTATTTGATTTTTTTTATAACTTCTATTTCTTTATTAATATTCTATATTTGGTGAGATATGATTGCCACACTTTAATTATTTGGGAATAGTTTCTTTTGGTTCTTTGGACATATTTTTGAGAGTTGGTTTAAAGTCTTTGATGGTGAGTCTAATATCTAGACCTTCAGGGACAGTGTCTATTGACTGCTTATCATCCTTGCTTTCCTGCTTTTTTATACGTCTTGTTATTTTTTGTTTGTTTGTTTGTTTACAACTGGACATTTTAGAAAATACAGTGTAGTAAATGGAAATCAGAACCCCTTCCCCACTGTAGGTTATTGATGTTCCTGTTTTGTTGTTGCTTTTGCTGCTGCTGTTGTTGCTGTTTGTCTCTTTAGTAACTTTCCTAAACTAAATCTGTAAAAACTATATTCACTTGTAGCGTCTGGACACTGATGTCTCTGCTAAATTAGCTTAGTGGTCAGCTAATGATTGTTCAAAGATTTACTTCAATGTCTTCAACCAATAAGTCTTTCACTTTTTGATGAGAGGCTCTGTGTGTGCGTGTTGGGGCGTTTCTTGATGTATGAGCTTCTGAAGGTGGAGTTTGTTACTATAATTGATACACTTTATTGGCAGTAGAGTTCTTTCTATAATTGTTAATGTGATGATTCTCCCCATGGTTCTGTTTGCTATTGGTTTTTATACTTGAGGCTACAGTTATGATATAGCTTTCTGATAATTCTATTTTCTTTATCTGTTTATCCTTTTATTAGTGTAAATATCCCTCTTTGTTTCTTATGGAGTTTTTTTTTTTTTACCTTGAATTCTATTTTCTCTGGTGATACCACACTTTTTTATGGTTCATATTTGTCTTATAAATATTTTTCAAGCTCTCTGTGTCCTTTTATTTTAAGTATATCTCTAAGAGAAAAAAATGTGGGTCTTGCTTTTTTAAGTCCAACATGAAAGTCTGTTTCTTTTGTTTGGTGAGTTTATCTCATTAACGTTTATTGCAATAAATATTATATCAAGACTTATTTCTAGTATCTTACTTCAGTTTTCTATTTATCATGATTTATTTTGTTTCTTTTTCATCCTTCAATTGAATAAAATAATTTTTTTTCTGCTTGTTTAAAACCTATACATTCTTTTAATCTTCTGATGGTTGGTTGCCTTTACTTAAAGCCATTCTGATGACTAAGCTTATACTAAAGTTATTTTTCCCTTATAATTTTCAAAACTTTTTATATTCTTCACATTTCCTTCAAATAACACAAAGTCTTTCATATGCCCCTCAGTACCCTCATCCACCATGTTAATATCAAAGGAAATTTTAATTATGCATTTATATAGATATAATTAATTGGGGTGATTTTTGCTATTTTTAACATCACTAAATGGTACTAAGTTATTTATTCAATTTCACTTCTCATATAACTTATAGCATCTTCCTGGATTCTTTTTTTATCCCCCCTTACAAGAATTATCAAAGTGTTTTTGAAGAGGACCTTTGTGTATTGAACCTTCGAATTCCTTGTATACCTGAAAATATCTTCATTTTACCTTCACATTTAAATGATAGTTCAGCTCAACAATTCTCAAAGTGTGATCCAAGGATTCTTGGAGGACCCTGAGACCCTTTCAGGGGATTCACCAGATGAAAATTATTCTTATAATAATACTAAAATTTCATTTGCCTTTTTCACTCCCATTCTTTCATGAGTTCACAGTGGAATTGTGCAGAGGCTACATGGCAGAAAATATCACAACATATTGAATGAAGAATCTAATCTGAGGCTACAACTATCTTCTCTTAATCCAGATAGTAAAAATAGATTTGCTTAAAGGTAAAACAGTGCTATTCCTCTCACTAATTGTGTTGTGCTTTGGAAAATATACTTATTTTTTCGTAAAAGTATGCTAATTATGTTCAAATGTAATCAGAAAGCCCAAATACCAAAATAGGAGAAGTAAATCCTTCTTTGTCAGTAATTATTTTAAATATAAATGAGTTAAACTCTCCAGTCAAAAGGAAAATATTGGCAGGATGGATAAAGAAACATAATCCAAATATATGTTATCTACAAGAGACTCACTTTAGATCCAAAATCACAAATAGGTTGAAAGTGAAAGGATGGGAAAAAAATATTCCAAGCAAATAGTAACCAAAAGAGAGCAGAAGTGGCTACACTAACATCAGACAAAATAAACTTTAAGTCAAAAAACTGTTACAAAAGACAAAAAGTGACTCTATAAATTGAGTCAATTCATCAAAAAGATATAAGAATAATAAATATATATGCACCTAACAACAGAGCCCCAAAATATATGAAGCAAACTTTGACAGAATTTAAGAGAGAAATAGATACTTCTTCAGTAATATACCATTTTCAATAATGGATAGAACACACAGACAAAAGAACAGTAAGAAAATACAGGACTTGAACAGCACTATAAACCAACTAAACCTAACAAAAATATATAGAACATTCTACTCAACAATAGAAGAATACACATTCTCCTCGAGTACACATGGATTAATCTCCAGGGTAGGCCATATGTTAAGTCAAAAACAAGTCTCAACAAATTTACCAGTTGCTGTTGAATTGATTCCCATTTATAGCAACCCTATAGGACAGAGGAGATCTGCCCCATAGGGTTTCCTAGGCTGTAATCTTTACAGAGGCTAACTGCCACATCTTTCTCCTGCAGAGAAGCTAGTGGGTTTGAACCACTGACCTTTTGGTTAGCAGTCAAATGCTTAACCACTGTGCCACCAGGGCTCCTTTCAATAAATTAAAAAAGTTTGAAATCATACAAAGTATCTTCTCTAACCACAACAGAAACTAGAAATCAATAACAGAAGGAAAACTGGAAAATTCACACACCATTAAACAAAAATGAGTCAAAGATGAAATAAAAAAAGAAATTAGAAAATACTCAGAGATGAATGAAAATGAAAGCATAGCATACCAAAACTTACAAGATGCCACAAAGGCAGCACTCAGAGGGAAATTTATAGCTGTAAATGCCTACATTAAAAAAAGAGAAAGACTGCAAATTAATAGCTGAAATTGATACTATGAGGAACTAGAAAAAGAACAAACTAAATCCAAAGCCAGCACAAGGAAGGCAATAATAAAGATTAGAATATAGACAAATGAAATAGAAAATACAAAAAAAGAAAGAATCAACGAAACCAAAATTTTCTCTTTGAAAAGATTAATAAAATTGACAAACCTCTAGCTAAACTGACAAAGAGGACAGACAGCACAAATAACTAAAATCAGAAATAAAAGTAGTGGCATTACTACCAACCTTACAGAAATAAAAAGAATCATAAGAGAATACTATAAACAATTATATGTCAAAAATTTAGCTAATCTGGATGAAATGGATAAACTGCTAGAAACACACAAATAACCTAAATAGACTCTAGAAAATTTAAACAGAGCTATAACAAGTAAAGTCATTGAATCAGTAATGAAAAACTTCCCAATAAAGAAAAGCCCCGTACCAGGTGGCTTCACTGGGGAATTATATCAAATACTTAAAGAAGTATTAATATCAATCCTTCACAAACTTTTCCAAAAAATAGAGGAGGAAGAAACACTTCCTTATTCATTCTATGGGGCCAGCTTTACCCTGAAACCAAAACCAGATAAAGATATCATCAGAAAAGTAAACTACAGACCAATATCCTTTGTGAATATAGATGTAAAAATCCTCAACAAAATACTAGCACATTGAATCCAACAGCATATTAAAAGGATTATACACCATGACCAAGTGGGATTTATCCCAGGAATGCAAGGGTGGTTCAACATAAGAAAATCAATGTTCTACCCCACATTAACTGAATTAATAATAATTATAACAACAACCACATGATCATCTCAAATTGATGCAGAACAGGCATTTGACAAAACCCAACACCTTTTCATAATAAAATTACCCCAAAAATTAGGAATGGAAGGGAACTTCCTCAACATAATTAAAGGCATTTATGAAAACCTCACGTTTGAATTATGGTGTTGGAAAAGAATGTTGAATATACCATGGTCTGCCAGAAGAACGAACAAACCTGTCTTGGAAGAAGTATAGTCAGGATGCTCCTTAGAAGCAAGGATGACGAGACTTCATCTCACATACTTTGGACATATTATCAGGAGGGACCAGTCCCTGGAGAAGGACATCATGCTTGGTAAAGTAGAGTGTCAGCGAAAAAGAGGAAGACCCTCAACGAGATGGACTGACACAGTGGCTGCAACAATGGGCACAAACATAGCAATGATTGTGAGGATGGCACTGGACAAGGCAACGTTTTGTTCTGTTGTACGTAGGATCACTATGAGTCAGAACTGACTTGATGGCACCTAACAACAACAACAATAACAACATCAGACTCAATGGTGAAAGACTGAAAGATTTCCCCTAAGATCAGGAACAAAATAAGGATGTCCACTTTCACCACACTTATTCTCATAGTACTGGAAGTTCTAGCCAGAGCAGTTAGGCAAGAAAGAGAAATAAAAGGCATTCAAATTTGAAAGGAAGAAGTAAAACTATTTGTTTCCTTTGAAACATCTAATGGAGATGTTGAGTATGCAGTGTAGGCCCTAAAACTTACATATGGACTCAGATCACACTTACGAGTTTATCATCTAGAAAAAGGAGAGAAAAGGCACAAAAATAATATTTTCTTGACGTACACATTTCTTATTCCTTTCTCCATTGGCCAAGGAAATCAATGAAGCCAGAGACACTATACTTACCTGAACAGTCTGATTCAAAGGCCATGACTACAGTCTGAAGGTCACTACAACCTATAATCTCTAATAAAGATTCCCAATCCCTTGGCATTAAAATAATAATAATAAAAGATTTAATGAATAACAATTTGAGAAAGCCTTTTAAAAAACATACTATAAATTTTAAACTCGTTTATTGGGTGCCTATAATTGTATTAAATATTGAGTAACTTATGGAGAATAATGAAAACACTGTCAATGAGATCTTTCTTACTAAAGAAAAGTAATTATGTAGAAGACTATGACTTCTTACAGCAACAGTTTTTCAAAGACAATACGTGCATCACTTTACTTTCAAAGTCTGCAGGTGTCATTCTATATGAATTTAAAGCTGAAGCACTAATTATTAGTGATTCAAGAATTCCCATCATGCCAATGACATTGGTATGATGGGAATATTTTAATAAAGCATGATAACTTCCATAGCATCAGTGATCAGTGTTTAAACGAAAGACACTCATTTTACAATCATAGGAAGTAGGGGAGTGTAATCAATCTAACATGCCAGTATGTTAGCCAAGGTCAAGTAACACTTCAAGCTTTTCTGTAGTCCTAATAGCATGTTCTTTATAAAAACATGCATTTATTACTTGCTGTTTCTGTTTCTCCTTTCATGATACATTGAATTCTCTTAGCACCAATTATTAACTTATTAATTATGAGAAAGTAAAAATCTGTTGAAAATGCCCAGAGGATGTGTACTGTAGGTTCACAGCTGTAGATCCAATGGAGTTTATGAACTCACTGCCAATGAATTAGGAGACTTCCATATGCTCAGAGGTCATTATCTGAACTAAAAATAAGACTTTTAATTATTTCCATCCATAAAATGTCCAGCAGAATGCTATGCTGTACTAATTTAAGGAATATAGAGTAAGGTAACAGATGTTATTGGTGGGCTACTACCTAGGAGGGACAAACTCCTTCAGTAACATAAGCATTCCTCTTGGCATCATCATATTTCATTACTTATGAGCTCTTATTATTGAATGAGAAATAATAGTATATTATTGGAGTGCTTTTTCTGTCCCAAACTCTGACCAAGTGTTTTCCATGATATCTTTTTTAATTCTCACAACAACCTTATGAGATGCAACCTTATTATCTGCATTTTTCAAAAGCAAGATCTGAACACATTAAGAAACATGGCCCAAGTCACACAGCTAAGTAAATAGCAGAACAAAAAATTAATACCTTGCCTTGGGACTACAGGACCTCTATAGAAAATAATGGTGAGAAACAACTGGTGACCTGTGTGCATTAGAAATCCTAGAAGTAGAAATAGAAATCATTCATTGACAAAGATTTTCTACATGATCTTCACCTCCAATCAACCCTTGATCCTCTCAGAATATAGAAAAGAGAAATTACCTAAATCATGGAAATCTTGGCGTAAAGCTCCAAATTTACTTCCCCAATTCCATTTGTTATTTAATATACAAAAACATTTTGATTTCATAGGACTGATAACATAAAAATCTAACATTAACTATATTGTTGTTGTTAGCTGCTGCTGAGGTGATTTTGACTCGTAGTGACCCTATGTACAACAGAAGGAAACACTGCCCAGTCCTGTGCCATCCTCATGATGGTTGTTATGCTTGAGCTCATTGTTGCAGCCACTGTGTCAATCCATCTCATTGAGGGTCTTCCTCTCTTTCAGTGACCCTCTACTTTATCAAGCATAATGTCTTTTCTCCAGAGACTGGTCCCTCCTGATAACATATCCGAAGTATGTGAGACAAAGTCTCACCATCCTTGCTTCTGAGGAGCATTCTGGCTGTACTTCTTCCAAGACAGATTTGTTCGTTCTCCTCGCAGTCCGTGGTATATTCAATGTTCTTCGCCAACACGATAATTCAAACGCATCAGTTCTTCTTTGGGCTTCCTTATTCATTGTCCAGCTTTCGCATGCCTATGAGGCTATTGAAAACACCATGCCTTGGGTCAGGCACACCTTAGTCCTCAAGGTGACATCTTTGCTTTTTAACACTTTAAAAAGGCCTTTTGCAGCAGATTTGCCCAATGCAATGAATGCATCCTTTGGTTTCTTGACTGCTGCTTCCATGGACATTCATTGTGGATCCAAGTAAAATCCTTGACAACTTTAATATTTTCACCATTATCATGATGTTGCTTATTGGTCCAGTTGTGAGGATTCTTGTTTCTTTATGTTGAGGTGTAATCCATACTGAAGGCTGTAGTCTTTGCTCTTCATCACTAAGTGCTTCAAGTCCTCTTCACTTTAAGCAAGTAAGGTTGTGTCATCTGCATAGTGCAGGTTGTTAATAAGTCTTCCTCCAATACTGATACTGAGTTCTTCATATAGTCCAGCTTCTAGGATTATTTGCTCAGTGTACTGGTTGAATAAGTATGGCAAAAGGATATAATATTAACTATAGGGAAACAATATTCAAACAGAATTGAAATAAACTATGTATTAAGCAAATGATTTCAATTTTTTTTTCCTTCAACCTCTTTTTCTAAGTCCAAACCAGGCATCAGACATTTCCTCAAGGCATAAATATTGAATAGTACCACATTTTCATAATTACTTTATTATTATTTCTTACAGAAGTGACCACATTTTACACAAATAATGCGCGTCTTCAGTGTGTTTGCTGGCCGCACCCTACCTCCGCGAAGCACCCTCACAAGCGCTGCCATGCCAATCTTCTTCCACGTGTTACTGTAAAAAAAAAATTAGTATAGAATGGTTATGAAAATACCTCGTAGGGGGAGGGCAAGGTCAACAAACAAACGCAGAAGGCATGCATTATTTGCATAAAAATACAGCACATGCTGTTGAATATCTCTACCACAATCTTCCATTTTCTTCTCCTAGAGTTTTTGGGGTTAGCTACTTAGTTACTTACTTAGTGATTGATTGCTTGATTGGTTAGTTGGTTGGGCTTTCCTTAGAAATCTAGTTTCCTCCATCTACTATATAAATGTTGGTAACTTGAGATCTTAAACGTAGATTTAAACATGGTGAGCCCTGAAAGAATTGAGTTAGATAGGAAACTCCAGAATATGTTTTATCTTCTTCAGAAATATCAGTTATGCATATGTTGGATCCTTGTAGCTTGTCTACTTTGTAGCTTTATCTATCTTCTCACTAATTACTTTCATCTCTTTTTTACATACATCTACATGATTTTTTTCAAGTCTGTCTCATGCCATGGCCCCTGTTTTGAGCTGTGTCAATCTTATTTTATTTTTTGTGTGCTGCTGCTTATACAGTTTTCATTTATCTGTTCCTCATTTACTTGCACTAGCTGTACTTTTTTCATTTCTCTTAGCATCTCTCAGTTGATTTCTTGCATCTTGTTCTTTAATGTATTTTTTTCCTCTAGTTTTTTTATTATGGAAATATCAAACACACCAAAAAAGTGTAAATAATAGTACAACAAACACCCATATACTCACTATCTAAATTCAACAATTATTAACAATTTGCCATACTTGCTCTACCTATATTTCTATCTATTTTATGTATATGGGAAACATTTGAAAATAAGATGCAGACAACAATAGCTCACCCCTAAATATTTCAGCATGAAACTTCTAAAAAGGACATTCTCCTACATAACTGATGGCTCTGAAAAGGCAGGGACTTTATTTACTTCCCTCCCAGCCCCTTCCACAGAGCCAAACAGTGCTTTAAACAAAGGTATGCTCTTTAAATAAACAAAAAAATGAACAGTTGAAATTCTGTTCTCAGTTCAATGATCATCCAGTACCAATTGTCCCAGATATCCCCCATCCTCAACGAAATCTTAAGCAATTTCCCTACCAAGCCTAGAGGCCAGAACAATCTGGGTATGAGTTCCAGTTCTGTACATTACTAACTTTTAATTCCTTCTTCCATTATCCACTATAGCAATTTTGGCATTTCTTCCTCAAGTAGAGTAAGCTTTTACTTTTCCTATGTCTCTTTTTCCATGCTAAGGTTTTAAATCCTTTATCCCAAGAGATTGTTCCCAGATCAATAAACTCTCCATGTTGTTGTTGCTGGTTGCTGTCAAGTTGATTCTGACTCATGGCGACCCCATGTGTGCAGAGTAGAACTGCATTCTATAAATTTTCAAGACTGTGACCTTTTGGAAGAATTTCACCAGGCTTTACTTTTCAAGGCACATCCGGGTGGATTTGAACCACCAAACTTTCAGTCAGTAGTCCAGTGTTTAACCATATGCACCACCCAGGGACTCCTATAACACTCCATAATCCAAACTCATTTCCACCTTCATTAATCACTTATCCTCAAAATCCAGTCCCATGCACGCTCTTCAGTTTCTGCCTGGACATGCTGACTTGGTCCTACTGCTCCTTTGGAGAATAGTCCCTTTATTCCTTTATCTGCTCCAGCAATGGACCTGGGTAGGTTATACTGTGACTTAGCTGTAGTGACCAGAAGGGGAGGTAGGTACAAATCCTGAGGTGCATGTTTTCTTATGGAGTATGAGGCCTCTGCATAGTATTCAAAAAAGAATGGAACTAGTGCTTAATTCTGAGTCTTTTACTATAGGTTCCAAGGATTCCGAGAATGTTGGGGGTTCAAGATTTCTGCTGTTACAGCCCAGATGTCTCCATCTATTGTGTCAATTTCCACTATTTTTTAAGCAAAGCCTAACTTTGGCATAGAAGATCTGTCTTGGTTCAAAGTTTAACCTTCTTTGGAGCTTGGCTATTCTTATAATTGAACACTGGTTTGTTCCACAGTGTTCTATGTCCCCTTGTTACGGGAGATGAAAGCCTCTCTAAATGCAGCCAAGAGATCCTCTGGCTTTCAAATTCAGCCTTTAATTACTAATTGATCAGTCTCAGCCCCTAGCTATCTTTTTCCAAAGGATCAATAAACAGCACCCAATTCCACTATCCTAATAGTTGCTATTTCCTCTTTATTTCTCAAATGCTTAATACACTACACTATTAGTGCATTCTCTTCAATGGTTATACCAACCTAGTGCAAAACAGCTGAAAGTTTTAACACTTATCTTGCTGTCTTTTGCCAGGGCTATCTGCACTCCACTTACTACTGGTAATGGGAATCCTTATTTTTAACGAGGTGGTATTTGATACAGATCCAAAGTCCTTCCTCAGCATCTGCTTTCTTAGGTCATTCCTGGCACCAAATGTCACCAGTTGGGTTCCCCAAGAAGTAGACTCTGAGGAGATTAGCATACAGGAGTGTTTTTGTGATAAACACCTGGAAAGGGGAAGAAAAAGCAGACTTAGGCAGAGGGAGAAGATGAGTTGCAATGCCATTTCACTCGAGATCTCAACCATTCCTACGAGAGTGTTAAGTCTAGGATGACCCTTCAGAGTTGTCCCAAGTTGGGGCAAGAATGCTGAGACGTTATACTCCAAACCTCAATCAGTCATTGGATATGTGCTACCCTGGGAAGGGGATGTGATTTGGGCAAGGCATTTCTCTTCACCTGAGGCAATACTTGCAAAGTCTGACATCTGAGGGATTTCTGCTGGCAACACACCCAACATCGGAGGAATGAATTCTTCCTTTCTAAAGGGGTGTATGGGTGACATATCATGGTGTTTATCATAGAATTTATGGCTTGCGGTGAATAATGGAAATTTGGGATAGTGTTTTAAAACCCACATACACGTACGTGCTGTTTGGTGGTGCCCTTGAGTTGATTTCTACTCATAGCTACCGAATGTGACAAAATAGAACTGCCTCATTGGGTTTTCTTGGCTGTAATCTTTCTGGAAGTTTATCACTGGTCTTTCTCCTGTGGAGCCCCTCGGTGGATTAGAACAGCCAACCTTTTGGTTAGCAGCCAAGTTTGCACCACCAAGGCTCCTTAAATAAATACATATACAATAAAAAACATCAGTGTCCAACTAGTGTGTAACTGCTAAAACTTTCACTGTAAAACCCTCAATTCAACCTAAAGGGTTGTGATAGGATCCAATAAGATGAGAGACTTTGAATTGCCTAATGCCGTACCTGACACTCAGTAAATATTTTCAATCTAAACTAATAAGACTTGATCAATAATGTTCCGATTTGAAAATTCACACATAAATCCAGCATCATAAACAAATGTTTTATAAGTAATCTCATATTATAGAAATTCAATGATGTTTCTGGCTGAATGGCTCAGGGTTCTGGCTGAAAACAGATGGAAAGAGTGAAGATATTTTAAGGAAGGATCTGTTCACATTAGAGAAGGCAGCGTTATGGAAAAACAACTAAGAAGGATAAAGCACCCCATGATTAGCAATAACAGAAAACTATTGCCACCCCTAGGCCCGATGTGCAAGAGGAAGGAAGAAGTTACTGGAAACCAGAGAGTCCTATAACTGTAGGAGATTCCTGTCTGACAGGAACTGTGGCCTTCAGCAGAGGTGGACATGGTCAACCTTCCCAGTGGCCCAGCGGAAGGGGACCCAGGGAAACAAACTCCCTCGATTGTTTTTCCTCTCACCTTCCCATCTCTTGCCTGTGCCTCCTGCTGGCCAAACCAAACAGGAAGTCAAAGGGCAGAAAATTTCATATCTAGGACACAAAGGAGAGTGGATCTGCAGAGACAAAGATATCCATAATAGTGATCTTCACAAATGAGTGAAGGTCAACACTGAGTTTTAAATATAGCTAGGTATGTTTATCAGTACAAATAAAAAGGCTGTTTTTTAAAAGGTATTCTATTAATTCAATTGTTTTCATGTGGAACTCATACAAAGACCAAGAACAGTCACCTGAACAGAACAACCAGATACTGAGTAGTTTAAATTCAATAAAGGTGTGCATCAGAGTTGTATCCTTTCACCATGTTTATTCAATCTGTATGCTGAGCAAATAATCAGAGAAGCCAGACTATATGAAGAAGAACAGGGCAACAGGATTGGAGGAAGATTCATTAACAACCTGCACTATGCAGATGACACAACCTTACTTGCTTAAAGTGAAGAGGACTTGAAGCACTTAGTGATGAAGAGCAAAGACTACAGCCTTCAGTATGGATTACACCTCAACATAAAGAAACAAGAATCCTCACAACTGGACCAATAAGCAACATCATGATAATGGTGAAAATATTAAAGTTGTCAAGGATTTTACTTGGATCCACAATGAATGTCCATGGAAGCAGCAGTCAAGAAACCAAAGGACACATTCATTGCATTGGGCAAATCTGCTGCAAAAGGCCTTTTTAAAGTGTTAAAAAGCAAAGATGTCACCTTGAGGACTAAGGTGCACCTGACCCAAGCCATGGAGTTTTCAATTGCCTCATATGCATGTGAAAGTTAGACAATGAATAAGGAAGACCAAAGAAGAACTCATGCCTTTGAATTATAGTGTTGGTGAAGAATATTGAACATACCATGGACTGCCAGAAGAACATCCAAATCTGTCTTGGAAGAAGTACAGCCAGAATGCTCCTTAGAAGCAAAGATGGCAAGACTTCGTCTCATGTATTTTGGACATGTTATCAGGAGGAACCAGTACCTGGAGAACGACATCTTTAAAGAGGTCTTTTGCAGCAGATTTGCCTGATACAATATGTCATTTGATTTTTTGACTGCTGCTTCCATGGGCGTTCATGGTGGATTCAAGTAAAATAAAATCCTTGACAATTTTAATATTTTCACCATTTATCATGATGTAGCTTATTGGTCCAGTTGTGAGGATTCTTGTTTTATGTTAAGGTGTAATCCCTACTGAAGGCTGTAGTTTTTTATCTTCATCAGTAAGTGCTTCAAGTCCTCTTCATTTTCAGCAAGCAACGTAAATGCTTGGTAAAGTAGAGGGTCAGAGATAGAGAGGAAGACCCTCAACGAGATGGATTGACACAGTGCTACAAGGATGGGCTCAAACATAGCAATGATTGTGAGGATGGCGCAGGACCAGGCAGTATTTCATTCGGCTGTACACAGGGTCACTAAGAGTCGAAACTGACTCAATGGCACCTAACAACATAACAATAGCACTTCAATATTGTTAGCTTCAGTGAAAAGAAGAGTGAACAGTGGGCACTTTGGTTCCTGTCTTGCTTAGGGTATAGCTGAAGATATGGCCAATATCAGAAAGGACTGAGGAACAAGGGAAGTGGAGGAAAAAGCAACATAATATCTTTTGAAAACAGAAAAGAAAGAAATTTGGAAGGATTATCCTCCAGAGCCTCCACTGATCTGTCAGTTTGTGGTAGTGTGGTAGCTTGTATGTTGCTATGATACTGGAAGCTATGCTACCAGTATTTCACATATCAGCCGGGTCACCCATTGGGTTTTCTTGGCTGTAATCTTTTTTTTTTTTTAATTGTGCTTTAGGTGAAAGTTTACGGAACAAATTAGTTTCCCATTCAATAATTTATAGACAAAGTGTTCTGTGACATTGGCTGCAATCCCAGAAATTTGTCAGCACTCTCCTCATTTTCACCCTGAGTTCCCCATTTCCATTCAGCCGGCTTTCCTGTCCCTTCCTGCCTTCTCATCTTTGCTTTTGGGCAAATGTTGCCCTTTTGGTCTCCTATAGTTGATTGTTCTGAGGAGCACTTTGCTTACAATGTTACTGTTTATAGACCTGTCTGTTATTTTGCTGAAAGGTGATCTCTGGAAGTGACTTATGATCCAAATTAGAAGGGTGAGTAACGGCCATAGTTGTGGGAGTTCCTCCAGTCTCTATCAGACCAGTAACTGCGGTCTTTTTTACAAATTTTGATTTTGTTCTACATTTTTCTCCTGCTCTGTCCAGGACCCTCTTTTATGATCCTGGTCAGAGCAGTCAAAAGTGGTAGCTGGGCACCATCTAGTTCTTCTGGTCTCAGGCTCGTGGAATCTGTGGTTCATGTGGGCCGTTAGTTCTTTGGACTAATTGCTCCCTTGAGTCTTTTGTTTTCTTCATTCTCCTTTGCTCCAGATGGGAAGAGACCAATAGTTGTACCTCAGATCTCACAAGCTTTTAAGACCCCAGATAACATTGACTTTATGAGTTATGTTATGCCAATTGACCTAGATGTCCCCCAAGACTGTGGTCCCCAGCCCATAAGCCCAGTAACTCAGTCCCATGAAGTATTTGGTTATGTCTAAGAGGCTTCCTTGACTGTGCTCCCTATGTGCTCCATTGAATATATGACTATACGTGCAGCACATACAAATATGTATATACAAATATCCACAACTTAGTCTATATATGCATGTAGGTGTACTCCCATATGCCCTCCCATACCTATTCACCATACATACCTGCTTATGTAGTCACTCATACATTATTGTTTGTTATTACTATTGTTACAGGGTAGTATACATTGTAGTATGTATCATAGTTGCCATTTATTCTTGCATACTTCTCAGTGTCTTTCTTTGCCTTGGTCATGTCGTGCTGACTTGTCCCATATTGTGTATTGCCTTTCCCTTCACCAAAGTTAGCATGTGTCTACTATCTAGTTGGTGATTTTCCCTCCCTCCCCCTCCCATCCCTGGAAAACATCAAAGAATGTTACTTTCTGTGGTGTCTTCGGCTAGGTTCTCTAGACAAGTACAACCAGTAAATTGTATAAATATATAAAGAGATTTATATCAAGGAAATGGCTCACAAGCTTGTAGAGGTTGGAGCATCTCAAGTCCATGGATCAGGATAGAGGCTTCTCCTGATTCACATAGCCACAGGGGCTGGCAGGTCAGAGAGAAGAGCTCTTTCTTATGGGCTGTGAAGATCGACAAATCCCAAAACTGGCAGGCAAGACCTCAGGTAAGCTGCTAGCTCAAGTCCCAAGAAATGGAGGTCAGACAAACAGGAGCCAGCTGCAGGATCCAAAGCAGGCAAAAGCCAGAATGCACACTTATATTCGGGTGCAGGCCACATGCCCAAGGAAACTCCCTTTCAACCGATTATCTACTCACAGCAAATCCCATCATGGGAGTGATCACATATCAAATCTCAACAGGGAATTGATCACATTATATGACTGTCAAAACACTGAGAATCATGGCCCAACCAAGCTGACACACAATCTTAACCACCACATGTAGTAAACGTTTTTTTAAACTTTTTACAATAGTGGTTTCATACAATATTTTTCCTTTTGTAATTGATTTATTTCACTCAGCATAAAGACCTCCAAATTCATCCATGTCGTGAGATGTTTCACGGATTCATCATTACTCTTTATCATTGCATAGTGTTCCAATATGTGTATATATCACAGTTTTTTAATACATTCATCCACTGATGGGCATTTAGGTTGTTTCCATCTTTTTTCCATTGTGAATAATGCTGCAATGAACATGGGTGTGCATGTGTCTATTCTTGTCACAGCTCTTATTTCTCTAGGATATATACCTAGGAATGGGATTGCTAGAGCATATAATATTTCTATTTCTAGCTTTTTAAAAAAGTGCCATACCATTTTGCATAGTGGTTATACCATTTTACATTCCCACTAGCAGTGTATAAGAGCTCCAATCTCCCCACAACTTTGCCAGCATCTGTTGTTTTCTGATTTTTGGATCAGTGCCACTCTTGCTGGGGTGAGATGATATCTCACTGTAGTTTTGCTTTGCATCTAATGGCTAATGGAAGCCCTGGTGGCATAGTGGTTAAGCACTATAGCTGTTAACCAAAAGGTTGGCAGTTTGAATCCACCAGCCACTCCTTGGAAACTCTACGTGGGCAGTTCTACTCTGTCCTATAGGGTCACTGTGAGTCAGAATCAATTCAACAGCAACGAGTTTGTTTTGTTTTTGTTTTTTAATGGCTAATGATAACGATCATCTCTTCATGTGTCTGTTAGCTGCCTGAATGCCTTCTTTGGTGAAGTGTCTGTTCATGTCTTTTGCCCATTTTTAAATTGAATTTTTTGTGTTTTTGTTGTTGAGGTATTGAAGTTTTCCCTAAATTTTTAAAATTAGATCCTTGTTGGATATATCATAGCCAAAAATTTTTTTCCTAGTCTGTAGGTTCGCTTTTTACTCTTTTGGAGAAGTCTTTTAATGAGCATAGTGTTTAATTATTAGGAGGTCCCAGTTACCTAATTTATCTTCTACTATTTATGCATTTTTAGTTATGTTTGGTATTCTATTTATGCCATATATTAGGGCCACTAGTGTTGTCCCTCTTTTTTCTTTTATAATCTTTATAGTTTTAGGTTTTACCTACAGGTTTTGATCCATTTTAAGATAGTTTTTGTGTATGGTGTGAGGTATGGATTCCATTCCATTTTTCTGCAAACAGATATGCGGTTTTGTCAGCACCATTTGTTAAAGACTTTCGCTTCCTCATTTAATGGATTTGACCCTTTGCCAAAGATCAGCTGTCCATTAAAAAAAAAAAAAAA
>NW_004443983.1:8423732-8517073 GCF_000243295.1 Trichechus manatus latirostris
TTTGGTTAGCAGCCGTAGCACTTAACCACTACACCACCAGCTGTCCATATGTGGATGGAATTACTTCTGGATTCTCAATGCTGTTCCATTGGTCTATGTGTCTGTCATTGTACCAGTACCAGGCTGTTTTGACTACCATGGCTGTATAGGAGGTTCTGAGATTGGGGAGTGTGAGGTCTCCTACTTTTTTCTTCTTCTTTGATAATTCTCTATTTGTCTGGGGCCTCTTTCTTTCCATATAAAGTTGGTGATTAGTTTTTCCATCTCATTAAAGAATGTTGTTGGAATTTAGATCAGGATTACATTGTATTTGTAGATCACTTTGGATAGTACTGACATTTTCACACCTTACTCTAACCTTTATGGGAGTTTATCACCAGGCCTTTCTCCAATAGACGATCTACTTCTGAAAATTCCCACTCAGTGTCATCGAGTCCATTTCAACTCATACTGACCCTATAGGACAGAGTATAACTGCCCCATAGAGTTTCCAAGGCTGTAATCTTTACAGAAGCAGACGGCCACATCTTTCTCCCACGGAGTGGCTTATGGGTTTGAACTATCAACCTTTAGGTTAGCAGCCCAGCACTATAACCACTGCACCACTAGGGCTCCTCTTAGCCAATGAAAACCCTATGGATCACCAATTTGCTTGCTTTGAACCAGGGCTTTAAACCTGTTTGTTTCACTTGGAATCCCTGCTGAAAATTTACATTTCCACCCCAGATATACTGAATAAGAATCTACATTTTAACAAAATCCTCAGGTGATTCTTAAATATATCTTCCTGGGAACTTGTTCAGAAATGCAAATTCTCAGCAAAGTTCAAAACAGAACAAACCAGTTTGAAGCCCTGCTTTTGACACGTCATCGAGGGGATCAATTGCTAGATGAGGACATTGTGCTTGGTGAAGTAGAGGGCCAACAAGTGCAAAGTAGACCCTAGGTGAGACAGATTGGCACAGTAGCCACATTGATGGACTAGATATGCTGCTGATTGTGAGAATGATGCAGGACCAGGCAACGTTTTGTTCTGTTGTATGTAGGGTTGCCATGAGTTGGAGCCAACTGGATAGCAGCTAGCTAGCTAGCTAGCTACTTACCTATCTATCTATCTATCTATCTATCTATCTATCTATCTATCCCCCAGAGAGGTAAATCCTGAGAACATGCATGGTTCCTCTTTGGGCCTTGGTTTAGTGGTCTGTATGAGAGGGATGCTACAGAACTTTGCTTTACTGAGAAAGACTCACAGCTTGGGAGAATCTGTCCAGTCACTTCTCTGGGGTGATTCCCCCATTTAACTTGGAGTTTTCCCTTCTCTTTAGGTCTGAGGAATCCAAACACCAGTATTCACAACATGTCCCTGTGTGGCAGCAAAACTGTTTCTATGTGATATTTATAGGCTTACCACTGGCTCTGAAAATAACATAATGTACATAATATATTTCTAAAGCATGTTAGGGAAGGAAGAAGGGAGAGGAAAGCTTAAGTCAAAGGGAAGGGCTTTTTGAGCAAACTCCCTCAACTAAAGCCCTCCTCAGCATTACCAGAATCCCTATTGCCCCAGAGAAGTAGGACTGGATTTTAAGTATCGATTGAAATTGAAATATATGTGTCTCAGATCTAAAGGAATCTAAAGTCCATAACCAGCAGCCAGGGGCCTATCTATGGAAGATAGCGCCTATGGCAAGTAGTTTCAAATTACTGAATTATCTCTCACAGCCAGTAATGGAAACTGCAATGGCCAATAGAAACTGCTCATTTGCACCCCTCCTCAAGCGGCTCCCAGGGCACGCGCCCTACCTGCCATACCTTAGTTACGCCTCTGCCAGTGGCACCCTCGGTTCCTTAGCCAGCCAGCAGCACGTCCTTAAAGTGTGTGAGAGTTGAAGGAGAAGAGCCCGAGATCCAGGCACTCCTTTTTTACTTTCCAAATGGTCTGGTACCAGTCAAAGCTCTCCCTTAAACTTTCGGGCACCAGGCCCTTCATCTATAAAACAAGGAGATTGAACTATGTGATTTCTAAAATTACTTCCTTCCCTAAATCATCCTAAGGCCTTGTCATTTAAACCACTGTGCTGTGTCAGTTCTAATTAAGAAAGCTTGTGATTGCTGCCTGAAAATCTATACAATAGCACCATCTAGCAGACAAAAGATAGTAATACTAGGGACTTATACAGACATGTGAAATGAAGTGAAATTTCACAAGAAGAAAGTAATCATACAGAACTTTCCAGGTAGTATTTCTTAACCTTTTGTAGTTTGTGGCCACTTTAGAGAATCTAATGAAAGTTATGGACCCTCCCACCTCCATCCTCACTTCTAAAAATGAAGAACACCAAAATTCTGCATACAGTTTCAGAGAACATGCAGTCCTCCATGCCCCTCCTCAATCATATTGAGGTTCAAGAACCTCCACTGCCTTTTTCTTTCTTTCCTTTTTTTTTTTTAATTTATCAAAACCCTTTCTATATGGGGTGGGGAGGACTTCATTGTATTAGGGCTGGTGGGAAACAGGGTCCCACCCTCCACAGCAGAAGAAGCCAGATCCATCTGCTTCTATTCCCTAGAAGGAATGATACCCGGGTGGACAGTCATTAGCTTCCACCAGACTTTGATTCTTGAGAAGGTGCAGCAATGATACAGGGGAGGCAGAAATTTTGTTGAAGGAAAGGTGAAAGTTTAGCACTGGCTATGTCCAGTGGCAGCAGAGCCAGTGGTGAGGTACTGACCCATACTCTCCTTTGCTCTAATTCCAGCCACCCACTTCCTTGGCAATTTCCATATATGGTTCTCCAATCCTATCAATTCTGTGAACTTCTAGACATTCTTCCAATAAAGCTCTTTACCTCTTAAGTTAGAATCTGTTGTAATCAAGTAGCACCAAAGTTTTTTTATTGTTACACACAACAAATTCCTATGGGTATCCAGAACAGTAACTCTCATTCAACACAACACATTTTCTCATTTGCTTGATAGCACATTAAAGCAAGGGACCAAAACCAATTAAATTTTCCAGAAGCTGCATCCTAAAGTCTAAAGATAATCAAATTATTTTTTATTACAATTCTTCTTTTTATGGGTGAAAATATACACAGTAGAATATATACCCATTCAACAATTTCTACATGTACACTTCAATGACATTGGTTACATTCTTCACATTTTGTCATTATTTTCACTCTCTCTACCCAAATTATTTCACCACCATTAATTTAGGACCTGTCAGTCCACTTCTGAAAAGAATTAGCCAGTGAAAACCTTATAACAGCAGAACATTATCTGATATAGTGCCAGAAGATGAGCCCTTCAGGTTGGAAGGCACTCAAAAGACAACTGGGGAAGAGCTGCCTCCTCAAAGTAGAGTCGACCTTAATGACGTGGATGCAGTCAAGCTTTCAGGACCTTCATTTGCTGATGTGGCACGACTCAAAAATGAGATGAAGCAGCTGCAAACATCCATTAATAATCGGAACATGGAATGTACAAAGAATGAATCCAGGAAAATTAAAAGTCATCAAAAATGAAATGGAACACATAAACATTGATATTTAGGCATTAGTGAGCTGAAATGGACTGGTATTGGCCATTTTGAATCAGACAATCATATGGTCGACTATGCCAGGAATGACAAATTGAAGAGGAATGACATTGCATTCATCCTCAAAAAGAACATTTCAAGATCTATCCTGAAGTACAAAGCTGTCAATGATAGGATAATATCCATACTGCTACAAGGAAGACCAATTAATACAAATATTATTCAAATTTATGAACCAACCACTAAGGCCAAAGATGAAGAAATTGAAGATTTTTACCAACTTATGCAATCTGAAATTGATCAAACACACAATCAGGATACATTGATAATTATTGGTGATTGGAATGCGAAAGCTGGAAACAAAAAGGAAGCATCGGTAATTGGAAATAATTATGGCCTTGGTGATAGAAATGACTGGGGATCGCATGATAGAATTTTGCAAGACTGATGACTTCTTCATTGCAAATACCTTTTTTCAACAACATAAACGGTGACTATACACATGGACCTTGCCAGATGGAATATACAGGAATCAAATCAACTACATCTGTGGAAAGAGATGATAGAAGAGCTAAATATCATCAATTAGAACAAGGTAAGGGGCTGACTGTGGAACAGACCATCAAATGCTCATACGCAAGTTCAAGTTGAAACTGAAGAAAATTAGAACAAGTCCACAAGAGCCAAAGTACGACCTTGAGTATATCCCACCTGAATTTAGAGAGCATCTCAAGAATAGATTTGACACATTGAACACTAATGACCTATGATCAGACAAGTTGTGAAATAACATC
Source organism: Trichechus manatus latirostris (assembly GCF_000243295.1). NCBI lineage: Eukaryota > Metazoa > Chordata > Mammalia > Sirenia > Trichechidae > Trichechus > Trichechus manatus. Next base: position 8,428,071 of record NW_004443983.1, read on the forward strand.
AAGGACATCATACATGAAAAAGGCAGGAAAGAAAGAAAAGACCAAAATGGATGTCAGAAGAGACTCTAAAACTTGCTCTTGAACATCGAGTAGCTAAAGTCAAAGGAAGAAATAATGAAGTAAAAGAGCTGAACAGACTATTTCAAAGGGCGGCTTGAGAAGACAAAGTAAACTTTTATAATGACATGTGCAGAGACCTGGAGATAGAAAACCAAAAGGGAAGAACACACTCAGCATTTCTCAAGCTGAAGGAACTGAAGCTGCACTGAAGGCACTGGTGAAAACAAGGCTCCAGGAATGCCAATTGAGATGTTTCAACAAACGGATGCAGAGCTGGAAGTTCTCACTCATCTATGCCATGAAATTTGGAAGACAGTTGCCTGGCCAACTGACTGGAAGAGATCCTTATTTATGCCTAATCCCAAGAAAGGTGATCCAACCAAATGCAGAAATTATTGAACAATATTAGTAATAGCACATGCAAGTAAAATTTTGCTGAAGATCATTCAAAAGTGGCTACACAGTACATCAATAGGGAACTGCCAGAAATTCAGGCCAGATTCAGAAGAGGATGTGGAACCAGGGACATCATTGCTGATGTCAGACGGATCCTGGCTAAAAGCAGAGAATACCAGAAAGATGTTTACCTGTGTTTTATTGACTATGCGAAGGCATTCGACTGTGTGGATCATAACAAATTATGGATAACATTGCGAAGAATGGGAATTCTAGAACACTTAATTATGCTCATGAGGAACTTGTACATAGATCAAGAGGCAATCATTCGAACAGAACAAGGGGATACTGTGTGGTTTAAAGTCAGGAAACATGCGCCTCAGAGTTGTGTCCTTTCACCACTCCTATTCAATCTGTATGCTAAGCAAATAATCAGAGAAGCTGGACTATATGAAGAAGAACAGGGCATCAGGATTGGAGGAAGACTCATTAACAACCTGTGTTATACAGATGACACAACCTTCCTTGCTTAAAGTGAAGAGGACTTGAAGCACTTAGTGATGAAGATCAAAGACTATAGCCTCAACATAAAGAAAACAAAAATCCTCACAACTAGACCAATAATCAACATCATGATAAATGGAGAAAAGATAGAAGTTATCAAGGATTTCATTTTACTTGAATCCACAATTAACACCCATGGAAGCAGCAGTCAAGAAATCAAAAGACACATTGCATTGGACAAATCTGCTGCAAAAGACCTCTTTAAAGTGTTAAAAAGTAAAGTTGTCACCTTGAAGATGAAGGTGTGCCTGACCCAAGCCATTGTGTTTTCAATTGCCTCATATGCATTTGAAAGCTGGACAATAAGGAAGACTGAAGAAGAATTGATGCCTTTGAATTGTGGTGCTGGCAAAGAATATTGAATATACCATGAACTGACAAAGAACGAATGAATCCGTCTTGGAAGAAGTACAATCACAATGATCCTTAGAAGCAATGATGGCGAGACTATGTTTCACATACTTTGGACATGTTATCAGGAAGGATCAGTCCCTGGAAAAGGACATCATGCTTGGAAAAGTAGAGGGTTGGGGAAAAAGAGGAAGACAAGACGGACTGACACAGTGGCTGCAACAATGGGCTCAAGTATAACAACAATTGTGAGGATGGTGCAGGACCGGGCAGTGTTTCATTCTGTTGTACATAGGGTCACTATGAGTAGGAACTGACTGGACTGCACCTAACAACAACAACTTTGACTCACTGCCTCCTAAACTTCTCATCTATGTTTTAGAGTTACTGTTGTCAATTTGATCTATATAGATAGTTCTTTAAACACAGTGTTCACAATGAATATTTTTTACTAATTTAGCTGAATTGTTGTTTAGTTTAAAAATGACTTCAGGGGGTAGTTTCAGTTCGAGATTTAAAGATTTTCTCAAGGCCATAGGTTTGGGGAGTGCACCAGTCTAAATGGCTCCAGTATGTCTGGATTCCATAAGAATTTGAAAGTCTGTTCCAGTTTTTTTCCCCCCTTTTGATCAGGATTAATCTATTGAGTCTTTGATCAAAATGTTCAGAAATAGTGGCTGGGCACCATCTAGTTATTCTGGTCTCATGACAAAGGAGGCAGTAGTTCATGCGCACAGTAAGACCTGCAATCCAGTTCCTTCTTCAATTCCTGGGTCTTCTTCCTCTGCTGCTCCAGGCAAATAGAAACCAATTGTATCCTGGATGGCCTCTGGCAAGCTTTTAAGACCCCAGGCACTACTCACTGAACTGGGAGGTAGAACAGAAACTTTAAAAACATATTAGGCCAATTGACTGGACAGTCCCACAAAAAGCCATGACCTTAATCCTTTGAACCAAGAGAACTAGTCCCATGAGGTGTTTGGTTACACCTAGGTAGTATCAGTTGTTTTTTTTTTTTTTTTTGGTTGTGGCTGCTGCTGTAAAATTATATATAACACAACATTTGCCATTTTGCCCTTTTTCTGTTGTATAACTTAGTGATATCAGTTACATCAGTCAAGTTGTGTAACAACTACCCTTATTTGATGCCAATTTTTCCATCACCATAGACATAAACTCACTACTTTCCAGAGAATGATCCCCTCACTCCCTCCTCCATCCCACCCCATGTAACCACTAATAATCATTGGTCTCTATATATTTACCTATTCTTGTCATTTCATATAAATGAGGTCATACAGTATTTGTCCTTTTGTGAATGACTTATTTCACTCAGCATAATGTCTTTGAGATTCATCCATATTTTAGCATGTATCTGGACTTCGTTTCTTTTTATGGCTGAGTAGTAGTCCATTGTATGTATATACCACATTTTGTTTACCCATTCATCTGTTAATGAGCACTTTGGTTGTTTCCACCTGTTTGCTATTGTGAATAATACTGCATATGTCTTTCGTGTCTCTACTTTTAGGTCCCTAGGGTATATACCTAGGACTGGAATTTCTGGGTCATATGATAGTTCTGGGTCCCTGGTAGAGCAGTGGTTAAGAGCTACGGCTGCTAACCAAAAGGTTGGCAGTCCTTGGAAACTCTATGGGGCAGTTCTACTCTGTCCTATAGGGTCACCATGAGTTGGAATTGACTCATTGGCAACTGGTTGTTTGGTTTTATGATAGTTTGGTTTTCCATGATGGTTGTACTATTTTATATTTCCACCAGCAATGGATAAGGGTTTCAAACCCCCACATCCTTGCCAACATTTATTTCTGTTGTTTTGACTATTGTCATTCTAGCAGGGGTGAGGTGGTATCTCACTGTAGTTTTCATTTGCATCTCTCTAATGGATAATGTAAAGATTACAGCCTAGGAATCCCTATGGGGCAGTTCTACTCTGTCCTATAGGGTCACTGTGAGTCAGAATCAATTCAACATGATGCAACAGCAATGGCTAATGACAATGAGCATTTTATCATGTGTTTGTTGGCCACTTGAATATCCTCTTTGGTGAAGTGTCTGTTCCTGTCCTTTGCTCATTTTTTGATTGGGTTATTTGTCTTTTGTTGTTAAGTTGTAGAAGTTTTATATATATTTTGAATGTTAGACCTTTATCAGATATATCATTCCTGAAGATTTTTTCCCGGTCTATAGGTTGTCTTTTTCTCTTTTGATAAAGTCTTTTGATGAATATGTGTTTAATTTTTATAAGGTCCCAATTACCTATTTTGTCTTCTGCTGCTCACATGTTCGTTGTTGTATTTGATAATTTATCATTACAAAAGAAAACTAGGACCCATAGTTTTGCCCCTATATTTTTTTCCAAAGACTTTATGGTTTTAAATTTAAAATTTAGGCCCTTGATCCATCTTGAATTAGTTTTTGTGTATACTGTGACGTATAGACCTTGCTTCAAGAATGACAGAGAACAGATCAGTGACTGGAAAGAGTTACCTGTGAGGGAAGGGTATGACTACAAAGGAATAGCACGAAGTTTTTTGATGGTGGTGGAACTGTATCCTGATTGTGGTAAAGGTTATATAAATCTGTACAAAAAAAAAAACAACTTTGCCATCAAGTCAATCCAACTAATACTGACCCCAGAGGACAGACTAGAACTGCCCCATAGGTCTCCAAGGCTGTAAATGTTTACGGAAGCAGACTGCCACATCTTTCTTCTGTGGATCGCTGGTGAGTTCAAACCACCGGCCTTTTGGTTAGAAGCCAAGTGCTTAACCACTGTACCACCAGTGCTCCTGTACCTGTGTTAAAATTCATAGAATTATACACCCCCCAAAAATCCATTTTACTGTATATTATCTTTCAAAGTATAAAAAAAAAAAAAAAAACTTACAATAAATTTAACATTAAATGGTAACAACTAGTTGGCCAAGCAGACATCATGTAAGAAGAGCATTCTAAACAGAGTGAACTGTTAAAGCAAGTCCCTGAGTTTGGAGCATGCCTGGTATGTTCAAGGAATAGTAAGAAGGTGATCTAACAGATTTGTAGGATGGTAAGTTAGGTGTGACTCAGGAAAGAGTAGCCAGGGAAGCCATAAAAAGTAACTAGGTTTATTATACTTAGTTTTCAGAGGGGTATACAGCACATTACACAGGGCCACATGGAGCATGGCACACAACATGGGGGCACACGGAGCATGACCTGATGCAGGGCAACTGCAATGGGAAGAGTAAGAAAGAGTGAGGAACTGTGGGCAGATGCCTTCATTGGGGTTTCAGGGTGAAGTCAAGTAGTTAATTGTGTTTGTCTGTGGTTGGCTAATAGTTTTTTAAAGTTCTTGACTGGGGATAAATAGCAGAAGTTCCCAAAGGGATTATCAATTGAGACCAAATGATGTGCACTTCACTGCACCACAGGGGGCCTGAAATTAGGGCAAAGGACAAGGGCTTACTGTGTGGCTGAGTCCTAGAGTCTTGAGCTCAGAATATTAGAGCATCAAAACCAATTTAAATTGTTAATGAAGGAGGCTAATGAGGCTAGAGTGGAAAGAATGCAGGAGGAGAGTACAGGAGAGAAGATCCTAGATATAGTGGAGGACCAGATCAAATAAGGCATTTAGGCCATTGTAAGTAAGGACTTTGGCTGTTACTTTGAGTTAAAGAGGAGCATCTGCAAAACCTGTAATAACAAGCTAACTTCTGTGTTAAAAATAGATTTTGGGGGTGGGGTGTGGGAATGAGTAAAAGTAGAAGGAAGACATCTTAAGAAGCTATTTCAATAACCCAGGTGATAATGATGGTGGCTTGCTATGGAGTGGATGTGACAGATGTGGTGAGAAATGGTTGGAGTCTACATATATTTTGAAGGTAGACACAGAATTTGTTGATAGAATGGATTCAAAGAAATAAAGGAGTCAAGGATGACTGCAAGTTTTCTGGACTGAACAACTAAAATAATGGAACTGACATCAACTGAAAAGAGGATGGCTTTAGGTGGAACAGGTTTCGGGAAAAGGGCAGTGGTTCAATTTTGTATATGCTGATTTTGAGATTTTTATTAAACATCAAAGTAGAGATTTCCAATTTGGCTGGAAAGACCAAGGTGTGTCCAGTGGCCTTGGGCATTTTGACTGCACTGTTTGGTCCTCTGCATAGAGAGGGACTGTGGAGCATTCTTGAATAGGTCAGGGACACGGGTTCTGAGAAGCTCACTCAAGCTAGAAAGTGTGGTCACTTGTGACTTAATTGTTCAAATGTGATATTTTTGCCCTGGTGTTAATTCAAAAGTGAAATTCATTTGAATTCTCATTCTTCAAGACTCTTTCTGACTCAGGATACAAGATTTTAAATCTTAAAGAGCGAGTCACTGGGGGCAAATTTTTAAATAAATGTCTTTTTTGGAAGTACTCACTCATTCATTTGAGATTAGTCATTTCTCGTTGTCTATCTTTGTCCTAAGGAGTCTTGGTGAGACAGTGGTTAACCGCTCAGCTGCTAACCAAAGGGTCAGCAATTTGAACCCACCAACTGCTCCACGGGCAAAAGATGTGGCAGTCTTCCTCCATACAGATTTACAGCCTTGGAAATCCTATGGGGGCAGTTCTACTCGGTCCTATAGCCTGGTTATGAGTTAGGTTCTTTTTGTTGTTGTCGATGTTTTAAATCTTTGCTCGAATTGCGAGAGTGGGGTTGAGTTGTTCAGTGGATATAGTAACATGTTACCATAACGCACAGTGTCCACACTGAAAGCAGAAAGTGGATGACTGTTGAAGCTCTAAGATGCTGAGGGAGTCAGAAGGAACAAACATGAACTGGAGAGTGGGGAGTGGGAGTTACAGAAACTCACTGAAGAATGGCTTCAAAGTATCATATAATCTGAAGAATAACTGCAACTGACAAACTGTCCTATGAAATACGAATGCAGTCCTTGATTTTAAAATGTTTCTTTCTATTTTAAAGTCAAAGAGACAGGGGAAATAGCAATGAACTCTGACATCAGCCCCAGTTGCAAATGGTAGTCTTTATGTGCATATTATGAAATAAAAGTACATATCTTTTCAATACCAAGTTGTCTCCCACCAACCATTCCCACTCCCCAAACAGAAATTATCACCAACAGTGCTATTTTAAGGAGCCCTGGTGGGGTGATGGTTAGCACTCGGCTGCTAACCAAAAGGTCTTTGGTTTAAACCCACCAGGAATTCTGTGGAAGAAAAGACCTGGTTATCTGCTTCTGTAAAGATTACAGCCAATGAGACTTTATGGCGCAGTTCTACTCTGTCCTACAGGGTCATTATGAGTCGGAATTGACTCAATGGGACACAACAACATAACAGTACTATTTTGGATTCCAACTTTGTATATAAACATGTGTATATATTACTCTCACAGGATATTTCCATTCCATTTTCCAAACTCAAACAATCTTCAATTCATAGCTAATGAATATGTATATTATCCTTCTCAAGGGACTAAACTACAATAGTTCAATACTAGAACAAATGGAATAAATTTCTGATAATGAATCTTTAGGCACCAGGATCAACTAAACAAGGAGATATCTGGAATCGGAAACTTCCAATATTTCTTCATATTAAATTCATCTGCCTTTTCTGAGTAGCTTTGTATCTGATCCACAGCATCCATGAGGAGGTATATACAATAAGATAAAAAAATTATATAGTATTTGAACAATTATGACAAAAATGCTATTATTCATAAAATTAGAACTTGACCACTTTTTTTGGTGCATCAATATTTAATAGATGTTAGAAATCACAAATTGGAGAATAAACAAGAAATAAATTAAACCAAATGTTAGCTCCATTACTTGTTTGCTGTATGCAAAAGAATAACTTAAATAATATATACCATCATTCAAACAGTAAGTTGACCAAGTTTTGGAAGGGTGATACAGTAGGGAATGGGGAACCCTGAGCTTGTCTGTCAGTTTGTCATACTGTGGTGCCTTGTGTGTTGCTGTAATGCTGGAAGCTATGCCACCAGTATTTCAAATACCAGCAGGGTCACCCATAGTAGACAGGTTTTGGAGCTTCCAGATTAAGAGAGAAGAGGAAGAAGGACTTGGCCTTCTACTTTTGAAAAAAATTAGCCAGTGTAAGCCTTATGGATAGCAGTAGAACATGGTCTGATATAGTGCTAGAAGATGAGCCTCTCAGGTTGGAAGTCCCTGAGGTTGGAAGGCACTGGGGAACAGCTGCCTCCTCAAAGTAGAGTCAACCTTAATGACGTGGATGGAGTAAAGCTTTTGGAACCTTCATTTGCTGATGCAGCACAAATCAAAATAAGAAGAAACAGCTGCAGGGGACCTCTTACCATCAAGAAAGTAGTGTCGGTAGCAAAGCGTGTCCTTTGGACCGGGGTCCCTGCACAGAGAAGCTCCTAGTACGGGGGAACACCAAAGAGAAGAAAACCGACAGAGAGAAAAAGACTTCCCCTGGAGAGGACACCCTGAATTTGGACTTTCAGCCTACCTTACTGTGAAGAAATAAATTTCTCTTTGTTAAAGCCATCCACTTGTGGTATTTCTGTTGTAGCAGCACTAGATAACTAAGACAGAATTTGGTACCGAGAGAGTGGGGTGCTGCTCTAACAGATACCTAAAATGTGGAAGCAGTTTTGAAACTGTCAATGGATAGAGCAGCGGCAGCAACAAAGCACCAGCAGCAGCAGAGAACCTGCAACAGCAGAGAAGTGGCAGTGGCAGAGAAACTGCAGTGGCAGAGGAGCAGCAGTGGCAGAGAACCAACAGCAGCAGAACAAGGAGACCAGTGCAAGATGGTGCTGGAGCCGACCCATGGAGTGAGAGAGCTGACTGCCTGTGTGCAGGAGGCTTCCTGGTGGAGTGGGGTGCCTCCAGGCACTTATTGGTGGAGCTACTGACCTTTGGAACACTTGCCCTAGCAGGGCAGATGCGGGCTTGAGGTCTGAGGGCCAAGAGGCCACAAGAAGCAGAAGCTGAAGAGTGAAGGAACACAAGAAGCCAAGCTGCCTCAGTCTCAAAAGGTATGGCCATGACCTCAGGGGTTTCAAAGGGTGGAGCCATAACCTCTGGTGTTTCACTCCAATGGACTAGGAGAATGGTGCGCCTAAAGCCAAGGGAGAAGAGTTGCTGTCCCAGTGGGCCTGGAAGGTGGAGCTGAAGCCCAGGGCCAAGGGGCCTACACTCAGAATCCAGAGACTGGCCAATATCTAGAGTCTGGAGGGCAGGGCTATTGTGTAAATTGTCTCAGAGAACAGAATATTATTTTCAAAGCCTTGAGGGCAAATGTAATGTGTTCTGCTAACTTGCTTGGTGCCTGTTCTGCCTTCTTTCCCTGCAATTTCTCCCATTTGTAATGTAAATGTCTAGCTTGTGCCCGTTCTGCCATTGTACCTTTGGAAACAGATAACTTGTATTCTAGATTTCACAGATGAAGAGGAATTTTTGGATTTTGGACTTAGAGTTAAGATTTTGGCTGTGATATGATGGAGTGATATGCTTTACATGTTGCATGGATGTGATTTTGGGGGGGCCAAAGGGTGGAATGTCATGGATTAAACTATGTCCCCCAAAAAATGTGTGTATCAATTTGGCCAGGCCATGATTCCTGGTATTGTGTGGTTTTCCTATATGTTGTAAATCCTGCCTCTATGATATTAATGAGGGAGGATGGGCAGCAGTTGTGTTAGTAAGGCAGGACTCAGTCTACAAGATTGGATTGTATCCTGAGGCAATGTCTTGAGATATAAAAGACAGAAGTGAGCAGAGAAACAGGGGGACCTCATACCATCAAGAAAGTAGTGCCGGGAGCAGAGCGCATCCTTTGGACCTGGGTCCCTGCACAGAGAAGCTCCTAGTCCAGGGAAACACCGAAGAGAAGAAGGCCAACAGAGAGAAAGCATTCCCCTGGAGCTAATGCCCTGAATTTGGACTTTTAGCCTACCTTACTGTGAAGAAATAAATTTCTCTTTGTTAAAAAAAAAAAAAAGAAGAAGAAGCAGCTGCAAACAACCATTAGTAATCGCAACCTGTAATGTACAAAGTATGAATCAAGGAAAATTGGAAGCTGTCAAAAATGAAAACGAACACTTTAAGATCAATATTCTGGGCATTAGTGAGCTGAAATGGACTGGTATTGGCCATTTTTAATTGGAAAATCATATGGCCTACTGTCATGGATTGAATCATGTCCCCAAAAAATATCCGTCAACTTGGCTGGGTCATGATTCCCAGTATTGTAAGATTCTGTACCATTCTGTAATCTGATGTGATTTCCTGATGTGTTGTAAACTCTATCACTATGATGTAATAAAATGGATTAGCAGCAGTTATACTGATGAGGTATACAAGGTTGGATAGTGTCTTGAGCCAATCTCTTTTGAGATATATGAGAAAGAAGTAAGCAGAGACACTTGGGAACCTCATACCACCAAGAAAGCAGTGTCAGGAGCAGAGCGTGTCCTTTGGACCTGAGGTTCCTGCGCAGAGAAGCTCCCAGACCAAGGGAAGATTGATAACATGGACCTTCCTCCAGAGCCGACAGAGAAAGCATTCCCCTGGAGCTGATGCCCTGAATTTGGACTTGTAGTCTACTAGACTATGAGAGAATAAATTTCTCTTTGTTAAAGCCATCCACCTGTGGTATTTTTGTTACAGCAGCACTAGATGACTAAGACACCTACTATGCCAGCAATGACATATTGAAGAGGAATGGCATTGTATTCATCAAAAGCAACACACAATATAGGGGAAATCAGCACAACTTGACCAAAGCAAAGTCATAGAAGCTTCCTAGATACATCCAAACACATTGAGGGATCAAGTTACTGGGGCTGAGTGCTGGGGACCTTGGTATTGGGGAACATCTATGTCAATTGGCATAACACAGTTCATAAAGAAAATATTTATTAAATGCAAGCATCTAACCTACCGTGCGGGATCAAAATAACCCATCCCCTCTGGGAAGTACCTCTCTCCTATTCAACTGCCCCCTCCCCGCTCCGCTCTGGTCCCCATCCAGCTTCAGCAATTGCTGTGCCCCCTGGAGCAGAAGTAGGACCCACTGTGCACCCCGAGCCATTCTCTATGCTTTGGAGTGGGAACAAATTAACAAACAAATACTAAACAGGAAAAAATAATCTGCCAGCTCCCCTAGGCTGGGAACTCAGGGCAGGCACAGCCCCTTTGCCTAGGCACAGGCATAAGGAGTCCATGGACTCTGAATGCCTTTCACTCCTGCCTAGGCCTGTGTGGGCCCATTTCAATAGTGTAGGCCCTCTTCAGCACAGTACAGCAAAGCGTATACCTGAAGCCTATTTTCAACTGCATCAGCTAAGGAGGAGTGGCAGATTTGTGACATTTGACATTGCCCTGCCAATTAAGCAGGGTCCTCACCTATCCACATCAGGGGCCTGAGGACTGGTGGCTCCACCCACACCACCTAGCCACCCATGACAGGGGTCTGAGAATAAGTGGTGCCCCCCAGTCCTTACAGCCAACAGAACTGGGTGCCCAAAGTCCAGCTGCAAAAAACACCCACCTACATGCCCTAGGGACCAGGAATATGCCTTCCACCCAGGCCCTCAGGGACAGTTGTCAGGTCCCTACCTTGCTCAGTACATAATCCCCTACTGCAGCCAGATACCTGTGTCTGTTCTAATCACCGCTATATAGCCCTGCCTGTCTAGGACTATAGGTGAGAGCCTGCATCACACACTTAGTGACTGACAACCTGGACGCCTGACCTGAATCCACAAAAGGAAAATAAATGGACTCCTGGGCTCACACACCTAGTAGCAGCTTCAACCACCTGGTGAGAGGACGTAAAATCTTCAAAGATGTCAATAATCAAAGTAGCTCACACAATCTGCCTATTTGGGCATATGAAAACAAAAAGAAATAAGAAGCTAGGACACAGTAAGCAAACACACAATGAATAAATATAATAACTTACTGATGGCTCAGAGACAACAGTCAGTATCAAATCACATAAACAGGCACACCATGATGGTTTTCAGCAAGCTCTCAAAACAAAGAATAAGGAAACCTCCCGGAGAAAGAGAACATCTTGCAATCACTAGAAGTAGAATTCAAAGTTAATCTACAGAGTTCTTCCAGATGTCAGGAAGGAAATCATGCAAAACACAGACCAAGCCAAGGAACAGATAGACAAAGCAATAGAGGAACTTAAGAAGGTTATACAAGAGCAAAATGACAAATTTAACAGGCTGCAAGAATCCATAGAGAGACAGCAAATAGAAATCCAGAAGATTAACAATAAAATTTCAGAATTAGACAACTCAATAGAAAGTTATAAGAGCAGAATTGAGGCAATGGAAGTCAGAATCAGTGAGACTGAAGATAAAGCACTTGACACTAACTTATTTGAGGAAAAATCAGATACAAGGATTTAAAAAAAAATGAAGAAACCCTAAGAATTATGTGGGACTCTATCAAGAGGAATAACCTACAAGTGATTGGAGTACCAGAACAGGCAGGATAACTGAAAATACAGAGAGAATTGTTGAATATTTGTTGGCAGAAAACTTCTCTGATACCATGAAAGACAAGATATCTATCCAAGAACCTCATTGAACCCCACACAGGACAGATCCTAAAAGAAAGTCACCAAGATATATTATAATCAAACTTGCCAAAACCAAAGATAAAGAGAGAATTTTAAAAGTAACTAGGGATAAATGAAAAGTCATCTACAAAGAAGAGTCAATAAGACTAAGCTGTAACTACTCAGCAGAAACCATGCAGGCAAGAAGGCAATGGAATGACATATATAAAGATTTGAAGGAAAAAAACTGCCAGCCAAGTATTATATATCCAACAAAACTGTCTCTCAAATATGATGGCGAAATTAGGGCATTTCCAGATAAAAAAAATTAAGAGAATTTGTAAAAACCAAACTAAAATTACAAGAAATACTAAAGGGAGTCCTCCAGTTAGAAAATCAATAACATCAGATAACAACCCAAGACTAGAACACAGGACAGAACAACCAGATATCCACCCAGATAGGGAAGTCACAAAAATAAGTCAAAGCTAAAACACTGAAAATAGGGAAACAGAGATGTCAATATGTAAAAGATGACAACATTAAAAGAAAAAAAGAACTAAATAATGTAGTCATACAACTTTCATTTGGAGAGAAAGTCAAGGCAATATCAAGATATAAAAGACTGGTTTAAACTTAGAAAAATACAAGTAAATTTTACAGTAACCACAAAGGAAATTAACAATCCTACACATCAAAATAAAAAACAAGAAAAACATAAAGTTGGAAAGACAATACATAAAGAAAAATGACTCAGCACAGAAAATTAAGTGGAACAAAGAAACTGTCAAGAATACATACACAAAAAAATACATTAAAATGACAGCACTAAACTCATACCCATCAATAATTACCCTGAATGTAAATGGACTAAATGCACCGATAAAGAGACAGAGAGTGGCAGAATGTATAAAAAAACAGTATCCTTCTATATGCTACCTACAAGAGACACACCTTAGACTCAAAGACACAAACTAAAACTCAAAGGATGGGAAAAAAATACATCAAGCAAACAACAATCAAAAAAGAGCCGGAGTGGCAATATTAATCTCTGACAAAATGCACTTTAAAGCAAAATCTACCACAAAGGATAAGGAAGGACACTATAAAATGATTAAAGGGTCAATACACCAGGAGGACGTATCCATAATAAATATTTACACACCCAATGACAGGTCTTCAAAATACATAACACAAACACTAACAGCACTGAAAAGAGAAATAGCTCCACAATAATAGTAGGAGACTTCAACACACCACTTTCGGTGAAGGACAGAACATGCATAAAGAAGATGAGTAAAGACATGGAAGCTCTAACTTGATCTCAAAGACATACAGAACACTCCAGGCAACGACAGCCAAGTATACTTTCTTTTCCAACGTACATGGAACATTCTCCAGAATAGACCACATATTAGGCCACAAAGCAAGCCTTAACAGAATCTGAAACATCGCAATATTGCAAAGCATCTTTTCTGACCATAAAACCATAAAAGTAGAAATCGGTAACAGAAAAAGCAAGGCAAAAAATCAAATACATGGAAACTGAACAACACCTTGCTCAAAAACTACTGGGTTACAGAAGAAATCAAGGACAGAATAAATAAATTCACAGAATCAAATAAGAATGAAAATGCATTGTACCAGAATCTTTAGAACACAGCAAAACCAGTGCTCAGAGGTCAATTTATGGCAATAAATGCACACATCCAAAAAGAAGAAAGAGTCAAAATCAAAACACTAATCTTACAACTCTAACAAATAGAAAGAGAGAAGCAAAAGAAGCCCTCATGTGCCGGAAGAAAGGAAATAATAAAAATTAGAGCAGAAATAAATGAAATAGAGAATAGAAAAACAATTGAAAGAGTTATCAAGACCAAAAGCTGGTTCTTTGAAAAGATCAACAAAATCAATAAACCACTGGCCAAACTGAAAAAAGAAAAACAGGAGAAGAAGCAAATAACTCAAATAAGAAATGAGATGGGCGATATCACAACAGACCCAACTGAAATTAAAAGAATCATAACAGAATACTATGAAAAATTGTACTCCAACAAATTCAAAAACCTAGAGGAAATGGACAAATTTCTAGAAACACACTACCTACCTAAGCTAACATAAACTGAGGTAGAAAAACTAAATAAACCTATAGCAAAAGAAGAGATTGAAGAGGTAATTAAAAAACTCCAAATGGAAAAAAAGCCCTGGCCCTGACAGCTTCACTGGTAAATTCTACCAAACTTTCAGAGAAAAGTTAACACCACTACTTCTAAAGGTATTTCAGAGGATAGAAAAGGATGGAATACTCTCGTACTCATTCTATGAAGTTAGCATAACCCTGATACCAAAACCAGGTAAAGACATCACAAAAACAAGAAAATTACAGATCAATATCCTTCATGAACATAGATGTAAAAATCCTCAACAAAATTCTAGCCAATAGAATTTAACAGCATATCAAAACAGTAATTCACCATAACCAAGTGGAATTCATACCAGGTGTGCAGGGATGGTTCAACATTAGAAAAATAATCAATATAATCCATCACGTAAAGAAAACAAAAGAACCACATGATCTTATCAACTGATGCAGAAAAGGCATTTGACAAAGTCCAACACGCTTCTGTGATCTCGACAAAATAGGAATAGAAGGGATATTCGTCAACATAATAAAGGGCATTTATACAAAGCCAACAGCCAACATCATCCTAAATGGAGAGAGTCTGAAAGCATTCCCTTTGAGAATGGGAACCAGACAAGGATGCCCTTTACCACCACTCTTATTCAACACTGTGCTGGAGGTTCTAACCAGAGCAATAAGGCAAGAGAAAGAAATGAAGGGCATCCAAATTGGTAAGGAAGGAGTAAAAGTACCCCTATTTGCCAATGATATGATCTTATACACAGAAAACCCCAAGAATCCACAAGAAAACTACTGGAATAGAAGATTCCATCAAAGTATCAGGATACAAGATAAACATACAAAAATCAGTTGGATTCCTCTACACCAACAAAGAAAACTTAGAAGAGGAAATCACCAAATCAATATCATTTACAATAGCTCCCAAGAAGATAAAATACTTAGGAATAAATCTAACCAGAGATGTAAAAGACCTATACAAAAAAAAACTACAAGACACTGCTGCAAGAAACCAAAAGAGACCTGCATAAGTGGAAAAACATACTTCTGCTCATGGATAGGAAGACTCAACACTGTGAAAATATCATTTCTACCCAAAGCAATCTACATATACAATGCAATCCCAATCCAAATTCCAACAGCAATTTTTAATGAGATGGAGAACAAATCACCAACTTCATATGGAAAGGGAAGAGGCCCTGGATAAGTAAAGCATTACTGAAGAAGAAGAACAAACTGGGAGGCCTCATACTACCTGATTTTAGAACCTATTATACCACCACAATAGTCAAAACAGCCTGGTACCGGTACAACAACAGATACATAGCCCAATGGAACAGAATTGAGGATCCAGAGGTAAATTCATCCACCTATGAGCAGCTCATATTTGACAAAAGCCCAAAGCCTGTTAAATGGGGAAAAGACAATTTCTTTAACAAATGGTGCTGGCATAGCTGGATATCCACCTGCAAAAAAAAAAAAAAAAAAATGAAACAAGACCTATACCTCACACCATGCACAAAAACTAATTCAAAATGGATCAAAGACCTAAATATAAAATCTAAAACGATAAATATCATGGAAGAAGTAATAGGGACAATGCTAGGAACCCTAATACATGGCATAAACAGAATACAAAACATATCCAATAATGCACGAACACCAGAAGAGAAACCAGATAACTGGGAGCTCCTAAAAATCAAACACTTATGCTCATCAAAAGACTTCACCAAAAGAGTAAAAAGACAACCTACAGACTGGGAAAAAAAATTTGGCTACAAAATATCCGATCAGCATCTAATCTCTAAAATCTATAAGATACTGCAAAACTTCAACAACAAAAAGACAAATAACCCAATTAAAAAATGGGCAAAGGATATGATCGGACACTTGACCAAAGAAGACATTCAGGTGTCTAACAGATAGATGAAGAAATCCTCTCCATCATTAGCCATTAGAGAAATGCAAATCAAAACTACAATGAGATACCATCTCACCACAACAAGGCTAGCACTAATCCAAAAACACACAAAATAATCAACGTTGGAGAGGTTGGGAGAGACTGGAACATTTATACACTGCTGGTGGGAATGTAAAATGGTACAATCACCTTGGAAATCGATTTGGCGCTTTCTTAAAAAACTAGAAATAGAAGTACCACATGATCCAGCAATCCCACTCCTTGGAATTTATCCTAGAGAAAGAAGAGCCGTCACACGATTAGGTATATGCACACTCACGTTCATTGCAGCACTGTTCACAATAGCAAAAAGATGGAAACAACCTAGGTGCCCATCAACAGACGAATGGATAAATAAAATTATGGTATATACACACAATGGAATAGTACACAACGATAAAGAGCAATGAGGAATCCTCGAAACATCTCACAACATGGATGAATCTGCAAGGTATTATGCTGAGTGAAATCAGCGAGTCACAAAAGGACAAATATTATATGAGACCACTATTATAAGAACTCAGAAAAAGACTTAAACACAAAATAAAACATTCTTTGGTTGTTACGAGGGTGGGGAGGGAGGGAGAAGGGTATTCACTAACTAGATAGTAGACAAGAATTATCTTAGGTGAAGGGAATACACAATACAGGGGAAGTCAACACAACTGGACTAAACCAAAAGCTAAGAAGTTTCCTGAATACAACCAAACACTTCAAGGGACAGAGTAGCAGGGGTGGGGGTCTGGGGACCATGGTTTTGGGGGACATCTAGGTCAGTTGGCATAACAAAGTTTATTAAGAAAATGTTCTGCATTCCACTTTGGTGTGTGGCGTCTGGGGTCTTAAAAGCTAGCAAGTGGCCATCTAAGATGCATCAATTGGTGCCAACACACCTGGAGCAAGGGAGAATGAAGAACACCAAAGGCACAAGGAAAATATTGGTCCAAGAGACAAAAGGGCTACATAAACCAGAGACTCCATCAGTCTGAGACCAGAAGAACTAGATGGTGCCTGGCTACCACCAGTGACCACCCTGACAGGGAACACAACAGAGAGTTTCTGACAGAGCAGGAGAAAAGTGTGGTGCAGAACTCATATTCACATAAAAAGACCAGACTTAATGGTCTGACTGAGACTGGAGGAACCCTTGAAACCATAGCCCTCCGACTCTCTGTTAACCCAGAACTAAAACCATTCCCAAAGCCAACTCTTCAGACAAAGATTAGACTGGACTATAAAACATAAAATAATACTCATGAAGAGTGTGCTTCTTACTTCAAGAAGATATACGAGACTAAACGGGCAGATCCTGTCCAGAGACAAGATGAGAAGGCAGAAATGGACAGGAGCTGGTTGGATGGACATGGGAAACCCACGGTGGAAAGGGAGAGTGTACTGTCACATTATAGGGATTGCAACCAGTGTCACATAACAATATGTGTATAAATTTTTGTATAAGAAATGAACTTGAGCTGTAAACTTCCACCTAAAGTACAATAAAAAATAAATAAATAAAATATCTGAAGCAAAAAAAGAAAATATTCAACATCCCATTTTGGTGAGTAGAGTCTGGGATCTTTAAAACTTGCGAAAGGCCATCTAAAATACACCTATTAGTCCCATCACGTTCAGAGCAAAGGTGAATGAAGAAAACCAAAGACACAAGGAAAATATTAGTCCAAAGGACTGATGGCCCACACAAACCACAGCTTCCACTAGCCTGAGACCAGAAGAATTAGATGGTGCCCAGCTACCACCACCAACTGCTCAGATAGGGAGCACAACAGAGGGTCCCGGACAAAGCAGGAGAAAAAGAACAAAATTCAAATTTATGAAAAAAGACGAGACTTTCTGGTCTGACAGAGACTGGAGGAACCCCTGAGACTATAGTCCCCAGACACTCAGCTAACTCAGAACTGATGCAACTCCCAAAGTCCATAGTTCAGCCAAAGATTAGGCAGGCCTATAAAACAATAATCCACATGAGGAAAGTGCTTCTTAGTTCAATCAAATATACTAGACCAAACGGGCAACACTTGCCCAAAAGCAAAGACAAGAAGGTGGGAAGGGACAGGAAAACTGGATGAATGGACACAGACAATCTAGGGTGCAAAAGGGACAGGGGGAGAGTGCTGACACATTGCGAAGACTGCAAGCAAAGTCACAAAATAATTTGTGTATAAATTTTTGAATGAAAAGCTAATTTGCGCCATAACTTTTACCTAAAACACAATAAAATTGAAAAAAATAAAGAACCTTCCAAGAACTATCCATAAGTACAACGCTGTCAGTGATAGGATAATATCCATAAGCCTACAAGGAAAACCAGTTAATACAAGTATTATTCAAATTTACACCAACCACTAATGCCTAAAATGAAGAAATTAAACATTTTTACCAACTTTTAAAGTCTGAAATTGATCAAACAAGCAATCAAGATGCATTGATAATTACTAGTGATTGGAAAGTGAAAGTTGGAAACAAAGAAGAAGGATCAGTTGTGGAAATGTGGTCTTGGTGACAGGAATGATGCCAGACATCACATGGTAGAATTCTACAAGATTAATGATTTATTCATTGGAAATACTTTCCTTAACAACATAAACGGCGACTATACACATGGACCTTGCCAGATGGAATACAAAGGAATCAAATCAACTGCATCTGTGGAAAGAGACAATGGAGAAGGTCAATATCATCAGTCAGTATAAAGCCGGGGGCGGACTGCAGAACAGACTATCAATGGCTCATATGTAAGTTCAAGTTGAACCTGAAAAAAATTAAAACAAGTCCACAAGAGCCAAAGTACAACCTTGAGCATATCCCACCTGAATTTAGACAGCATCTCAAGAATAGATTTGACACATTGAACATTAGTGACCAAAGACCAGAAGAGTTGTGGGAGGACATCATACATGAAGAAAGCAAAAGATCATTAAAAAGACAGGAAAGAAAGCAAAGACCAAAATGGAATTCAGACGAGTCTATGGAACTTGCTCTTTAGGGCAGAGTAGCTAAAGGGAACAGAAAAAATGATGAAATAAAAGAGCTAAATGGAAGATTTCAAAGAGCAGCTTGAAAAGACAAAGTAAAGTATTATAATGAAATGTGCAAAGATCTGGAAATCGAAAACCAAAAGGTAAAAACACACTCAGTATTTCTCAAGCTGAAAGAATTGAAGAAAAAATTCAAGCCTAGAGTTGCTATATTGAAGGATTCTGTGGAAAAAAAATTGAATGATACAGATAACACCAAAAGAAGATGGAAGGAATACACAAAGTCACTGTACTAAAAAGAATTGGTCGACGTTCAACCATTTCAGGAGGCAGCATATGATCAAGAACTGGTGGTAATAAAGGAAGAAGTCCAAGCTGTACTGAAGGCATTGGTGACAAACAAGGCTCCAGGAATTGATGGAATACCAACTGAGATGATTCAACAAACGGATGCAACACTGGAAGTGCTCACTTGTCTATGCCATGAAATTTGGAAGACAGCTACCTGGCCAAGCAACTAGAAGAGATCCACATACATGCCCATTCCAAAGAAACGTGATCCAATGAAATGCACAAATTACTGAACAATATTATTAATAGGTACACGCAAGTAAAATTTTATTGAAGATAATCCAAAAACAATTACAGCAGTACATCAACAGGGACTGCCGGAAATTCAAGCCGGATTCAGAAGGGGACTTGGAACCAGGGATATCATTACTGATATCAGATGGATCTTGGCTTAAAGCAGAGAATACCAGAAAGATGTTTACTTGTGTTTTTTTGAATATTTAAAGGCATTCAACTGTGTGGATCGTAACAAATTATGGATAATATTGCAAAGAATGGGAATTCCGAAACATTTGTGCTCATGAGGAACCTGTACATAGATCAAAGCGGCAGTCGTTTGAACACAACAAGGGGATGCTGCTTAGTATAAAGTCCAGAAAAGTACGCGTCAGAGTTGTATTCTTTCATCATACTTATTCAATCTGTATGCTGAGCAAATATCTGAGAAGCTGCACTATATGAAGAAAGATGGGGCATCAGGATTGAAGGAAGACTCATTAACAACCTGTGATATGCAGATGACACAACCTTGCTTGCAGAAAGCAAAGAGGCCTTCAAGCACTTACTGATGAAAATCAAAGACTACAGCCTTCATTATGGATTACACCTCAACATAAGAAAACAAAAATCCTAATCCTAATCCAAACAAGACTAATAAACTGTGTCATGATGTTGTTGTTAGGTGCCGTCAAGTCAGATTTGACTCATAGTTTGACCCTATGTACAACAGAACAAAACACAATCATTGTTATGCTTGAGCCCATTGTTGCAGCCACTGTGTCAACCCATCTCGTTGAGGGTATTCCTCCTTTTTTGCTGACCCTCTACTTTACCAAGCATGGTGTCCGTCTCCAGGGACTGATCCCTCCTGATGACATGTCCAAAGTATGTGAGAGGTAGTCTTGCCACCTTTGCTTCGAAGGGGAATTCTGGTTCGTTCTTTTGGAGTCCATGGTATATTCAATGTTCTTCACCAACACCACATTTCAAAGGTGTCAATTCTTCTTTGGTCTTCCTTATTCATCGTCTAGCTTTTGCATGCATATGAGGCAACTGAAAACACCATCGCTTGGGTCAGGCACACCTTCGTTTTCAAGGTGACATCTTTGCTTTTCAACACTTTAAAGAGGTCTTTGCAGCAGATTTGCCCAATGCAATGAATGCATCGTTTGATTTCTTGACTGCTGCTTCCATGAGTGTTGACTGTGGATCCAAGTAAAATGAAATCCTTGAAAACTTTACTATTTTCATCATTTATCATGATATTGCTTATTGGTCCAGTTGTGAGGATTTTTGTTTTCTTTACTTTGAGGTATAATCTATACTGAAGGCTGTGGTCTTTGATCTTCATCAGTTAGTGCTTCAAGTTCTCTAAATTTTCAGCAAGGTTGTGTCTCTGCATAATGCAGGCTGTTAATGAGTCTTCCTCCAATCCTGATGCCCCGTTCAGCTTCTCTGATTATTTGCTCAGCATGCAGACTGAACAGGTATGGTGAAAGAACACAACCCTGATACAGCTTTCCTGACTTTAAACCACGCAGTATCCCCTTGTTCTGTTCGAACGACTGCCTCTTGATCTATGTACAGGTTCCTCATGAGCATAATTAAATCTTCTGGAATTCTCATTCTTTGCAATGTTACCCATAATTTGTTACGATCCACACAGTCAAATGCCTTTGCATAGTCAATAAAACACAGGTAAACATCTTTCTGGTATTCTCTGCTTTCAACCAGGATCCATCTGACATCAGCAATGATATCCCTGGTTCCACATCCTCTTCTTAAACCAGCTTGAATTTCTGGCAGTAACCTGTCGATATACTGTTGCAGCTCCTTTTGAATGATCTTCAGCAAAATTTTACTTTCTTGTGATACTAATGATATTGTCCGATAATTTCCACATTCGGTTGGATCACCTTTCTTGCAAATAGGCATAAATATGGATCTCTTCCAGTTGGTTGGCCAGGTAGCTGTCTTCCAAATTTCTTGGCATAGACAAGTGAGCACTTCCAGCACTGCATCCATTTGTTGAAACATCTCAACTGGTACTCCATCAATTCCTGAAGCCTTGTTTTTCACCAGTGCCTGCAGTGCAGCTTGGACTTCCTCATTCAGTACCTCCAGCTTCTGATCATATGTTACCTCCTGAAATGGTTGAACGTCAACCAATTTTTTTTGGTATAGTGACTCTGTGTTTTCCTTCCATCTTCTTTTGATGTTTCCTGCATCGTATAGTATTTTCCCCATAGAATCCTTCAATATTGCAACTCTAGGCTTGAATTTTTTCTTCAGTTCTTTCAGCTTGAGAAATGCTGAGTGTGTTCTTCCCTTTCGGTTTTCTATCTCCAGATCTTTGCATATTTCATTATAATAGTTTACTTTGTCTTCTCGAGCCGCCCTCTGAAATCTTCTGTTCAGCTCTTTTACTTCATCATTTTTTCCTTTTGTTTTAGCTACTCAACGTTCAAGGGCAAATCTCAGAGTCTCTTCTGACATCCATTTTGATCTTTTCTTTCTTTTCTGTCTTTTTAATGCCCTTTTGCTTTCTTCATGTATGATGCATCATGATAGAGAAAATACTGACTTTGTCAAGGATATCATTTTACTTGGATCAACAATCAGCACCCCTGGAGGCAACAGTCAAGGAATCAAACAACATACTGCTTTGGGCAAATTTGCTGCAAAAGACGTCTTTAAAGTGTTAAAAAAAAAAAAAAAAAAAGCAAAGACGTCACTTTGACAACTAAAATGCGCCTGACCCAAGCCATCACAGGTATTTTCAATCGCCTCATATGCATGTAGTGCACTGGTTAAGAGCTCAGCTACTAATGAAAAGGTCAGCAGTTTGAATGCACCAGCCACTCCTTTGAAACCCTATGAGGCAGTTCTACTCTGTCCTACAGGTCCCTATGAGTCAGAATCAACTCGATGGCAACAGGTTTGGTTTGGTTTTCATAAGCATGTGAAAGCTGGACAATGAATAAGGAAGACCAAAGAATTGATGCATTTGAATTATGGTGTTGGTGAAGAATATTGAATATACCGTGGACTGCCAGAAGAACCAACAAATCTATCTTGGAAGAAGTACAGCCAGAATGCTCCTTAGAAGTAAGGATAGCGAAACTTTGTCTCACTTACTTTGGACATATTATCAGGAGGGACTAGTCCCTGGAAAAGAAATCATGCTTGGTAGAGGGTCAGTCAAAAAGAGGAAGACCCGCAACGAGATGGTTTGACACAGTGACTAAAACAATGGGCAACAATTGTGAGGATGGCACAGTACCTGGCAGTGTTTCTTTCTGTTGTACGTGGAGTCGCTGTGAGTCAGAACCAACTCAATGGCACTAACAATGCATTGTCAAGCCTCTGCGATCTCATTATGTAATCATATAGTAATTGTTTTGCCTGTAAATATTCTTTCAGAATAATCGCAAGAAATATTGTCTTGAGAAATTGCCGAGAACAAGCAATTTGTGCATCATTTTATGATTTTCATTCTGCTAACCATTAGTCAAATATTAAACTGCCCAGTCAAAACAGGCCTAGCTAGTTTTAAATTGTTCACCTCCCAATAACATTCTGTTGATCAAATAAAGAAAATGTTCTCTCTATTCATCTATTCACTGACAAAATATCTAAGACATTTTAATTTCTGAAATATCTGTATTTTCTTACAATAGTGGATTCTTGTGTCTAATTAAAACATAAAGGATCTGTTTCATATACTAAGATTCTGCACAGGTAACTTAGGAAAACTTTTACAATATACACAGTTAGAAACCTATTTCTAATATGACTGACCATTGTTGTTGTTGTTGGGTACCGCCGAGTTGATTCTGACTCATAGCAACCCTATGTACGACAGAATAAAACACTGCCAGGTCCTGCACTATCCTCACAATCATTCTTATGCTTGATCCCATTGTTACAGTCACTGTGTCAATTCATTTCTTTGAGGGTCTTCCTCTTTTTTCCTGACCCTCTACTTTACTTACCATGATGTCTTCTCCAGGGACTGATCCCTCCTGATAACATATCCAAAGTATGTGAGACAAAGTCTCGCCATCCTTGCTTCTAAGGAGCATTCTGTCTGTACTTCTTCCAAAATAGATTTGTTCATTCTTCTGGCAGTCCATGGTATATTCAATATTCTTCGCCAACACCATAATTCAAAGGCATCAGTTCTTCTTTGGTCTTCCTTATTCATTGTCCAGTTTTCACATGCATATGAGGAGATTGAAAACACCATGGCTTGGGTCAGGCGCACCTTAGTCTTCAAGAAGACATCTTTGCTCTTTAACACTTTAAAGAGGTCTTTTTCAACAGATTTGTCCAATGTAAATGAGGTCTATGACCACAGGATTAAGTTCAGTGGAGGAGGGATAGTTTGTATTGTATGGCCATGAATGTGAACCATGATATCCATTTCAACTTAATAGCAATTAAGCTAATATTTTGATCTCTTTCTACTTTAACTGGCTTTGAACTTGGTCAAGAAAAAAAGGTATGAATATTGCCCTTAAACCTCCAAACTTATATCCTTAAAAATCATCTGTATGTTGATGACTACCAAATTTACAAACTTATGCCTCTTCAACTTCACATCCTTAATCCAATGGGGCTTGCAGTCCTCTCATCATTGTATACATAGCATATTTTCCTGCATATTATGAGGGGATTCAAGATAGTCTCAGGACATATTCCACTACAATATAAACTCCATGAGGGCAGGGATTTGTTCACTGCTGTACTCCAGTGCCTATCTATAATAGGCACTGAAACCTATTTACTGAAT
Source organism: Trichechus manatus latirostris (assembly GCF_000243295.1). Lineage (NCBI taxonomy): Eukaryota > Metazoa > Chordata > Mammalia > Sirenia > Trichechidae > Trichechus > Trichechus manatus. The sequence goes on from NW_004443983.1 coordinate 8,452,488, forward strand.
AAATATATGTTAGGGATCTACAATATGTGAACGCCCACTGTGTGTTGGGCACTGTTAGGCAAGTAATACAAAGTACTTATATTTCTTTTTTTTTTCTTTTTTTATTGTACTTTAGATGAAGGTTTATAGAACAGTTTCTCATTAAACAATTAGTACATATATTGTTTTTATGACATTGGTTAACAACCCCACAACATATCAACACTCTCCCTTCTCAACCTTGGGTTCCATATTACCAGCTTTCTTATCCCCTCCTTGTCCTTGTCCCTGGGCTGTTGTGTCCCATTACTCTCATTTTGTTTTATGGGGCTGTCTAATCTTTGGCTAAAGGGTGAACCTCGGGAGTGACATTATTACTGAGCTAAAAGGGTATCTGGGGGCCATACTCTCAGGGTTTCTCCAGTCTGTCAGGCCAGTAAGTCTGGTCTTTTTTTGTTAGAATTTTGTTCTACATTTTTCTTCAGCTCTGTCTGTGACCCTCTGTTGTGATCCCTGTCAGAGCAGTCAGTGATGGTAGCCAGGCACCATCTAGTTATACTGGACTCAGTCTGGTGGAGGCCATGGCAGTTGTGGTCCCTTAGTCCTTTGGACTAATCTTTCCCTTGTATCTTGTTTTCTTCATTCTCCCTTGCTCCCAAAGGGGTGAGACCAGTGGAGTATCTTAGATGGCTGCTCACAGGCTTTTAAGACCACAGATGCTACTCACCAAGGTAGAATGTAGAACATTTTCTTTATAAACTACATTGTGCCAATTGAGCTAGACGTTCCCTGAGACCATGGTCCCCACAGCCCTCCACCCAGCAATTTGGTCCCTCAGGGAGTTTGGATATATCTATGGAGCTTCCATGACCTTTCCTTGTACAAGCTGTGCTGGCTTCCCCACAAAGTACTTACATTTGTGTAGTGTTTATAGTTTTCCAAATGCTGTCTCATCTGATCCTCCCAACAACCCTGTGATATAGGTGGGGAAGATACTATTTCTACTTCTCAGATATGAAAACTAGGAATCCAGAAAGATTAAGCAATTTGTTTTCACATCTAGTGCTGGAGCCAGGCCCCAAATGCAGATATTGTAACTCTAAGTCCAGAACTCCTTCTTGATTTATAACACAATAAGGTCAATACAATGCTTCACTAAACTATCTCTACTTTTAGCATTCCAATCACCTCCATCATTTTATTGCACTAAGATGGCTAGGCATAATGTGAATATTTCATGTTGATGCCTGGTGAACTTTAAAACTAATATCCAAAAAAAGGATTTTATCATTCTGTTTCAATGTGATACATGGTCAATTTGAATCAACAGTCTCTGATGTTTGCCAAAAACGCAAATTCTTAAGCCCTATTATAGATGTATTGATCAGACCCAGTACTGAAATATTTTTAATAGGCATCTCAGCTGCACATTAAGGATCCACTCAGTTCAATTCTCATTCCTTAGCTTTTCTTATGAACACTGTATTTCACATTGCAAAACTTATGTGAAAGCTTGCCAAGTAGCTACTGGGGACTATTTCCCAAATATACCTTAACTTTTCCCAGCTTTTCACTATTTAGTTTTCTGCCCAATCCTTTAATAAATTCTATCCATTCTTAAAATGGGGGCAGTGGTGGTCCAGTGGTAGAATTCTCGCCTTCCATGCAAGAGACTCAGGTTCGATTCTCAGCCAATTCACCTTATGTACAGCCACCACCCTTCTGTCAGCGGTGGTTTATGTGTTGCTATGATCCTTAACAGGTTTCAGTGGAGCTTTCGGACTTAGATGAACCAGGGAGAAAGGCCTGTCAACCTACTTCTGAAAATCAGCCAATGAAAACTATGATCATAATGGTCCAATTCACAACCCATCATGAGGACGGTGCAGGACCAGGCAGCATTTCGTTCCACTGTGCATGGGGTCACCATGAGCCAGAGGCCGACTCCATGGTAGCTAACAGTAACAGCATCTATCCTTAAAGGCATCCTCAAATGCAACTCCACCATGAAGTCTTCAATAGTTGTCCGCCTCTTAAATGCCTGGTCTATATCAATTTTATGGTATTTACGGAGACCAGTAGGAGCCCTGGTGGTACAGTGGTTAAGTGCTTGGCTGCTAACTAAAAAGGCCAGTGGTTCAAACCTACCAGCCGCACCACAGGAGAAAGATGTGGCAGCATGTGTCTATAAAGATTAGAGCCTTGGAAACCCTATGGGTCAGTTGTATTCTGTCCTATGGGGTCCCTAGAAGTTGGAATTGACTCTGTGACAATAGATTTGGTTTTTGGTTTTATTACTAGACCAAGGAGTCCCTGGGTGGTGCAAACGGTTAATGCACTTGGTGGCTAATAAAAAGGTTGGAAATTCGAGTCCACCCAGAAGCACCTCAGAGGAAAGGCCTGACAATCTACTTCTGAAAAATCAGCCTTTGCAAAATCTATGAAGCACAGTTCTACTCTTACATGGAGCTGTCAGGAGTTGGAGAAGACTCCATAGCAACTGGTAACTGGTATACGAGACCAAATAAAACTGTTACCCAAAGACTCTAAGCTCCTCCTGGACAGCAAGCATGTACTTGATAGCTCTTAGTATGCCACTGTAAATGATACTCAAACAAATTTACTATAAAGGACAATGAAGTGCTCCCAGCGACTTAGTGGAAACAAATACTAAAACTTCTCTGGGAGATGAAAAGTTGATGGAGACCAGGTATCTAACGTACTGTAACTTTCTACATAGAAACACTTGGACGTTACTTGGTGTTATGGATTGAATTGTGTCCCCCCAAAATGTGTGTTAACTTTGCTAGGCCATGATTCCCAGTTTTGTGGGGTTGTCCTTCATTTTGTGATCTGATGTGATTATCCTATGTGTTGTAAATCCTAATCTCTATGATGTTAATGAAGCAGGATTAGAGGCAGTTATGTTAATGAGGGCAGGACTAATCTACAGAATTAGGTTGTATCTTGAATCAACCTCTTTTGAGACATAAAAAAGAGAATAGAGCAGAGAGGAGAGGGACCTCATGTCACCAAGAAAGCAGAGCTGGGAGTGGAGCACATCCTTTGGACATCGGATCCCTGCACTGAGAAGCTCCTAGACCACGGGAAGATTGATGACAGGGACCTTCCTCCAGAACTGAAAGAGAGAGAAAGCATTCTCCAGCAGCTAGCGCCCTGAATTCCGACTTCTAGCCTCCTAGACTGTGAGAGAATAAATTTCTGTCTGTTAAAGCCATCCACTTGTGGTATTTCTGTTACAGTAGTACTAGACAATGAAGACACTTGGCAAATAGTAGATGCTCTGTGTTTTCTAAATGAATGACTAGATAGCTGACAGAAACAAAAAATGAACTGGCTGACAGAATAGAACTGAATTCTTTGGCTAAAAACAGGGTTAGCTACCGAGATAATGTACAATGATTTTCCCCTGGGTGTTTAGACAAAAACTTGATATAGATACTTGGAAAACTGCTAACATTTACTAAGCCACAAGGTACTCTTTATAATACATAGAAATGTTTCAACATAACAGCCTAGATTTCCTACTTGTGAACATTTTATTAATATTTAAAAGACTTTATATTAAACATGCTTTGAGATTTTTACCATTCCTTTTCAATAAGGCAAATTTTTTCAAGGAGAAGGGTTAAAATCAAAGCATTACCTACTATATTAATTTACTATTCTTCAGGGTGTTTGAAATTCAGTATTATCTAAGGGGCCCAGATCATTGTTGTCTTAAGAGTCCTTTTATAGTATCAGAAATAACAAGATCTGAATGATTTAATAAAATTTTATTTAATAATTATATTTAAACTTCATCTCTTTCAAAAACAGCATTTTTATTACAGTCAAACTGTATTCATTTTAAATACCAACAAACCTATCATTACATACAGGGCTAGTTATTAGAAAAACAGATGGAAATTAAAGTTTTATTTTTTTAAAATCCTTACTTCCAAATTTGTAACACTGAGAACTGATAAATATATATGTATCTAAACAAAATGTATGCATTATCAGGAAGACAAAAGTTGCTCTAACAGGAAAAGAACTGTAATACACATCATACAGTGCAACATAATTCACATAGGCTAAATTTACAGGTATGTCTCAAAGTATAAAACAAAAAACCTAATCACTACAAATACAGGGAAAAAACACAACTGGCATTGTAAACTAATGCAGCAACATATAAAGCTTCTCTGACAAAGCGGAACAGGCTCTCAAGATTTTATGCTGACCCGTGATTTTTTCACTTCTTTGTCCTCAAATACAGAATCAGAGGACTTAGAAGTTTCTTTTTGTCTTTAAAGAAAGGTCACTTTTTTTTTTTTTTTTAAACAATGACCCAAATACAGCATGAGAAGTACTATCAAACCTGTTGTATTTAGAGCTGAGCTTATAATCAAGACATTTCTTTCATTTTTCCCTGTATTTCTATTTTGCCCTTCAAAAACTCTCTAAGGAAACTTTATAGACAGTGGTAGTAAAGGGGTAAAATCAAGTAATTCTGAGATGGCAAATATATGTGAGTTGGCACTACAACAGATTTACAAAAAATTATCCCCCATTTATCAAGCCATAAATGCAACAAAGAAAAATCATCTCAAAAGCATAAATAAGAGAAAAAATACTGAAAAGAAAAATGGAAGAATGCATTTAGAAGTGTGTTGCTCACAGGCTTCAGTTTGGAAGACATACACCAACCAAGCTACCTCTGCTAACTGTTGAGCAATTTTTTAAACTTGTCCAAACTTGTTTAAAATTTTTAAATAGTCTAAATCAAATTTCCCTAGCCAAATGGGCACGGTTCACAACAGGTTAAATGAAGTAGGACCAGGAATTAAACTGAGCACTTACTTTACTTTGATCTGATCAAAAGCAGGGAGGAACTCTCTACCTTGTTTCAGATTTTACTACATTTCATAATTGCTGAAAAAGAACATCTCTCCTTTATTCCTTAATGTATCTCAAGTTAAAAATGGCAGAATAAATAGCCTTTACCAGCATGTACTACCTTTAAAAGTAACATTTTAAGAATTTAGTTGTTTTTGCTTGTTTGTTTTTAATGATACATCTTAAGGGTTGACTGTTAGAAAACAGTGTTTAAATGATATGGGTCAGACCTTTATTAAAAGAAAACAATTTATTTTGCATTAAAAGATCATTAATAAGAGTTGGAAGTCAGTGTTTTAAACAAATGAAATGTTTAACTTTATAAATTAAATATGCTTAAAATAATGCAGTTCTGTGTTAAATAATGAAACTACTACTACTTTATTCAATGACAGACCTACAATTACAAACACTAAGTGATAATTCCCTACGATCATTATAAAAATTAAGGTGATCCTTTTTTATATTAAGATGAGTAGTTCTGAAGCATTCTAAACTAAAGAAGTCCATTTATAACACACAACCTCATCTCAGTTTTCAGAAATCAGTGCATTCAGTGGTTATAAATAGGCATGATGTTCTTCAGCATCTAAAAGTTCTGGAAAGGTAAAAAAAAAAAAAAGAAAATATAAATAATCTGAAAGACCTTAGTGATCACAAACACAACCAGCGCTCAAAGTCAAGTACGCTATAACCTGAGCGTCAATCAGTTGTGGTTTTTTCTCCCAATGGAAGGCGCTCCCATAACTGCAACAACTGTTCACCAACTTGAGGTTCTAGTTCCTAAATAAAAATCAAAGTAAACAAAAATTAGATTGAAATGTGTTTTTTTATCATCAAAACCTATACTGATAAATATTTTAAAAATCACTTTAAATTTCATTTTTCTACTAGAACATGCTAAAATCATATGATATGCATTGCTCTAATTCTATGCTTTCAGGTTTATTGAGTTGATTTCTAACGTTTGTAGTGCCAACTTGCAGATATCTCAACTATTTGTGACAAAATGGTGAGAGATTTCCATAGAACACTTCTGGAGACTTTTCTATCTGGAAACAATGGATTTTGCTTTTAATAGAGATTTAGCAAAAGCACTCACCTTGGACTGTCAAAGATTTACTATAAATCCTATTATGTGTTTTGTCTTGTTTTCCAAGAAACTATCTTAGGTGACTATGCATTCTTAAGAATTGCTTAGATTTATTAGAAAATCATCATTACAGGATAAAAACTAAAATGTTTTTATACAATTAGGGGGGAAATGTCACTTTATTATCCCCTTGTGGCATGATACCTCTGACAGGCACTTAAAAAGAATCCAAACACTTTTCACATAATGATTTGAAGTGAGTCACACTGGTTCAAATCAATTATTAGTTAGGTGACCTTAGGTAAAATTAATCCTTCTGAGTCTATTTTCTCCTACATAAAATTGGGCCAATAACTCATTTTATACATAAGGATTAAATTAGATCATATGAAGCAGTTAGCACAGTATTTTATCAACATATGTTAATTCCCATCACCTTAACTCGTTTAAAATCTCTGTCAGCAGCAACATGAAGGCAAAGCAAAGCATAATAGAAATAAACAACTAGAATATTAAAGTTTGTTATTTACTTCATATAAATAGTTGAAGCTATAAAGAAGTTAATTACTGTTTTCTTCTTAAGACGTTAGTCAAATTAATTCATTTCGTTTTGGTTAGATCTTTAGTAAGACAACAAGCGCCTCCATGAAGTGGCCTATGAACGATTTTACATATGCAATAACAGAGAGAAGCTAAACTTAAAAACAGTTAAAAAAGCAATGAGCTCTATCAGACACATTTACAAGGTTTTTACTAGCTCCTTAACAAATCTGAATCACTGTTTCCCAAGTGCATAATATATAATTTGCTACTCAAACATATCACTGAATAACAGCTAAGCAAAACAAAAACAAAAGTAAGTGAAAGAAAACATTGTAAATGCCATTGTATACCTGCCCATCTCTACTTATCTGGACTTTCTTATTGTCATTCCAAGGATTGAGCAAATGGTGTGCAAACTGAAAGGGGAGACTTTCTTTTCGTATCCATTCCACCTTAAATACTCCTCCTAGTCCAGCTGAGCCCCAATCCTGACTCTTCTCCCGTCCTATCTCAGAAGACATCCTAGAAAATCCCTGCAGGTTAAGTGGGGGGAAGGGGCGGAGGTGAACAAAGTATTAAACTAAATTCAATTTACCTGATAATGCTCTAAGTTTTTAAGGTAAAAATGTATATAAAAATAAGATATATAACAAAAACAAAAAATTAGCTGCTTATTAAATGTATTTTTATAAAAAGATTTAGTTAATAATATTAGCAAACTTTATAGGAAAGACCAATCCCAGCCTTCTAACAATTGCATATATTAATAGATATTTTCTAAATAAAACAGCAACAACTCTAAGTCCACATTTATTCCATGATAAATAGATATAAAATAACCTCCAAACTCTTATTTCTGAAAATTTTAGTAATTAATATCATATAATAAATTCATTATTTTATAAATTCTGATATATATTAAGTCAAGCTGAGTTAAGAAACCATACTAAGGGTCTTGACTGTCAACACTAACTTTCTTGGTCTATTTAAATAAACATTTTACCAGAAGGTCAAGTTTCTCACTACTTGTAATCCACCTGGGAATTAGTAAATCTAAAATTGTCTTCAGAAGAAATTGTTCATCTGGAGAGGCTCTAGTAAGACAAGGCAAAAACAAAGCGATCACAGTTCTATCATTCTCTTGAAGAGGAGCAATATATTTCTCATTCTCATTCAAGTAAAATGTATTCCTGTGTTCTGATTAAATAAAAAGCCAGGTTTTTTGACCTCTGTAGTCTAAACTGCAGCCAGAACAACCCCATTTTACTGTTTCAGGATGGCTCACCTGGAAATGTCCAGATCCTTGAACAGAAAATACCAAGTAAACCATGCTGCTTTCCCAAAAGGCTCGATTTAGCTTCCGCTCATTACTAGGGGTTGTAGACCAGATACCTTTCTGTTGAGAAATCTCAAGGTTTCTCAAATTGCTACTCTTCATTATGAAGTATCGAATAGGCATGTTTGGTCTTGGTGAAGGAGATTTTGAGCCCTACAAAAGAATGCATAAGTTCTTGAAAGGCAATTTGACCTTTCAAAATCAATAGGCTCTATTAAATAACATCTTCGTAAACATGTAAACCAAAATATTTTACCAAATATCCAACAAAGGCAAATAGCTACATCATGCCTGATAACCTATGCACGCTCAATCAAAATTAGGTTAAACAGCCAAAACCAAGTATTCTTTTCAGAGTCTTCAAAAATCTTTATCAAGAAAGGATCCTGGATTACCAACTTTGATTTATACTTCAAAGGTACTTACAGAAAATATTTTAATAAACTTCCAAAATCTAAAAACATAAATAGGTATGGCACCACTCACTATAACCCCTAATGATCCATTAGCAAAATTTTTGCTTACTCTCTCTGTGACCCTATACTTTGCTAGTCTAGCGGTCTTAGTTCCAAAGGGAGAGATGCTTCCACCAGGAGACACAACAATAATTCCATTGAACTGGAAGTTAAGACTGCTACCTGGACACTTTGGGCTCCTTGTGCCTTTGACTAAACAGGCAAAGAAGGGAGTTACTATAATGGCTGGTTTCACTGATTCTGATTACCAAGGGGAAATTGGACTGTTATTACAGAACGAAGGTAAGAAAGAGTAAATTTGGAATATAGGAGAACCATTAGGTCGTCTCTTAATACTATCATGCCTTGTGATTAAAGTCAATGGAAAACTATAACAACCCAAATAAGGCAGGACTATTAATGGGCCAGATCCTCAGAAATGAAGGTCTGGGCACCCCACCAGGCAAAGAACCAAATGAGGTATTTGATGAAGGCCAAGAAAATATGGGATGAGTAGTGGAAGAAGGTAGCTCTAAACATCAGCTAGGACCATGTGACCAGCTGCAGAGACTGTAATTATTATGTGTTTCTTCCTATTTTGGTGTGTGTGTGTGTGTGTGTGTGTGTGTGTAAATATCTTTGTTCTCTTCTCTCTCTAAAGCCATTGGTGGTTCAGTGGTAGAATTCTCGCCTTCCACGCAAGAGACCGAGGTTCAATTTCCAGCCAATGTACCTCATACGCAGCCACCCATCTGTTAATGGAGGCTTGTGTGTTGTTAAGATGCTGAAAAGGTGTCAGCAGAGCTTCCAGACAAGACAGATTAGGAAGAGAGGCCTGGCAAACTACTTCCCAAAATCTGCCACTGAAAACCCTATGGATTACAATGATCCAATATGCAAACCATGACAAGGATGTCACAAGACCGGGCAGCATTTTATTCCATCGTGTATGGGGTCATCATGAGTCAGCAGCCGATTAGAGGGCAGCTAACAACACATTAAAGTTACAGGATATCAAGGAGAAGAATGAACATCACCCAAGGACTTTCCATTCACTCTAGGGAAGGACTGAGTGCGTTTTTGGTTGTACGCAGGATAGCGGTATCATGTTACATGGAAGTATGCTTTTGTTACTGTCTTTATTTGGAGATTAAGTATGGTTTAAAGAGATGTCTCTGCATGCTATGTTGTTTGGTCAAACACTAGTCTAAATGTTGCTACAGAGTATTTATATTTGATTAGCATTTAAATCAGCTGCCCTTAATTAAAACAGATTACCCTTTAACGAGTGGGAGGACCTCATCTAATCACTTGAAGGCCACACAGCAAAATCAGAGGCTTTCCCAAGGGAGAATTCTGCCTCCAGACTATATATGACATTCTACCAAAAATCTTCCCTCTCCACTGAGGCCTGAGCTACCAATTTGGACAGAAGACTGCTGAAATTTCCAACCTGTCGCCTGGCCTACAAATTTTGGACTTCCTAGCCCCCACAATCACATGAGCCAATTCCTAAAAATCAATCTCTCTCTCTGTTTCTCTCTTTCTATATATATACACACACACATATTTATATATACTTATACACCTATATACCTATATCTTACTGGTTCTGTTTCTCTAGAGAACCCTAACTAAGACAAGGAATAAACAGCAGAATAGACACTACAATGAAAATATCAGTAAACTTGAAGACATGGCAATAAAAACTAGGCAAAATGAAGCAAAAAGAGCAGGACTTCTTGCTTCATTTTAGATAGCTGAAAAAAAGAAAGAAATAATGGCCTTAAATTTTCCAAAATTGATGGAAACTATAAATACACAGTTCAAAGAAGAAACATAAAGAGAACTAGACCAAGACATATCCTAATAAAATTGCTGAAAATCAGTTATAAAAAGAAAACCTGAAAAGCAACCAGAGAAAAGAGACACATTATATAGAGAAACAAAGATTAAAAAAAAACTTCCTATCAGAAACTACGTAAGCCAGAAGACAACGGAGAGACATCTTTACAGAAATGAAAGAAAACCACTGTAAACCCAGAATTCTATACACAGTAAAAATACATTTCAGAAATAAAAATGATAAAGATTTTTCAGACAAAACATTAAAGAATCATTTTCAGCAGATATGCACTAGAAGAACTGTTAAAAGGTCTCAAGCAGACGACAGAAATACAAGACAAAAATCTGCATCTAAACAAAAGAATGAAGACCACCAGAAATAATAAATATGTGAGTAAATATAAAAAGATTTTTCTGGCTTTAAAATCTTGGTAAAACATAAATGACTATTTAAAGCAAAAATAATACATTGTAGCATTTTAACATATGAAATAAATGTATGAAAACAATAACACAAAGGACTGAAGGGTAAAATAAAAATACGCTGTTGCAAAGTTCTTAAACTATACCTGAAGTGGTATAATATTGATTCAAGGTACACTAGGGTAAGTTAAAAATAGCTTCACTGGCGAATTCTATCAAACCCTTAAAGTACAAATAATACAAATTCTACACATCTCTTTCAAAAAATTGGAATGGAACACTTCCCAACCAATCTTATGAAGCCAGTATTAGCATTATGCCAAACCCACATAACAACACAAGAAAACTATAGAATAATATCCCTCATAAACAAAGATCTCAATTTAATACAATTCCAGGGAATCAAATCCAGCAATATGTAAAAAGGATAATTCATCATGACCAAGTGAGATATAAATATTAGAAAATGAATGAAATCCATCATATTAATAGGTCAAAAAAGAAGAGCTGTGGTGTTTTTTTTTTGCCGGGGGAGGGGGAGGAGACTGAACATAATTCAACACCTTTCATAATAAAAACTCTCAGCAACCTGGATCCAAAAGGAAATTTCCTCAACCTGAAAAACAGCATTCTACAAGGAGCCCAGCTGCTAACCAAAAGGTTGGCAGTTTGAACCCAGCCAGCAGCTCCACAGGAGAAAGATCTGGTGATCTACTTCCATACAGATTACAGCTTAGAAAACCCTATGAGGCAATTCTATTCTGTCACATGGGTCACTATAAGTAGGAATCAACTCAAAATCACCCAACAACAGCACGGTCTACTACACTAGAAGTGGCAGTCAATGGGCACAGCCAGAAAACAATCATTCGCTGTGACTAAGCTTGTGTGTGACATTCTGCCAGACCACTGAACCAGACAGCCCAAGCCAAGATTATTGTTCTACACTGTATTTACCACTGAGTGAGTTAGTTCCACTTCAGGTCCCTGCTTAAATTCCTGCTACTTGGGGGGGGGGGGGTGTGAAAAATACTGGTGCTAATGTGAGATAAGAGATAAAATAGATGGCCACAATGAATAAAACAACAGTTTTAAGTAAATACGTTTTTTTTTAATGGTATCAACAACAAACCTACAGTTGCCATCATATTAAGTGGTGAAAGACCTGATGCTTTCCCCCTAAGACCAAGGCAAAGATGTCTACTCTCATTTTACCGGAGGCCCTAGCCAGTGAAATAAGGCAAGTAAAAGAAATAAACAGTATCCAGATTGGAAAAGGAAAAAAGTAAAACTATACTGATAGAAGATATGACTATCCATGTAGAAAATCCTGAAAAATTTACACACACACACACACAAACTACTAGAATTAATTAGTGAGGTAAAGTAAGGTCATGGGATACTGGGCTAATATAGAAAAAAATCAAATGTATTTCTACATACTAGCAGTGAACAATTAGAAATTAAAATTTTAAAAAACAATAGCATCAAAAATACGAACTATTCATGGATAAATTTAACAAAAAAATGTGTAACCCGGACTCTGAAATCTACAAAACATTGTTGAGAGAAATTAAAGAATATCTAAATAAATGGAGAGATATACCATGCTCATGCATTGGAAGAATAAAATTGTTATATGTCAATTTTCTCCAAATTGATCTAGAAATTCAATACAGTCCCACTCAAATTACCAAAAAACTTATCTGTAAAAATTGACTAGCTGATTCTAAAATGTATGTAAAAATGCAAATAGCCTACAAAAGCCAAAACAATTTTGAAAAAAAGAACTAAGAGGACAAACATGAACTTATTTCACAACTTACTATATAAAGCTACTATAATTGAATCAGTGTGGCACTGGCAAAAGAAGACATATACAGACCAATGAAACAGAATAGAGTTCAATAAAGAGACAACACATATATATTCAATTGATTTTTGACAAAGGTGCCAAGGAAATTCAATGGGAGAAGAATAACCTTTTCAACAAGTAATGCTGGAACAACTGCACAGTCATAAGTCAAATAATGTACCCTGGCCCACACCTCATATCTTAAACAAAAAATAACTCCAGATAGATCATATAACTATAAGAGCTCCAATTACAAAGCTTCTAAAAGAAAAGATTAGGAGAAAATCTTTTTGACCTTCGATTATGCAAAGATTTCTTATGACAGAAAAAATATCAACCATAATAGAAAAAATGGATAGGATAGACTTCATCAAAATTAAAAAACACTTGGTCTTCAAAAAGTATACACTCAAAGGACCTGAAAGCTGCAACACAAACAGACATATGTATACCAATGTTTACTGCAGCACTATTCACAATAGGCAAAAGGTGGAAACAACTGAAATGCTCATCAGTTGATGAATGGATAAGCAAAATGTGGTATATACATACAACGGAATATTATTCAGTTGTTAAGAGGTATGAAGTACTTATGCATGCCACAACATGGATGAACCTTGAGGACATTATGCTGAGCGCAACAAGTCAGACACATGCGGACAAATACTGTATGATATCACTTACATAAAATAAATAAGTATATAGAAAGCAAAAGTAATTAGTGGTTACCAAGGATAGGAGAGAGGGAAATGCTAATGGTAGGTATGCTAATGGTGGTGGGATAATTTGGAAAAAGACAGTAAAAAATGGGTGCACAACTTGAAGAATGTAATCAATATCACTGAAGTGTACATGTAGAAATTGATGAGCTGTTGTATGTATTGTCAGGTGTAGATGACAACAGAAAAAAAGACATTATTAAGAAAATAAAAAGGCAAGCCATAGATTGTCAGAAAAAAATTTGCAAAACATGTATAAATAAGAATATACAAAGAACTTTTAGAACTCAATAAAAACAAACAACCGATAAACAGAAAGAAAAAAAAAAAGACAACAAATTTGAATCGACACTTCAACAAAGAAAAATGAATGGCGAATAAGCACATGAAAAGGTGTTCGATATCATTAGTCAGTGGGGAAATGCAAATTAAAACCACAATAGGATATCACTATATACCCACCAGAATGACTAAAATTAAAAAGACATGTCAAGTATTATCAATGACATGAAGCAATTGGAACTCTCATAGATTGTTGGAGAGAATGAAAAATAGTACAGTCATTTTGGAAGACAGTGGTAGTTTCTTGTAAAGGTAAACACACTTATGATACAATCCAACAATATCACTCCTAGGTATTTATCAAAGAAAAAACATATTTCCACACAAAAACTTATACTTGAATGTTTATAGCAACTTTATTCATAACAGCCCAAAACTGGAAACAACCTAAATTTCTATTAACCGATGAATGGATAAACAAATTGTGGTATATCCATACAATGGAATACTACCTAGCAATAAAAAGTAATAAACTAATAAAACAATATGGATGTATTTCAAAAGCATTACAGTAAAAAAGACACAAAAAGCTACATATTTATAACTCTATTTACAGGTAATTCTAGAAATATTCTAGGGACAGAAAGCAGATCAGTGGTTGCCACGGGCTAGGGGTGATGAAAAGTGTTTTGTACATGATTATGGTAGTGGTTACACAACTGTATACATTTGCCATAATTGTTTTAATTGGACAGTTTGAATTGGTGAATTTTTAGGTGTAAATTATACCTTAATAAAGGTGTTCAAAATAAACAAACCAAAAAACCTAGGAAAGCAAATCCACAAAAATGTTGTTTTTCTCTTGTTTAGGAGAGACATTTTCACCAAAATACAGTATGTAGATAAATAATCATGAATCAAATACTTACACAGGTATTTACAACACAGGAAAGTAAAAACAAACACATTCTAAACATTTGAAATCATTCGTATTATAAAAAAAGATACATAGTTCTCAATTTCGTATCAACATTTCTCACCTTCCTAATCTCATCCTACCTTGTGTTTTTAATATTACCATTGAATTGCAGAGATCAATTAAGAATGAAAGAAACCAATGTTTTTTAATTCTGAAATTATAAATAAAAATTAACTTAAGACAATCTTTTGTTGTTTGTTTTTAGCAAAAAAGACTATAAAGAAGTAGAAAGGAAATAATAAACTGCCTAGTTTCATGTCATCAGTGTTCAAGTTTTAAAACACTCTAAGATATTAATAACTAGAAATATTTGGCAAGCATGAAAAAATTACAAATTTACTCAAAGTGTCTCAAGTTTGCCAGTTTCAATTTGTATCTAGAACAGGGACCATAATCGGTAACTCAAAAGTAGGATTTTTTTTTTGTTATTTTGTTTGAGCATATAACTTTAGACATGCTACAAATCTGTTCCTTGCTATGTTTTAGACACTTTACCTTTCCTGAGGATGGTGGTGAAGGGCTGGCACAAGGACTTGGGTAACTACTGCTGTCTGTAGATTTCACAGATGACTGATCTGATCGATCATCAGTATTTCGTTTAGGATGTAAAATTCCTCTATCTTTGTACTTCTGAGGTGGGTGTAATGCTGGAGATGGAGATTTCATCAATACTCTTGAATGATAAGGAAGAAGTAAAGATTAATTACACTTAAGTTTATAACACAAAGCAGATGTCATTTCAATGCAAACTCCCAAAGACACTATGATTTACGGAATAGTATCTTAAAAAGGGAATTTCATTCTTTTATTATATTTGGAGGTTAAAAAACAGTTGGACAGTTAAGGTATACTTTCACAGTATAGGTAAACATGTTTTAAAAATCCACAAAAATAAAAAAAGATATTGAATTCTCTAAGTTAATATTTAAAAATATCCAAGTATTTACCTTACAATGGAGCCCTGGTAGCACCGTGGTTAGGCACTTGGCTGTTAACCAAAAGGTGTTAACCAAACCCACCAGCCACTCCACAGGAGAAAGACATGGCAGTCAGCTTCCGTAAAGATTACAGCCTTGGAAACCCTATGGGGCAGTTGTACTCTGTCTTATAGGGTCACTGTGAGCTGGAATTTACTCGATGGCAGCCGGTTTATTTACCTTACAAAATTCCTAACCTCTTTTATGATGGTATAGGAGAGTTCTTTACCAATTATAAAATTTTATACTGATACTTAATGTTTTCAACATTATAAAACTTATTAAAATGTATCTATACTAATGGCTCTTATATGCTGAGCAAATAATGCAAGAAGCTGGACTATATGATGAAGAATGCAGCATCAGGACTGGAAGAAGACTCATTAACAACCTGTATTATGTAAATGACACAACCTTGCTTGCTAAAAGCGAAGCGGACATGAAGCGCTTACTGATGAAGATCAAAGTCTACAGCCTTCAGTATGGATTATAATTTAACATAAAGAAAACAGAAATCCTCACAACTGGACCAAAAAGCAACATCATAATAAATGGAGAAAATACTGAAGTTATCAAGGATTTCATTTTACTTGGACCCACAATCAATGCCCATGGAAGCAGCAGTCAAGAAATCAAACAATGTGTCGCATTGGGCAAATGTGCCGCAAAAGACCTCTTTAAAGAGTTAAAAAACCAAAGATGTCGCCTTGAGGACTAAGGTGCACCTGACCCAACTCATGGTATTTTCAATCGTCTCATATGCATGTGGAAGTTGGACAAGGAATAAGGAAGACTGAAGAAGAATTGATGCCTTTGAATTATGGTGTTGGCAAAGAATATTGAATATACCATGGATTGCCAGAAGAACAAACAAACCTGTCTTAGAAGAAGTACAATCAGAATGCTTCTTAGAAGCAAGGATGGTGAGACTTTGTCTCACATATTTTGGACGTGTTATCAGGAGGGACCAGTCTCTGGAGAAGGACATCGTGCTTGGTAAAGTAGAGGGTCAGCAAAAAAGAAGAAGACCCTCAATCAGATGGAATGACACAGTGGCTGCAACAATGGGCTCAAACACAGCAATGACTGAGGATGGCGCAGGACCGGGCAGTGTTTCCTTCTATTGTACATAGGGTCACCATGAGTCAGAACCAATTCAAGGGCACCTAACAACAACAACAATTGCTCTTACTTGAATATCACCCACTCCACCTTCCTCCCATTTTCATGTAATATCTGACAGTCAAGTATAATAGCCAGAAAAAGCATATTAAAAATTACAGTGTGACAAAGTGGAAAGAATGTGGAACTAAAGGTAGGAGAGGTAGATTTCTAGTATTATACTAAATTTATAACTAATGAGGCATGTGATTCAGAGCAAGTCACTTATTTGAGCTTAATTTGCTCATTCATTGAATGAAGAGACTGTACTAGACAACCTCTACAATTCTATGAATAAATTCTATGAATAAATACAGCAAACATGGCACTCAGGGATTTTATAATTTCTTAAAAAAAAAAATGGGTCTTTCTGGGATAACCAGATATTAAGTATTTGTGATGTGTTGCAATATAAATTTCACAGCACTACCTATAAAATATTCTTGCCAAAACATTAGACCTAATCAAGTTTTGAGAGCTAACTATCAGTTTACATGAAATATATAGGGTATAGGAATAAATGATGCCAGGAGGAAACAAAGAGACAAATCCAGAATGTGGAACATAGCTTCTTCAAAAAAGTCAAAAGGAGAACTGGTCTAGATCACAAGAAACTGAAGAAACATGACATCCTAATACAATGCCAAACCCGGCCTGGATGCTGTTTCAAATAAATTAACAGTTTGAGACAACTGGGAAAATAGTCATTTTATTGGGAGTGACAAATAGACTAAGGTTTTGTAGTAAAAAATCCCCTATTTTTAAGAGATGCAAATTTAAATATGGAAGGATAAAATGACAATTTCTGGGATTTACTTTGAAATATGTAAGCAAAATAATAAAGAAAGCAAGAAATAAAAAAGAAAATGCTGGTCAATAAAGCAAGTAAAAATTTGGTAATTGTTGAATCTGGGATATGGAGTTCATTAGGGTTTAACATTTATTTTCTGTGTTTGACAGTATTTCTAATAAATAAATTTAAAACATAGGTCTTCAATAATCCATATAATTGCATGCTTCCATAGCCTTACAATTATAATTACTCTACTTTCAAGATAAGTGAAAATAGCTTATCTTACAATTTACTCCTCTTTCAATAAATATCTTAGATCCAGGATTCTTTCACAAATGAAATTTTAAAATAACTAAAGCCTAAAGATCTTAACAATAAAATATATAATGGATGCATATCTGAATCACTAACAAAAACTTGGTAAGAGTGTAAAAGGATAACTTTTACAATTTTTTTTCCCAAGTGAATTGAGTTTCCAATTAATCACCTAGTTACAACCTCTAAAATTCTATCATTCTTACCCTGGTCTCTAACTAATGTGAAGACTAGGTAACAGAACTTAATGACAGTAAAAACTTATTAAAATAAAAACAATATTGCCAATAAGCTCATCTAAACATGTGGTTTTCAAACTGAGGTTTTGACAGGGCTCTGAGCTCTATTCTAGCTTTCATCTCTCTCACATTGGGCTTCCTCTGAAAATGGAAGGAAGGAAGGAAGGGAGGGCGGGAGGGAAGGTTTCCCATAAACCTTTTCACCTAGGGTGAAAACGCTAAACCTTTTCCTCAAGAAGTAATCCCACAAAGGTTATAACTTCTCCCTTCAGAAATACCTCTTCCTAAGAGTCCTCATTCTATTCCTTACCAAATTAATTGACTTCAATTAGCATCACCAAAAGTCTGAAAGGTGATGAAACCCTTGATCTCACTGCTCAACAGGTAAGAGAATGAAGAATGTCAAGCTGCAACTTGTGGGAAAAGAAAGGAGGTATCATAGGTTAAAAGAATGGATTTAAATCAGATTCTAAAGTGTAACTAATACTAAATAATTCTGCTTTTCCCCCCTTGTATTTCTCAATTTTTATTACATGAGTATGTATTACTTTTAAAAAGAAAAAAAAGGAAGCTTTATTTTTTAAAATGTGTGTATATGTGTGTGTGTGTGTGTATAAATATGTGTATGTATACACAGATACAGTCTCATTATGGCTCTAACAGGTTTTTTTACTGGCTGATCCAGGAATAACACTACTGCATAACAGCTTCTATGAAAATGTATTCCCACTTTATAAACAACTAATATTCAAGCAAACTTTTGGAAAATCTTTTCAAAAAGTGGGAAGTTTCTAAATACAGATTATGATTTTCCCTTCTCCTTTCACTCAGCAGGATCTACACTAGAAAGAAAGGCTTCGGCACACATATTATGAGAAAGTTCTCTTGGCAACTGGCTGGATTATTCCTAAAATGTACTATTTGAAGAATTTGGAGACCAATATATATTATTCCTCCTTAACTGTAAGTCTTAACTGATATCTGGGCTTTACGCTTCATTCAAAAGAAGGTATTAAAACCTCATCTGACAATTCTTAAAAAATAGTAATCATCACATAGAATCTTTTATGTTTCCATTGTTTCTACTTTCAGTTTTTTAACTATGAAACCATGTTCTTACTATACAGTCTTTCTACCAATATTGCCAAAACTAGCACCACAGGCAAGAATGTTGTCTTTGTTATCAATTCTAACAGGGTAAACAATACCTTGTATTTAACTGATGTAAAGAAACTTAAATTTAATTCCAACAAATGCTTTTACAACCAGAAATATTTATGACTCATGGCCAATGATCTATTATAACCACGATTATATTACTAATATGCATTTTAACAAAAAATTATTATAAGAAAGCTCATATTACTGGCAATCAAGTAATAAAACCATCACCACATCTAATTGTTAAGTGTTACTGTTATTATTAGGTACCATTGAGACGATTCCAACTCATAGCTACCCTAAATGACAGAGTACAACTGTCCCATAGGGTTTCCCAGGCTGTAGTCTTTACAGGAGTATATTGCCAGGTCTTTTCTCCCCCGCAGCCACTGGTGGGTTGGAACCACTAACCTTTTGGGTAGCAGTCGAGTGCTTAACCATCGCAGCACCAGGGCTCCTTAATTGCTAAGTACTAAAAAGAATACAAGGATTTAGCTAAACTGTGACAGAAATTTTGTGACATGACAGTAAACTTATGTCTCCTCTCAATAAAATGTAAACTCTGAGGGAAGAGACCTTGACCATTTGGTACATGGCTCTTTTGTACACGGCTGTCTGTTTTGTACATGACTGTGTCCCACACCTAGAACAACAGGCATTCGATCCATTACTGAAAAAATGAATGGATCAAGTACTTTTCAGTAGGAATGCTATCCAATAATAATAATATCTAGGTAAAGTTTGTGGGGAATTTCTTTTGAATGACCAGAGCCAGTACATCTCACTGTAGGGTATCTAGGAAAGATGTCATTGACATATACCAACTAACACATATGGTAAAAAAGTGTTCCTATCTGTTAAACAGGTCCTAAATTTGTAAATTCTGGAAATTAAACATTTTGAGCTTTCCTTAACAAAGAATTTTCTTATTAAATAACTCAACAGATTCCAGTAGCTTGACATTTTGCATACTATATTAATATTTATAAAAATATTTTATAAGTAAAAACCTCTTGCCATTTTATTATATAGCCTTTTTATGTACCTTAGATTATAAAAAAAAAAGTAATTTTAAAAGATTCTAAAAGCATATGACTTTATGATAAATGATACATTTTCCTGAAGAAACTGGCTCCCATTTTAACAAAATGTTATAAATTTACCTTTCTGCAGTAGTAGACTCATCAGAAAAATCAGTATCTGCTGAACTTTTCCTACTATTATTTGACCTCCAAGATGATGCCAAAGGAAGTTCTTCTGAAGACATAGGTCTTGGCCTTTGGCCAATCCCAGATGGTTGTTGTAAACCTGCAGACTGTTCTTCAGTGCTTAAGACAGCAATAACTGCTCTTATTGTAGCTTCATCAACTTGAGACCAAGGTTTAGATGGAGCTCTCATTCGGCGCAAAAACAAGCTATGCCACTTCTGTCTGAGCTGTAGCAGTAAACTGGCTGCCTATAATAAATAAGTTTCCTCAGTTCAGATAGATACAAACTGTATATCACTCATGCAAGATTACTATTTGTTCATTAGTTAAGATCTTCAACTGTTTACAAAGAACATGTTTTACATTTTATATAATTTACTTAATTTTTAATTTCATTCTTTTTGTTGGAGAATGAAATAAAATTTACCATATACTAGCCACTAGGGACACAAAACTAAATGAAATAGTTCAATGAGAGAGACAGTGATTAACACTAGAAAAGTATCAGCAAGGTAAATAAAGGAAAACACATTTAATTCTATTCATACTGTATTTGAGTGCCTTTACAACAGCCAAATGGTGGTGTCCAGAAAGCAGCTGGATTCATAGGTCCAGAGCTCAGGAGAAGGGCCTATGCTGGAAATACAGACCTGGGAGTCATCAGTGCATAAATGGTAACTAAGTCTACACATAGAGGCAAGGTCCCCAGGGGCTATGCAAACAGAGTGAGAAGAGCAAAACACAGACTACTGGGGAACATGTGACATTTAAGGCATAAAAACGCATACAGAAGAGTCAGTGAAAAAACTTAAGAACGAATAGTCAGCGAGAAAGAAGAGGAATCAGGAAAGGCTAATGTCACTTTAATTAGTGGCAAAGAAGTTGGGGCAAAGGTTAACAGGAAAAACAGGGAAAGGCAGAATTTTAAGTACAATGGTGCCAAATACTAGGGAGAGGTCAGATTTATCAAGGACATCAGATTAGTTCTAACAACATGAAGGACACTGTTGATCTTGGCAAATCTAGTTTCAGTGAAGTGAATTGTTGGTAGGGATGAATGGGACTGCAGTAGGTTGAAGTGAAGAATGAGTAAATGGTAAAAAAAATAAATAAATAAACCTAGCAAGTATTGACTATTGACAGCTTGGCTGTCAAAAAAAAAAGAAAAAAGAAATGGATATAGAATAGTAATCTTTAAAAGTAGGGATGGAATTAAGGGGAAGCTTTATCAAGAAAACTTTTAATTTGAAAAGAAACATCCATACATCTGAATTCAGAGGTATATGAAAAGAGAAAACAGAATGAACTCATATCTTTGTCTTAGAAACAGAGTTATACAAAATAAAGGGGGTGCTTGTGTACTCAATATTTAATATTTTCTTACATACACACAAAAAAACTCAAGTATTACAATGCTTAAATACTGAGCCACACCTAGGTTTTTCAAGTCTTCTATTGAATAAACTCCAATATAGCAGAAAATGCATAAGGACCCTGTGAAAACTAACAAGCAAGCTGTATTCTTTAATTCTAAGGGCTCAATACTGAAGATGAAATTTTTATCACACAGTATATCAATTCACATTAACTGAATGAAATATACTGTACTACTAAAAAGTCACTTACCTCCGGATCCAGTTTGAAATTAAGCCACTCATCAAGTTTCAAAGTTGCCAAATTAGCAGTAGTTCTATCTTCCATTTCACTATCACTACTGTCATTAGGAATACCATCCACTGTTCAAACACATATGGAAAGAAAAAAAAATCTCACTTTTACCATCTTACATCACAACAAAAAAGTAAGCAGAATAGATACTTGTTTACACAAATTCTCCTGATTCACCAACAATTTTCACAGGGAGTTCTCCATATCCAACAGATCACAAATTAAATTTCAATATTAACAAGAAGAAATTTTTAAAAAGACATTTTAAAAACTACAATCTCCAAATCACAATGCAACAAAATAAAAAAGACCAAGAACTTAAAAATTAAAACACAATCTTTAAATAATAACTAGATGAGTATGAAAATTAAGAACATAATTAAAAGAAA
Organism: Trichechus manatus latirostris; assembly: GCF_000243295.1. Lineage (NCBI taxonomy): Eukaryota > Metazoa > Chordata > Mammalia > Sirenia > Trichechidae > Trichechus > Trichechus manatus. The sequence goes on from NW_004443983.1 coordinate 8,474,810, forward strand.
AATATGAAAACACTAAATACCAAGAACTATGGAATGTGGTCAAAGTAATATTCATTTAAATTCACAGTTTTTGATTTAAAATAAAAAAGAAAAAGGAGAAAAACTACATATCAAAATAAATCTTAGAAAAATAGTAAAGAATCCAAAGGAAAAATTAGGAAAAAAAATTGATAAATTACAAAGACAAAATGCTAAAGTTAAAACTATAACTTTATTTGTTGAAGATTAATAGACAATCCCCTGATAAATTTAATAAAGGAGGAAGAAAACATAAATCTATAAAATCATTAGTGTGAATAATAATATAAAACTTTATACAAAATGTATTTTAAGTTAAATATATACAGTATTCATAATTACAGAATAAGAAATTTGAAACCTTGAAAGAAATTTTAAAAAATAAATAAAACTAAAATGGAAAAAACAAGAAACAGAAAAACCCAAACAGAACAATATCTAAGGAAGACACTGAGGATGTTCTTAGAGAATAACAAAGAAATCTAGACCACCAAGTCTTTCAGACTTTCATGGAATCAAATGATGATCAGTTCCTTGAATGAGACAAGTCAGAACCTAATCCTAAAACCCGATTAAAAAAAGATAACCTTAGTGTACACACATGCACATACACATTCTATAGGTCAGGCTCACTAATAAACATAAATATAAAAGTTTTAAATAAAATTGTAGCAAAATATTCAACAATGCAATAAATTCTACTTAGTCTAAGGAAAAAAAAGGATAGTTCCATAAGAAAAACTATATACCACATCACTAGGCTAAACAAATTCTCATTTAAAAAGCTATTTAATAAATTCAACACTTATTTTTGAAAATATAAAAACAGAATTCTTCCTTAATTTAACAAAAATTACTTTTATTAAAACAAAAATTAATATTATGCTCAATGATACGACTTTAAAATTTAAAGCTTTCAAACTCAACAAGACAAAGTGGGCTGTTAATATAGTTTTCAAAGGTCTTGACAAAGAAATAATGTAAAAGGAATAAATTTTGTAACAAAAAATACTACCATCTGAAGGTAATATAATAAATAGAAAATTCAAGGTATTAATAAGAATTTAGTTATATAACATGGTAAATAAAATATACTGATGTCTAAGATAATATTTCTATTAAGCAAGATCAGCAGATAAATGACACAAAGAGAACTCATTCACCATAACAACTCAAGAACAACAACAAATCTTACGAATCATTTTAAGAAATATGCTTGACCTTTATAAATGTAACCAAAAAAGCTATATTGCTAATATTAATAGACCAAAAATCTGTTGCCATCGAGTCGATTCTAACCTATAGTGACCCTATGGGACAGAGTAGAAAAACTGTCCCATAGAGTTTCCAAGGAGTGACTGGTGGATTTGAACTACCAACTTTTTGGTTAGCAGCCAAGCTCTTAACCACTGCGCCACCAAGGATCCTTTAATAGAAGGTATGGCTAAATAGAAGAATATACTAAATTTCCTGGATGCAAACACTAAACTAAAATCACAGAAGATTTGTTGGTTGAGAAAGGATTACAACAAGGTGAAAAAAGATAAATTATCAAACAACAGCTTGAAAACAGAAAAGCAGCAAAGAGCTACAGGTAGATTCTCTACTATCTGAGAATTTATTAGTAAACAACAATACTAAACAAGATGATACAACATAAAAGCAGAAGGAATCGAACATACAGAAAGTTTAGAAAAAGATGCTAAATTTAATATGCAATCCTGCAAGCTTTCTAAAAGAGAATACATAAGGATTGTTTAATAAATGGTGCAGCTCAGAAAAAAAGCAGTATGAAAAAAAGTTAGATCTATACTTTAAACCAGAATCAACTCAACATGGTTGAGAAAACCAAGTATTTTAAAAAAAAAGCAGATTACACTAGAAAGAAACACCTGGCTATCTACTTCAGAAAGGACATAGCCACTGAAAACCCTATGGAGTACAGTTGTACTCTGACACACGTGGGTTCACCGTAAGTTGGAATTCACTCGATGGCGATGGGTTTGGTTTTTTGTTGTTGTTGTCTTTCCATCTTAAAATCCACTGATTCAAAAGTTTCCCAACATTATGTTTTGAAATTAATATTTTCAAATGAGAAATAGGAATTCAACAATAAACTAAAACAAAGTATGAATTTTAATGTAAAAAAAACAAATTACAGAAAATAAAAAAGCAAAAACCAAATACTTTTCAGATCAATGGGGGAATGAAACTTTCTCAGCTTTGAAAGTAAACAGCATAGGAAAAGATTAACCAATTTGAATATACAGTAATCAAAACACACACTCAAAATATGTAAAACTTAAAAGGATAACAGATTACACTGAATATGATAGAAAAAGAGCTAATACCTTTAAAATCGTAAAGCTTTCATTCAAACTTTTAAGAAAAACATCAGTACTCAAATAAGTAAATGGGCAAAGGATAAAATGAACAACTCAACTAAAGGAAAATATAAACAGATACATGGAGGATTATTCCTTTTTGATAGGGTTAAAACTTTTTTAAATACAAATAAACCTGTAAACATTATAATTAAAATAGCATATTTCTTTTTTAAAGATAACACCCAATGATGACATCGTGCAATGAAATTCTCTCCTGATGGCCCCAATATGACTGTGTATGGAAGAAAAACCAGGAATAATATTCATATACTTTTATCATGTAATTTCCACTTCAAGGAATTTTATCTCAAGGAAAAAATTTAGTAAAAGCAAAAGAACACTCAGATGAAGACGTGAATGTATCAATGCCCCCACCTTACTGATAACTCTCAATACAAACTTAACCCACCCCACCCAACACCACCAATAAGACTTCTGGGCTCATCACTCTACTGAAACTGCTCTTGTCAAAGTCATCAGTGACCTCCAACTACCAAATATACAATTTGCAGTCCACATCTTTTTCAGTCTCTCACAGTAACATTCAACAGAGCTGACTATTCTTTTCTTAACACATATTTATCTCCAACATCTGGCCACTCTTCCTCTACTCAAATTCTAAATATTAGAATTCCACAGAATTTGGTGAACAGCACTGTTTACACATTCTCTTTAGGAAATCCATTCACATGTCTTTAAAATATCATCTACAAACACTAAGAGCTTCCAAATTTGTATTGCTATCCCAGGCATCTTCCCTAGGCTCTAGACATGTGTATCCACTGCCTCCTAGGAAAAAAAAAAACACCTCACTCAGGATGTCTTAGCCATCTCAAACTTAGCATATCCAAAACAGAACTCTTGATTTCCCCTCTATCTAACCTGCTCCTCTCACAGTTTTCTGACCTTCAAAGTGGCATCAATTATTCAGCAAGCTACTAAAGTAAAAAACCTGAGAGTCATATTTGACAACTCCTTCCTTGCCCTCACCACCAACACTCAATCCAGCAGTTACTATTACTTCCAAAATAATTTGAATCTACTTCTCTACATATCAGCTGCACCAGCCTATTCTGAATCATCTTTGTCATAGGACCACTACAAGAGCTTCCTACCTGGCCTCCTCTCTTCCATCTTTCCCCTTCAGCAGACAATTCCAGCAGCGAAAATGATCTTTCTGAACATAAATCACATCACGTCACTTCCTTCTTAAAACCCTTCAATGGCTTCCCTTGCACTTACCATGGCCTACAAGATTCATGCCTTCCTTTTCAACCTTATCATACCCAACTCTCCCTTGATCTTGGAGCTGCATTCACAAAGCTTTTCTGTCATTTCTTAGATCATTTCCTAGGGCAGAATCTTGGCACTTGCCGTCTTCCTCTACCTACAGCATATTTCCACTTTTTCGTATGGCTGGCTTCTTCTCATACTTTAGGTCTCACCTTAAATCTCGTGTCATCAGAGAAGCCTGTCCAGGCTCCCTTTCTAAAGCAGGCCACCCCTACAGCAGCCCTCTTTTTATTTCCTTCATAACACCATACACAGATTATTTACTGGTTTATTTTTGTCTACCCCAACTATTGTGTAAATCCCACGAGGACAGAAATACCTTGTCTATCTTGTATTCTGTTACATCCCCGATGCCTAGCACAGTACTTGACATATAGTAAGTCCCCAATAAATATTTGTTGAATCACCAAATAACAAAAAACTGGGAACAGAAGGGACAGTCTAAATGAATGATGTCACTTCAATGTAGTAGAATACTTTGCAGTTATTAATATGAATTATTTTAAAATTGTTTCTGGTATTTTGTACAATGAAAATAGCAGAATGTAAAATAAAGTCTGAGTGAAATAATTAAAAATATATAAACATCGAGAAAAAATGTGTAATATTTTAAAAAGTGTTTACATAAGGGTAATGGGCTTATAAGTGACTATGATAACTACTTTCTTTAAACAATTACCTTTATTTATAGCAGTACACACTTGGAGCCCTAGTGGAGCAGTGGTTAAGAGCTATGGCTGCTAACCAAAAGGTCAGCAGTTTGAATCCACCAGCCGCCCTTTGGAAACCCTGTGGGGCAGTTCTACTCTGTCCTATAGGGTTGCTATGAGTTGGAATCGACTCGACAGCAATGGGTTTTTTTGGTTTTATGGTACACTACCAAATAAACACAAGTGGAAAAGAAAAGCAAACTTCTTCCCATTGCTAAGATTAATAAAAAATGCACAAATCAATGTCAGGTTACCTCAGAAATCAATCTTAAGAATAATAGAACAACTTCATATTTCTTAATTAGTCTTAACGTATCAAAAGGGAGTTACTACCACATAAATTTTTAAAACTTCACAGTGTGGTTTAGTAAAAAAATAATTTGTTCCAAATAGAGTTTATTCTCTTATAATACACATCACAAAATACATAATATATTTACCTTTAAAGGACGAAGGCTCCTGAAGAGCATTACTTGCCAACCTAGCTGGTCCACAGAACACCAATACAGTGACAGGCGTCACTGCTGAACAACATCTAATATTAGCTATCCTATGGGCTCTGGTCATTTCATCATAAATAAGCCAATCTGTGGGTAGTGCTTGAATTGCTGCAGCTTGACCATTCACCGGAGGAATCTATTAGGAAAATAAATTAAAAATTGTTAATCCTATTTATCATCTAAATTATTAAGAATACTTTTAAAATGTAAAAAGTTCAATGAAACAGATGTTGTGTATTAGTACCCAAGCAAAAACTAAAAGCAAGTCATCTGCTCACATAATTTGTAGAATATCCCTCATTATTTAACATATTACTGTTTCCAACTCTAAGATGCAATCAAAACTTTGTTCCAATATTTGATTTTATGTGTGTGTGTATATACACACACACACAATATACACATGCATATGTATGTACATATATATATATTTTTTTAAAAGAGGCAGGTATTTGGAGCATTTTTCACTGGATTCACTGGATATCTAGATTGGATTAGTTTCACCTCAGGGCCTAAGAGCATTAAAAATGTTTTACCTTTTTATATTGAGGCTGACTGAGAACTGAAGTGGGATGAAACCGTACTTTTTTCTCCTTTTGCCCTGTCAATACTACATTCTCTCTGTCCACATGGACTAAATTAGGATACATGCCTGCCACCAATGCAGCTTTAACAACAGCCCAGTTCTCAGAGTTTGTGTTAACATCTCGAATATCACCACCACCTCGTGCTCTAACAAAACCTAGAGAGGAAAAAACCACATGAGCTTTTTCTGTTGTATAAAAGAAGCTTTTAAATTTGTGTATGCTTTTACAAAACATTGTATAATTCATATGATATATTCAATAATATTTAAACTCAACAACAATTAGTAGAATCTCCTACGGGATGTTTAAAATGTAATACCAATATTCTAAGAAAGTTTAGGTCTTTTTTAAGAAATGCACATTCTCACAATAAGGTGCTTCTTAAGTTGCTATCAGATATGTATTAAATTCACACCTGGAACCATTGCCCTAAACCATTCTTTTGACCAGTATAAATAATATTTTGGTTATGACAGACACTAATTCTGAAGGTGTAGTCAAGTGAATGTAGATTGTTCTTGCTTAAATTTCAACAGTCCTTCTTATTTCCCCATATTGCAGACAACCCTAAATCCTCTGGTTAATTCCTTACATTACTATGACACTTCAGCTAATCTGTGAATACAGGTTCTGGTACTTTTTTTCTATCTCTTCAATGTACTACGCTGTAAAAAAGAAATTCAAAGAAAAAATTCTAAAGGGAAGTAGAAATCCTGGCATCCTCTTTAAAAAAAACGAAACAAAGCAAGTATCTTCAAGTGACTACCAGTTGTCTTATGATTCAAAAATATGAAGATTATCATTCATATCAATCTAATTCTTATAATTGCTATTTCATAGAGCTAGATAAATATAATAATGATGAAAGAAAGTATAATCACTATAAAATCTAAAATTGATCTTTGCCAAGAAATAAATTGATCGTGGCCAACCGTATCAACAGGGTATAGATTCTATTCACGTATTTCTCAACCTCAGCTTCTTCAGTATCATTTTTTTTTTAAATCAACAAACAAAAGTTAAGGTCATAAAAGAGTCTTTTTAAAAGCATTTCACAAACATAAGATATACATGATAATGTTACAAAACAATATGAGATGGCATAAATTAACACTAGAAATACTATGATGTATAGGCAGGGTATTCTAAGTGAGTTAAATAGGTTCTTTGGGGGAAATTTTACCTGATGCTCTAAGTTGACCAAGCAACTGAGTTCGCATGCCTATGATTATTTCCATGGTAGCTTGTGAAAGAAAATTCTTTTCACAAAAGGCTCGCTCCCACCCATCACTTCGTGCTTTCTGCCATGCCTATAAAAACAGAATAATTACATAACAAGACATATTTACCAGTGACTTCTTAGTGAGGCAGCAAATTAACTGAAAAACTATATTAACCACCCAAGGCCAATTCTTCTTATTCTAATTAGTCTACAAAATCTAAGACTTTCTAATCAAGTAAGATTTATCATTAATATATGTTCAAAGGCTACGAAAGCCATTAAGTTTACAAATTTCTAATGAGAACTAAGTATCAAGTAATCTAAATGACCACCTATGTAAAAATATTTACCTTTTCAGAGGCTTCTAATTTTTTCTATAAAATTATAGGCGGTTTTCAACTATGTCATCAGAAAACCATTTATATCTAAGAATCCTACCCCTCTGGCCTTCCACGAAATAACTTATCAACTTTCCAATCTGACTAAGAATGGAAAGTGGGATTTCTAGAAACTGTCTAAATGCAATATAAATATAAAAAAGCTCCCCTTAGAAAATGAGTTCTTTTCTTTCAACTACGATGCAAAGATCAAAGCAGTAATTTATCCTCTCTGCTTTTGGAGGAACTAGAGAAAAGCAAAATACAGATAATTCTATTCCAAATCTCCCTCTAATTACCAGCATTCAACTAATCTACTATAATGCATGGTTACCAAATAGACCCTAATTAATAACAATGCACCATCTGTTGTTCAGTAATGCTCATAAAAGAGTTCACAATTTTTTAAAATTATATATGTATTAGAAAAATGCTGTATGCCGGAAGAAGTATTTCTGCATAAATAAGGTGGAATTTTAATAAAAGGACAGGTTCAGCCTATATTCAAGAGAATTTAAGGATAAATAAGATGTCTATCTTTTCAAGAAACAACATATTCTTCCCCACATGTCTGAATTTCTCAGTTACATTTAATTTCCCTTCCTTGGAATTCCATTTCCGTTTTCTTTCCCATTTATCTCTTTCTTCAATTTCTCCTATTATCTTAAAGGGTTTCAAGTGATTTTTCAATTTTACTTTATAAAATTAAGTTCTTAGCATATTCAAGAAAAAGATGTACTCTAAAAAATTAATAGATAGATACAGGCAGTCCCCAAATGACAGTCGACTTACAATTTGTCCTTGCCCTTTAACATTATGTAAACTTGCCCTCACTTTGAAACAATTAAACCAACCCCTACTTGCAACAAGTTCTTCATCACAATCACCTTCACTTGCTGCACATGCAGCTTTTAAATCACTGAAAAGGCTTCTAGCCTTTTCCTACTCTAAAACCCAAACCAAACCCATTGCCACTGAGTCGATTCCGACTCATAGCAATCCTACAGGACAGAGCAGAACTGCCCCATAGGGTTTACAAGGAATGACTGGTGGATTCAAACTGCTGACCTTTAGGTTGGCAGACAAGTTCTTAACCACTGCACCACCTGGGCTCCTCTTGCTCTAACTCAAGCCCAAGCCCACTGCCATCGAGTCAATTCCAACTCAAAGCAACCCCATAAAGTTTCCAAGGCTGTAAATCTCTACGGAAGGACACTGCCACATCTTTCTCCCAAAGAGCCGCTGGTGGTTTTGAACCACCCACCTTTTGGATAGCAGTGGATCACTTTAGCCACTGTGCCACCAGGGCTCCTTCCTCTTGCTCTAAAGTAAGACTAAATAAGAACTGGATGCACCTGTTCCGATGTCCCTACAAATCTGACTTAAAGACATAGGAATGAATCTCGTTTGTAAGCCAAGGACTGCCTGTACTAAATTCAAGATATTTTTACTCCAAGCTTTATTTTATATACTTTGAATATTTCTTAACTAAAATCTGAGAGCATTCCTTGCCCAAGACATGATTTAAAGATAGAAACTCAGGCATTATAAAAAAAAATACAGGTATAAGGGTAAATAAATACATATACACATATACATACACATACTTAAAACAAAAATATTGAGAAAATTAAAAAAGCAAAGTAAAGAAAAAGTATAATAATTTGAATATATTAACAGCAGAAAGGGATTTTTCTGGATTATTAATAAAATGTGACTTCAAAATGAAACATAATTACTAGAAACATCTTTTTTAATTGCTACACTTGCCCTGAAATGAGTTTAATCATCAACATTTTCAGAAATAAAATGACAGTAATAATAGTACCTGGAATGCCCTGAGAAGTGCCATATGGTCACTGAAAGTTCCTGCAGTGAAACGTTTCCTACAAAGCATAGCTGCACGTTTTTGAGAGGGCTGAGTTGGCAGTACAAATGGATCTCGATAGGCTAATGTGCAGGCAATAGTAAGGATGGGATCCAGACACTTTAAAACAACAGCACACAGGACCATTTTACCAAGATGTGGTTCTACTGGCAAGTCAGCCAAATGATATCCAAGTTCAGTCAAATCTTCCCATGCATCCATTGCATCTATTGTCTAAATAAAACAATAGAGAACAGAATTTGACATGAGCAAAGACTATGTTTAGCCAACTACGAACTTAAAAAACCAACAAGAAATATAAATTTTCTTTTGCTATCGCACCTCATAAAAAACACAATATCTTGTTTCAAATATATTATGCAGAAGAACTATACCTACTGTTGTATTATAATTACCACCAGAGGATTATTATTCAAAGTATACAATCGTGGAAGATAATTTTTTTTAAGTACAAAATTAGTTAAGAGATAGTCTCATTTGATTTAAATTTCAAGTAAAATAAAGTCAGGTAAAATAAAACTATTAAAACACTAACCTTAAGCATCTGTACAGCATTTCTTACAATTAAAGCTGGTGGAGGTTCAGGAGCTTTCATAAGGAAATCAGCAATGGGACAATTAATTGGGGCTAACAGCTTGGTATGTAAACAAAGTTCCTGTAAATCAAAGCATTAAAAATTAAAAAAAATAAGAACATACAGTATTGACTTTTACTTTTAAAGAAATCACGGGAATTATATTTCCCAAACACAGACTAGTAGTCTTGGATTAGACTAAATAGTAGAGGGAACAATGTCTTTCTAGGAATGACGGGTTCATACCTTCCCCTAGAACTCAGAACCTTAATAAAGACCTTCATCAACTCATATCAAGATTACCACTGCTCTCACTGACAACATCTCCTCCAACAGTTCTTACAAGCAACAATCAGAGTCATTGCCCAAATGACCAGAAATTTCTTTAAATACTACTTAGTTTCAATAGAAGTAGGTCATTTTAAAAATTATCTCTAAAATAAATCTTTTTTTTTCCTTTATACTACATTCTAGAATCTTTGATCCTTCCAACAAATATTTAAGTGCTTACTAGGTGGCAAGGCACTATGCAGCAAGTTAGAAAAAAGGAGACAGACAAGTGCCTACCCTCATGGAGTTTATATGGTAGTATGAAAAACAAACGTTAAACAGTGAGTTATATAACTGGTTACTTAATTACAATTGTAGTAAGTGTTATGAAGAACCCAAGAAACTAAGAGAGGTAAAATGAGAGATTTAACCACATTCAGGCAATAGCAGTAGAGGGATGCCATTGGAAGTTAAAGACAAGTTTCCCTCATGAAGTGACACTTAAACTAAGATGTAAAGATTGAGTAGGAATGGGTTATAAAAGAAGGGGGGTGATTCTAGGGAGGGGGTAACATATGTGAAGGCCCTAAGGTAGAAAGAAATAAGATGTGCTTGAGAAACTAAAATGTTAGTGTGGACAGAAAGAGGAAGAATGGCAGGAAATAAAGCTGGAGATACAGGCAGGAGTAGATCATTTAGGCTCTTGTTAGGAAATGTGAACTTTAACCTAAGAGGAATTTAAAAAATCACACATAGGTGGAAGAGGGAGGTCATCTAGGTACATGGATGCCAAAAACATGATCGATTCAGTGTGCCTTTAAAAGTTTAGAAGCCAGCATCTAAGCCCAGTACACCAAAGATTCAAATTAATGTACTTCTGGTAGCTTTTCCTAAAAACTACAGTGCCTGCCTTTTCCATGAAATCAGAAAACCTAAATGAAAACAATTAATAGTGAACTCAATTCCAAATCATCAAGGTAGTCTCTGCATCTGAAACAGATTTTGGTATTATCTTTGGACCATAAATAATTTGTTTTCCAAGCTTTATTGAGAATTAAAAAGGTAAACACTACGCAGTAGACAGACTCCTAAAATGTTGCATATAAAATACAACATACCTGTAAGCTGCATCGTAATTTAAATGCATTCAAGTAATTCATAAAAATTTTGAAGATACAAGAATTATATGGAAAAAATTTTTTTATATATGTAACTACCCTTTAAAATATTCATTTTATAATTTTGTTCTTATAAATTGATTTGTAAAAGTCGAATCAGTATGAGTTAAAATTTTCCTCAACACACACACACACACACACACACACACACACACACACACTCTTCTGAGTTACCTGTAATGGCATTCTCAAAAGTTCTGGAGTCTGAAATTCCAACATATTCTGGAATCGGAGTCTACTGAACAGACGGAAACAGATTCCAGGTCTACATCGCCCCGCCCTTAGAAATAAAATGCAAAATTAAGACTCAACAGGAATAAAGGCTATAATAATTAAAGACACTGTAAAAAGCAACGTGGTTTAAGAAGACAAAACAATGAACCAGGATGGAGACATCTGAGTTGGGATCCATACTCTGACAGTTCTCCACTATGAAACCTTAATTAACTTGTCTAGGATTCGGTTATCTCATTTATACAGTGAGATTCATTAATGACATCTACCTGATATACCTCCTGTGGTTATGGTAAAAATCAAAAGAAATAACATACACATGAAAATAAGTAAAAAAAAAAAAAGTATAAATAAATACACGGTAATTTAAATTCAATCAGTTTTAATTAATTGGTATCAAGCACTATGCTCAGGGCCACTGATTAGAATTGTACATTACATAACTCCAGGGGGTATCATTTACTCCATTATCATAGAAATACCCCCAAAAGAAACCCACTGCCATCAGTCAAGTCGATTTCGACTCATAGCAACCCTATAGAACAGAGTAGAACTGCCCCATAGGGTTTCCAAGGAGCGGATGGTGGATTTGAACTGCTGACCTTTCAGTTAGCAGCCTGAGCTCTTAACCACTGCACCACCAGGACTCCATCATCATAGAGACCTGTATAATTTGCTGGCAAGTAGCAGAAAAGTATCTTGAGGCAAAGCAGTGTCTTTAAAATTCACCCAAAGTCACTCTATCATCTAGTGGCAGAGATGAATATGCTGTGAGAGATACAAAAATATCCCTGTTCTCAAGAAGCTCACAATCCAAAAAGAGGCAAGCATAACTACAAAACAAGGTGATAAAAACCAAAAACCAAACCCACTGCCCTTGGCTGATTCCGACACATAGCTACCCTACAGGACAGAGTAGAACTGCTCCACAGGGTTTCCAAGGAGCAGCTGGTGGATTCGAACCGCTGACCTTTTTGGTTAGCAGCCGTACCACTTAACCACTGTACCACCAGGCCTCCAAACAATATGAGAAGAGCAGAGGGTCCAGTCTCAAAGGAACATCAACATTTAAGGACTGGGCAAAGACAGACAAGAGCTACAAAATCTGACACTGCTGGACCACTGCTTCCTTCACCAAATACTCTTTTTCCTGATTTCCCATACACTATACCTTTCAGCTCTCCCACATATCCTGCCTTCTCTGAAGTATTTCTATCTTTGCCCAATCCTTAAATGTTGATGTTCCTTTGAGGCTAGACCCTCTGCTCTTCTTACTCTAGTCTTTCTCCAGAAGTGATCTTATTAGTTCCTTAACTTCAATTTCCATCCTTCCTAGATCTCCTTATCCTAACCCTAGGTGTATACTTGAGAAGCCACTTGGATGGCTCCACTTGGATTTTCCAGTCAACTCAAACTCAACACAACCAGAAGTTAATTCTTCTCCCCAAACTAACCATTCTTCCCATTTTCTCTATCTGACAATGGCACTATCATCCAGAAAACTTCCCAAGACAGAAAGATGAATGACATCCTTAACTCCACCTCACTCTTTACCGCCACCACCCTTCATAGATTCAATTACCCATTTCTTTTGGTATATCTGAGGTGGTATGTGTGAGGTTAACAGATTAACAGGCCATACACATTTCTTATTTTGATAAGCTGCCTATTTATGTCCTCTATTCATTTTAATTGGATTGTTGTTGCTGCTGTTAGGTGCCATCGATTCAACTCCAACTCATAGCAAACCCCATGTATAACAGAACAAAATGTTGCCCGGTCCTGCACCATCCTCACAATGGTTGCTACGTCTGAGTCCACTGCTGCAGCCACTGTGTCAATCCATCTCATTGACGGTCTCTTTTTCGCTGACCCTCCACTTTACCACGCATGACGTCTTTCTCTAGGGATTGGTACCTCTTGATAATATGTCCAAAGTAAACGAGACAAAGTCTCACCACCCTAATTTCTACGGAGCATTCTAGCTGTACTTCTGCCAAGACAGATTTGTTTGTTCTTCTGGCAGTCAGTCCATGGTATATTCGATATTCTTCGTCAACATCATAATTCAAATGCTTTGGTCTTCCTTGTTCATTGTCCGGCTTTCAAATGTATATGAGGCAACTGAAAATACCGTGGCTTGGGTCAGGCATACTTTAACCATCAAAGTGAAATCTTTGCTTTTTAAAGTTTTAAAGAGGTCTCTTGCAGCAGATTTGCCCAATGCAGTATGTCATTTGATTTCTTGACTGCTGCTTCCATGGGCGTTGACTGTGAACCCAAGTAAAATGAAAATCCTTGACAACTTCAATATTTTCTATCTATCCTGATGTTGCTTATTGGTCCAGTTGTGAGGATTTTTGTTTCATTAAACCGGATTACTGATCTTTATTTAATTAATTTTAAAGAGTTTTTTCCTATAAGAAAATTAGCCCTTTTGTCCCATATTGCAAAGGTTTAAAATTTTTCTTTTGATTTTTAGCTTCTATGTCTTCTAAGTGTGGATTATACTGGGCAAAAGTTTTTAATGTAACCTATACTTGCCTTTTTAAAAAGTATTAAAATTGTTTGCTTTGCAAAAACAATTTAAAATTAAAACTAATATGACTCATTTAATATTTTATAGAGAGTGGAATATATACTAAATATGTAATACATATGAAAATGTTATTACTTTATAGGCAATTGAATGAATATCCATTAAAATATACATTACCTGCCTTTTCGCTGTATGGCACTAGCTTTGGAAATCCACACCATTTTTAACATTGTAACAAAATTTAGTGCATCAAAGGACTTCTGTAATATTTAAAACATCTTTATTTTAAAAACACAAAAGGTATTTCAGAGGAAATAGAAACTTAATCAACATATTTTAACATGCCAAGTTAAATTCAAAGCCCCTACTGATTAAATAATTAGAACAGAGTACCAATTAGGAAAGAAAAAAAACAGATTTTCTGGTTACAACCATTCTTAAAAAAAAAAAGATGAAAACTCAAGAGCTAGAAAACTTTCCATTCTGTGCCTTGCTGACCTACATGTTTTTCTGCTAAAGGTGGGTAATGACAGGCAGTTCTCATAAGGGATCAAAACTGGAGAGAACTAATCTGTTCTATTGTGTTTATTTTCTATTGGAATTTCTACCATTTTGGGAATAGGAGTGATAGAAAAAACAGTTTTTGAAATACTTTTCAGGGAGCTTATCTGGAGAGGTAAGAATAAGAACAATTATTAAAATAACCAAAGCGGAGAATTCTTAACCTCTCCCATTTTGTCTCCTACAGAGCTACTAGTGAAGTCAGTCTTTCCAAAATGTTACAAAGGAAAAGGTAAAAAACAAAAATAACTACCACTTACTTCCTCAAAGAAGCTGAAGTTTAACTTTACCATAGAGAAATATTTTTTAAAAATACATTCCCAACTAGAATATATACTTCAAACAGTCACTTACTTTTCCTTTCATAAAAGAACTACACAGAGCAAATAAAAAGGGTCCTCCTAAGTTTAAATATAAAAATTTTTAGAAAAGATGCCGCTTAGTTTTTAATAAAATGTTAGCATTTGTCAGTTTTGTATGTAAGATAATTAACTTTTTGACACTACCACCATGGTTTAACTATGGTTTACTATATAAATAACAAATAAATCATTATATCTTTTAAAATGTTTATTCAAAATTTATTTCATCAATTTTAGATAATTTTATGGCAATAAAATCTGAATTTTCACTGTCTCACCATCCATATTTTTAGCAATAATATTCCTTATTGTGGTCTTGTAAGAAATAAAATTTATCTCTCTTTTACACTATGACCAACTGTAATGAATATGTCCAAATTTTATAATAACATTTTATTTTCATAAGATATTCCTAAAAATTACACTGAGAACATTATAAAGCAATTAACATTTTTTTATATTAAAAATAATTATTTATCTCTACTAGATCACATAATTTGGTTTCTAAAACATGTATCATATTTCTTCCCTTGAAAAATTAACTGCCTCCATCACTTTCATTCTTTCAGTGAAAAGGCTCTACCAAAAGTCTGGGGCACTGAGAATTTCTGGGCATTGCAATGCTGAAAAGAAATGAATGCTGCCTTTTGCTTACACAAGAAGTTGGCAAACTTTTTATGTAAAGGGCCAGAGAGTAAATATTTTAGGCTTTGGAGTCCACAGGGTCTCTGTAGTAGTAACTCAAATCTGCTACTGCAGTGTGAAAGCAGCCAGAAAGCACAGGTAAAAGAATAGGTGTAGCTGTGTTCCAATAAAAGTTTATTTACAAAACAAGGTGTTGGGCCAGATTTGGCTCTCTGGCTACAGTTTGCCAACTGACCATGGTTTATATGTTTGTTTGCTTTCTTTCAGCGTAGTTCCCTTGAACCAAATATCTTTTTAACAACTATATGTAGGGAACTGAAGATATAACAATGAATAGGAGGGACAGAATCCAGACTCAGTTAAAGGAAGAAAATATATAAAATATGTAATCAAATTCCCATATTGTGTGACATTAAGTTTCACTATAACTAGCCAAACTCTTTACTTTTTTCCTAGTATTTAATGAGCAGAAGCTATATTTTTTGTATAATTTGTTAAAAAACCCGTTGCCAGTGAGTTGATTCCGACTCATCACAACCCTACAGGACAGAGTAGAACTGCCCCCATAGGGTTTCCAAAGCTGTACTCTTTTATGGAAGCAGACTGCTACATCTTTCTCCACTGTAATTGGTTAACTGTAACAAGATATACTTTATATTTATTTTAGTGAAATTAACAATTGCTACTGTTAAATTCATCTAGTACTAGAAATTTTCCCATTAGAGTGAATTCTGTTTGTAAAAGCATTTGTTAGAATGGAATTTAACCTTCTTCATTTACATAAAAATACAATTTACCCAAACATACCTCTTTCACCTTACCAGAATCAATAACAAAGACAACATCATTGACTGTGATGCTGGTTTCAGCAATATTAGTTGAAAGGATCTGTAATAGGATGTTATTTTATAATTAATATGAAAATAGAACCAATGACAAATAAAAATGGAAAAAGATTTTATGAAGCTTACTATTTTTCGAACACCTGCAGGTGGATTTTTTAATATCTTCTTTTGATCAGATGTTTGCATATTTGAATGAAGCATAAAGACTTGATATCTGCTGACAATTGAAAGAGAATATATACTATAGTTCCAGTCTGTTATCTAAAGCAACAAATACAAAGCTTTAGCTTTTACCTATGTGTATTGTCAGCAAACCGCTTGTCATCAAACAGGATGCGATCCCTCAATCCAACAATTTCATCATATCCAGGTAGGAAGATTAATACTGCACCTTAGAAGAAAATAATTTTTTAATCTTAAATCTCATCTTGCAATCATTACCAATCAACAGAACTTCCTATATCATGTGTTTTTAAGTATTGCTAACAATATTTACGAGACTACACTTACGAGACTATTCAAGCATTACTATCAGTGAAATTATATAGAAATTTATACACAAGAAATGTTAATTTTTAAATCAAAGTACACATTTTTGTTTCAGATCTTATAGACAATGCTTATTTACCAGCATCACAACTATGACAGATATTGTACAGAAGATGCATGATCAAATCCAAGTCAACTTTTTCATCATCAAAACTATGATGGTAAGCTTTCAGGAGCTCTCTGTCTTCTGTACTGAGGTCACTTCCATTTGTTTGAACCAGAGAACTTTCATCTAGATTTCCAAATTCCAGGGAAGCACTAAAAAAAAAGATCAAGTCAATTTTCATTAAAAAAAGTAACCCTTAAATATTATGATTCCCATTATTTCCTTCTTCAAATTTCAAAAAAACCCTAAGAAGGGTAAATGATACTTAATGTACTAGCTACAATTCCTGCTTTGGTTTCCAGCACATTTTTCTAAGTAAAATTTAGTAGTAAGTGCTTTTAAAAAAAATCTTAAGACATTTCTCTAAAAAAGATACACAAATGGCCAATAAGCATATGAAAAATGCTCAATATCATTAGCCACCAAGAAAATACAAATCAAAACCACAATGACATACTACTCCACTTCACACCCACCAGGATAGCTATAATAAAAAAAAACAGACAATAACAAGTGTTGCCAAGGGAACGGAGAAATTGGGACCTTCATATACTGCTGCTGGGAGAAGTAAAATGGTACAACCACCTTGGCAGTTCATCAAAATGTTAAAAAGTTATCATATGCCCAGTAATTCCACTTCTAGATATATATACGAGAGAAATTAAAACTTATGTCTACATCAAAACTTGTACACAAATATTCACAGCAGCATCAGTCATAAGAGTCAAAAAGTAGATACAATCCAAATATTCATCAAGTGATGAACGAATGGATAAATAACCTGTGGTATATCCATACTATGCATATAGAGTGAAATCTGTGAGAGCTGGAACTCAATGGGATTGCCTTGATTTTCTGGGTCTCGCAAGTTTTCCACCTTAGACAGGGTGCAGGTTACCACTTTTCTATTACTCCCTATTAGTGGAAAATATTTGAGTTTTCCTTCTCTGACAGGTTTCTGCCTTACGCAGGTTCTGGCTTTCGCAAGTTTTACTGTACCATAAAAAGTAATAAAGTAGTATTGATGCATGCTATAATATGGACAAACCATAAAAACATTATGCTAAGTGAAAGAAGTCCATCATAAAAGACCACATATCATGTTATTCCATTTATATGAAATATCCAGAATAGGCAAATCTATAAATAGAAAAAGTAGACTAGTGGCTGTCTACGGCTAGGAGGAGTTGAGGATAAATAGGAAGTGGCTATTAATGGATACAGGTTGCTTTTCAAAGTGATAGTAATATTCTAAAATTGATTGTGGTGATGGTTGCATAACTCTGAATATACTAAAAACCACTGAATTGTACACTTATTGGGTAAATTGTATGGTATATGAATTATAACTCAATAAAACTGTTAACAAACATTTATTTGGTCATCATATTTTCTTAACAGGTTGTTTCTAATTGTTTGTTATATAAACAACACTCTGATGAATATTGTCACTTTAAAAAAAAAAAAAAACCTTCTATATGCTCCAGCTTAACATGACTGTTAATTGGGTAATGCTATTTTCCAAAAGCCAGAATAACATAAATAACTGAAACAAATATCTTGCTTCTTCATCCCATATGTAAAAAAAGACCAAAAAAAAAAAAAAACTACTGCCATCACTAGTAATTATCAATAGCATTTCTAGGAAGTTCAAAAGGATTTTTGGAAGTTCACTTCAGCCCAGTATCTCGTAAAGAGCTTAAGAGAAAAACAGCATAAGATTGCTTTCTATACAGAAAATATGAAACATATGCAACTTTAAAACTGGAGTACTTTGAATTTCAAGATCCATTTTAAAACGTCTTAAGTATATTATTTTCTTACTGTTTAACAGGTAAATAAAGAGGGCATTATGTTTCTTATTTAAAGCTTTAAACTTTAGATATCAATTATCAATAATCCAGCAAACATAATAATAATAAATTTAATTTTAAACATTTGAAATTTTTAATTGATAATTACTTTACTTGTTAATCTCTAGTGTTTAGTGAGCTTTACCTAACTAATACCAAAGAATGTCTAGAACATTCAGAGTATTAGCACTAAGAGAATTGCAAGTTCTAGGTGCTATCACTGAAATGACAACAAAACCCACCACACCAGAATTAGCATTTGGATCTGCCAAGAAGTTTGAGACTCTGTAACCTACATTATCATTTAATGAAATTAAAATGACACAACTAATTTCACACTTCAAACATTTATCTCAGAATCAACTCAATGGCAAAGGGTTTTGGGTTTTTTTGTTTTGTTTTGTTTAATGTCTGAGACTACATCTATAAAATTAAATACAAAAGTCTAGGTCAAATAAAAAATTTACATGTTCTTAAATAATGGATATTTTAATATATTTTAACTTCAGACTCAATTTTTTTCTTTTTTAGGCTCTTATAGACTAAAAACAGAAGCTGTCAATGTATTATAAAGTACATTAAATATTTAAAGTTTTCCAATATCTAAAATCTATACTCTATCTAAATTAATCTAAAATCTCTAATTGTCTAAATGATAATTAGATTAGATCCATAGGATTTTTTAAAGTAGTGCCTTTCTGATTTTTTTAAATCAAAGCAATAATATACATAATGCTAATAAATGGTTTTATTAAAAAAAATCCTTCCTCACTCCTAATTCATACTACATAGGAAGGATCTTTCAATCCTTTTTGTTATTTCTTTTGGTATTTATTGGCATATTTCTAAGCAACATGCATACGCTCTGTTCAATTAGTTTAACAATTTAGTCAGTATCTGTGAACTGTCAATTAATGAAAAATGACGTCACCACCTCCATACACTTCCCACCCACACCAATCTCTACAATTTT
Source organism: Trichechus manatus latirostris (assembly GCF_000243295.1). NCBI lineage: Eukaryota > Metazoa > Chordata > Mammalia > Sirenia > Trichechidae > Trichechus > Trichechus manatus. The sequence goes on from NW_004443983.1 coordinate 8,494,481, forward strand.
TATTAAATCTTTATTCAGACTTTACTTTAGCATGACTATGAAAACGTTATACCACTGAGTCAAATAGTGAACTATGATTACACCTCCTTCTATAACTTTTTACCTCTCTAGAGTAATTTTTATCTGCTTAATTTTGTGTGTACTGATCACTAATCTTTCAGATTCATAAGCCTTTTTAATATGGTCAAAAATAATAGGCAATCTATTTTCCCCCCTCAGAAAATTGCATCTTTGAGCCCTCCATCTTCTGCTCCTGTGAGGCCTAGACCTGCTGGGTGGCTGTCATCCTAACACTTGGCTTCATCAGCATCCTGGGCATTGCTTTTACCTATCCTCTGTTGGGTCTACTGTTTTACTTATTTTGTGGAGCACATTCTCTAACAGCTACCTGATAAAGGGTACATAGGAAGTAAAATTTCTTTTTTCTACAATTTTCCATCTCATCTTTTTTTACTACTTTGTGGAAGGTTTTCTCAATTTTATTTTACAATACTCCTGGGTTTTTTTTTAAATTTCCAAGGGCTCTTTCTTGTTCATTCACTCATTCAATAAATATTCTCTGAACATCTACTATATCCAAGAACAGTTCTTGAACAGAGACAAGGAGCTTACTAAAGTCTAGTTGAAGGAAGAGATAGACAAATCAAAAAACATAGAAAATAAGTAAATTATATAGTATATCAGAGGGTAGTAGGGTCTATGGAAAAAACAAAAAGTAGAACAGGTTAAGGGTGATCAACAGCACAAGGAGGTAGACCACAATACTCACTAGGGTAAATCTGAGTAGGCCTCATGAGATGAAATATGAGCAAAAACTTGTATTCTGTTCCTTTTTCATAGCACACTGTTTTTGTTTCACGAATGCAAAATTTTCTATTATAGTTTTGTTTTTGAAGTTTTGTTCAGTGCACTGATTCTTACTTTCATCTCGGTTCTGGGTTTTTGTTGTTATTTTATTTTGATTTGTGGGTGCTTTCCCCCCTCAACTGTCTGGTGATCAATCCTTAGCCAGTTGTTCATAAAGAGTTGCTGCTGTTGCTGTTAGTTGCCTTCAAGTCAATTATGACTCACAGTGACCCCATGTGTGTCAAAGCAGAACTGTGCTCCACGGAGTTTTCAAGACTGTGATCTTTCAGAAGCAGATCACTAGGCCTGTCTTCTGAAGCACTTCTGGGTGTGTCCGAACCACCAAGCTTGAACCCGCCAACCTTTCAGCCAGTAGTTGAACACTTAACCATTTGCACAACCCAGGGACTCCCTCATAAACAGTACAGCACCAAAAAACTTCATGTGCACAGGCAGGACTGTTGAGATATATAATTTAGAAGATAATCATTTCACTGAGGGAACACCAAATGCTCTATATTTCTAAATCTTTTCTCTAGCTTGGTCTTTTTTTCCAGGAAAGAATTCTCAAGTTTTCTGCCAAAGAATATAAGCTCCAAATAGAAAAAGGTGACGGGAGATGATAAGCAAAGGCAGTGAACAGCATCTCAACTTTCAGTCAGCAGAGTTTCACTTAAAGCGTTTTTTTGTTTGTTTGATACCTCACCCCACTCTCCCATTGCAAACAGTAATCCCAAATCCAAAGCTTCAATGGTCAATTTTTTAATAATCCTAAAACTGCAAGCCTCTGTGGCTTAATTTTTTTGCTAAATCCTCCACTTCCTGCCAAGGTGGGCAAGGGATATTATCTGCTAGCAAGGCAGAAGGGAATCTGGAGATCTAACTGTTCCTCAAAAGAATCTGAACACATCCTACTATTTTTTCAGCCCTTTCACTGCTTTTGTCACAAGTAGTTGAATGAGACTCTCAGGAGTTCCAAAGCCAAAATAACTTTGTTTCTCATTGGTATTCCCCTCTGTAGGTACAAAGGTTTCAGTTTCTTAGCTCTGTTAAGTCAATTACCACTAACCTATTAGCTATCTTACATCCAAAAATTCACTAACATCTCCCATAAGCTATGTCTCCTCTTTCTCTTTGACTTGGTCAGTTTACACCTTTTATCTTCCTTCACTGTCATTTTTGTGAGATTTTAGGAAAATGAAGAGGTAAATACATATGCCCTATTTATCATGTTTAACTAGAAATCTCCCTTCTGATTTTTCAAATTAAAATAACTATTATAACACACTAGATGTTATCAACAACCTACAAAATAAAACTTCACAGAAAAATTCCTTAGAATTACAAAAAAAAAAAAGAACCTCTGGATAAACCAAAAAATCCATTGTTGTTGAGCCAATTCCAACTCATAGCGATCCTATAAGACAGAGTAGAACTGCCCCATAGGGTTTCCAAGGAGACGCTGGTGGATTCGAACTGCTGAGCTTTTGATTAGCCAAATTCTTAACCACTGCACCACCAGGGCTCCAATCTCTGGATGACAGACTACAAATAGCCTAATTTGTCACATTCTATGATTTACATGCCTAAGCTTTTAAAAAAGGAGGTAAAAACTTAGTATAAAGTTTTACCTGTAAGATTCTAGAAGATCCACAATTTCAGTTTGTCCAAAGTGTTTAGCCCAATCTAAAGCCATCCTACCAAAATTCAAAGATATCAAATTAAGACACAGAAATAATGTTCTTAAAATTATAAAACTTGGCTCTCAAAATTATTTATTCAGCCATTAAAATAAAGATGTACAAACAATTATGACACAATAGCTTTTAATATAAAAATAAGTATAAGAAATCAAAAAAGATACGTGTAGCTATACAAATAGATACAAAGAATGCATGCAGGTTAAAAGAAATTACCAGCCATTTGATGCTTTACTATGGACATTGGCTCCCATACTAATTAACTGCTCTACTTGACTTGTGAAACCTCGTCCTGCAGCAACCATCAGGGCTGTTGCACTGGTTTCACTGTGCCTGTAATCGACTAAAAGAAAGAAAACAAAAACAGAACTGTTAGATTTCTAAATTATTTAAAACCATTTTAATTTTAAAAAATTTTTAATGGAAGAACTGAATTTCAAGAAAATTAACCTGTCCCTTCATGTGCACATAAGGACTGTCCCCACACATAACTACACAACAGCACTATAATACCCTTCAGATAAACCAGGGAAACCTGTTACTGATATGCCTTAACATAAACAGGATAGAACAGACACTATCAGTTGGAAGGGAAGGGAAGGAAAGAGAGTTGTTAAACTGTTTTAAATTCACCTAGATAATTAAAACAGAAAAGGGAAGCTACTAACTAATGCTTAAAAGGTTAACTGAGAAAGCTTCAAATATAAAGTTTAAGATACTTTTTGTTGTTGTTGTTGTTTTGTTTTGCCCTTTTTTCCTCCATCATTCCGGGCTACTATTTTTCAGGATGTTTAATGGGAATAACACTGGCAAAAGTTTACTTCCCATAAAATCCCCCCATGAGAAAAAATAATTAAGGTTCAATTTAATTTAAGTTCCTTCCTAGATACATTTCTCAAGAAATTCAATATATTATAATTACCTAGCACTAGTTTGCCTAAATTATAAAATTTGTAATTTCAGAAAAAAGAAAAATCATTACTGAAAAATATCTCAGTGATAAATTTTATGATAATTACTAAATAAAAAATTTAATTTTCTATATACACCCAATTATCCTCTTATTCAGTAATGCTCTAAAACATATTATCCATTATTGATATAAACCAACAGTTGTTAAACAGGGTAGAGGGGTCTAAGAAGCCCGGGTGGCACAATGGTTAAGTACTCAGCTGCTAACAGAAAGGTAAGCAGTTTGAACCTGTCAGCCGCTCCATGGGAGAAAAGACCAGGCAATCTGCTCCTATAAGGAGTATGGCCTAGGAAACCCTATAGAGCAGTTCTACTCTGTCCTATAGGGTCACTATGAGTTGGAATTGACTTGACAGCACACAACAAGGAGGTCTATAAGCCTTCTGTTTGTTTTTTGAAAACACAGACATGTCTTACTCCTAGATTTTCATATTCAGTAGATCTGGGATGGCCAGGCATATGTATTTTTAAAGAGGTCTGTAAGTGAGTATGATCTATACGCACTATGTGAGAATTACTGTGTCAACTGAATATTCAATTCATAGTCTTGGAGAACAGTCTCAAAATGCATGTATTTTGGGCAGATGGGTATGAATAAATGTGAGAATTTTTAAATGTCTAAAAAATTCTTTATTATTTCTGCCTTCATGAGATGAAGCCTAAGTCCCTTTCCCTTGAGTGTAAGCTGAACTTAGTGACTCATATCTAACAAATAAAATAAAACAGAAATGATGGTGTATAACTTTAGAGAGTAGGTCATAAAAGGTAACTACAGCTTCCTGCTTGTTCTGGCTCCCTCTTTCTTTTGGATCACTCTCTTAGAAAGAAGCCAGCTGCCATGTCCTAGGGACGATAAGGCAGCCCTATGGAGATGTCCAGATGGCAAGAAACTGAGGCTTTCTGTCAGCAGCCAATGACAAACTGAGGCCTCTTGCCAACAGCCATATATGTGAGCCTTCTTGGAAGGAGTTCCTCCAGCTCCAGAAAACCTGCAGATGACTGCAGTCCCTGCTGACAGCTTAACTACAACCTGATGAGAGACTAGGAGCCAGAACCACTCAGCTAAGCTACTCCCAGATTCCTGACTCTCAGATACTATGTGAGATAATAAATGTTTCACAAGCTGCAAATTTTAGAATCATCTGTCATATAGCTATAGATAACTAATACAGTGAGTATGACAGAAGACGCCTAATCTTATTAAACCAGCTAATTACTAACTGCTTCTATAGGATCTCATAGGGAAAATGATGGTGTCAAAAAGAAATCTATGAAGTCCAAGGTTTCCTGGATCACATGAACTAGTTTCAACTCTGATGTCAATCAAGAGTTGAGATTTTAGAATATAAAGACAGAAAGTGAATATGTGTTCACAGAGCTACAGTGACATTTTAGTTTACTTTATATGGCTTAAAATATTGGAACAGTAATTTCCAATAAAACTATAAAGAGGAGGAGCCTGAGTTCATAGGATAATCAACAATGTCAAAATAACAGTCTAATATTAACTAAAGAAATATCTAGAAAGTCGGTCAAGGATAAGACCTAAATACTTGCAGTGTTTCATAAATATTTTAAAGGTACTGTTGTAACAAAGCAATATGTCTTAGAGTTCAAATCTTTTAACTTTTATGTAAGATTGCTAAACTGCTCTCAGCAAACATTATATTAAAGACAAAATGGAGGGCAAAAGATTGCAAGAAAACGGGAGATGAACAAATATTCACATTTTCAAATTTAGAAATTACAGATTACTAAAATACAGATTACTAAAAAAAAAGAATGGTGAAACTAGAACTTGGAACTGGTTCTTTAATGAGCTATCTATGTGGGATCAAACTGACAACAGCAACTCTTAAGATTAGATAGGAACCTTAGGGCGTAGTGAGTTTATGTTGAGGAAGGAACAACTCAGAAAAGGAGGGTGAGAATCGTTGCACAACTCGAAGAATGTAATTAATGTCACTAAATTGAACACGCGGAAACTGTTGAATTAGTATATGTTTTGCTGCATATATTCTCAACAACAATAAAATAAGTAAAATTTTGAAAAAAAGAATAAAGCAGCTATTAAAAAAAAAAAGAGTACACATATTGCCTGGGCATAAATCATTGATTAGCTGTGGGACTGTGAGCAAGTTAAACTCTCTGAACTCTGTTTCCTCATCTGCAAAATAGGGATGGTAGTATATGCCTCATAGTGTTAAGACAAAGAACAATATATGCCAAAAGAGCTTTATCTCTTTCTGCTTTAACAACTGCTTGAATGACCACACCCAGAGAATTTTGGCCTAAGGCCTCTTTTAGCATACCACAGTGCTTGATCATTGACCCAAGCCCCTCAAATTAATAAACTGAGAAAGTCTGTTGATATATTAGATAATAATTAGAACTGAAAAAAAAGTTCTTAAGCCAAAACAATGACCCAAATCTAACTACAAAATGAAACTTAAAACAAATAAATAGAATGTCTTAAGCTCAAAAATTTCAAAGCAACAAGTATAAGATAAAAAAACAAAAACCAAACCCGTTGCCAACTCATAGCGACCATATAGGACAGAGTAGAACTGCCCATTAGGGTTTCCAAGAAGTGGCTAGTGGATAAGAACTGCTAACCAGAAAGGTTAACCATTGTGCCACCAGAGCTTCTTAAGTATAAGAGATAAAACTCGTTGCCATCGAGTTGGAAGTATAAAACAGAGAGGATTAATTTAATAAAATCACATATGGGGAAAAAAAAGAATTAGGAATTTGAAAGATAATATGAATCAGTAACACAATGTGGGTGGCAAAGAGCTATAATGATCATGGGCTAAATTAGAGGTTTTTAGGCTGATTTAAAAAAAAACCAAACCCATTGCCATTGAGTTGATTCCGACTCATAGTGGCCCTAGGCTGATAGGCCTACCCTAAACTGGTCACTAAGAGATTAACACTTAGGACTAGACACCATGCTTTTTAAGGGGAACAAATTAGAACATTACTAGAGAAGAGGGACCAGGGTAGGAGGGGACTGTATATCATGTCATGGTAAAGAGGAATAGCTGAAATAACAGATATTATACCTGAAGGTCTATCAGGCATAAACAGACACTAAATCTCTTCAATTATCACCCCAAAAGCAGAAAAAGGTAGAAGCTATATAAGTAGATTTCAGATCAAAATATTTTAAAAAATCAACAATTTAAACAATCCAAATTCAAATGAATGTCCTCAAGAAAGGTAGTGAGCTTCTGTCACTAAACACGTTCAAACAGATTATCATTTATATTTAGAAGTTATACCGTTATTCAACAAATAATTATTGAGCATTTACTATGAACCCCTGGGAATACAGAAATGAGTAAAACGACAAGGTTTCTGTCCTCAGGTAGTTTACATTCTAGTGGGTGAAAAGTAGTTGAAAAAATGAGAAATACATGCTATGAGGTAATGAAAGTACAATAAAAAAATAATAAAGCAGGGTAGCGAGAAAAGAGTGCCATTTTAGAAAGGTAATTAGAAAAGGCCTCTCTGAGAAGCCAATATCTACGTAGAGACTTAAATAAAGTAAGGCAGTGGACTCTATGAGTATCTGTGGGGACTGCAGGGACAGCATTCCAGGCACAGGAAACATCAAAAGCAAAGGTCTAAAGATGGGAATGTGCTGGTATATATGAGGAACAGCCAGAAAATAAGTGCGGCTAAAACATAGCAAACAAAGGAAAAAGTGGTAGAGAATGACATGAGAAAGGAGGCCAGGGATCAAACTATGAAAAGGACTTTGACTTATTCAAAGCCTAAGGGAAAGTCATGAGAGGGTTGAGAGCTGGGAAGTAGCATAAGCTAATAATCTAATTTCCTTTTTGAAAGGATCAATGAGCTTGTTCTATAGAGAACAGACTACAGTTAGACAAGAATAGAAGCAGTTAGTAGGTTACTGCAATAGTCCAGGAGAGAAATGTTGGCTTGGACTAAGATGGCAGCAGTAGGGGAAGTGAGATGTGGTCAGATTCAAGATTTATTTAGAACGTAAAACCAACAGAATTTGCTAATGAATTGAATGTTGGGTTTGAGAGTAAAGTCAAGAATCACTTCATGTTTTGCTGCCTGAGCAACTAGGTGAATGGTAGTGCCATGTACTGAAAAGGGTAACACTAAGGAAAGAGCAGGTTGAGAGTGAGGAAGGCAGGAAAGGGATCAAAAATTGTTTGGGGCATATCCAGCTTTATTCATCCAATAGACACACAACTGGAGATGTGAAGTAATCAGGTGTGTGGAAGTCAGAGGAGAGGTCAAGACTGACAATGTAAAATTAGGAGTTATTTTAAATAGATAAAGCCGTGACTAGAGGAGACCATCTAGGGAATAAGCATAGATAGAAATAAGGTTTAAGAATTGAATCCTGGAGCATTCCTAATTTAGAGATCAAGTGGAGCATTCCAAATATAGAGATCAAGAAAAAGATTTTTTTTTTTTCTTGTTAAATAAACCAAAAAGTTGCAGCCAGTGAGAGGAGGACAAAATCAGCAGGTGTGGATATCAGAAGTTGATTGAAGAAAATGTTTCAAGAAGGAAGTGATCAACTATGTCAAATACTGCTGAGAGGTTTAGGCAAGGGAATAAACTACTTTACATCTGTATCCTTTCCAGTAGTGACCTATGATCCTTCATTTTGCCTTCTGCAGAGAAGCCTTCAGGGTTCTGAAATTCACCTGATCGCTAATATCCCCCATAATCAACTACCAAAAATCAGGTTAACTCTCATTAGTGAAAACATGTCACATGACAAAGTATGTACATGTGAATTAGAACTTGAGCTCATATAACTGAAATATACTAACATTTTCATTTATTAAATGAATAATCTAGAGCAAAAGTTTTATTCCCCCCTTCCTTTTTTGAAACCACAAATCTTTTGAGAATCCAAAGAAAAGTAAAGATCCCCTCCCTAGGGTGTCAGTGGGGAAATGAAGTATATGTGCAGGCACATATATAAAAAAAGGATTTTTGCACATAATTGTCACGGATTCAAAGACTTCATAAAATTATTCCGGAGACTAGAGGTTAAAAATTCTTGATTTAGCATAATATTTACTTATTCTTTTATGTTAATAAGATCCTGATTTGTGCATTTGAAATAACATAAGTACTCAAAAGAACAAATTATTGGTTGTGAACAAAAAATGTAGTAAATACTTTTTTTTAAACTACACTTCCACCATAAGTAACAGCAAGAGTCATAATTTTTTTTTAATAAATTAAACTTACCACTAACATTTTCAGTTAAAATAAGGTGAAAGACCTGAGCAAAGGCATCAACATCTTTATGTAGCCATATGTCAGAAAGACAAGCATCCATTTCCTTTATTAACCATGGTTCAAGGCAATTCACATCTTTTTCTGTCTTTAAAACAAACAAATGTGAAGATTATAAATTACCTAACAGCTTAACACTCACTTGCAAACACTGATATGGCCACAAAAACTACTAATCATATGATAACAAAGGGTTTGACATAAAAATTTCTAATTTCATTATGTTTTTTCTAACATTATCACTCACAATACTATCTCTCTTTCTTACATTCGTCTTTTATCTGAGAAAAAGCTTGTCAGCAAAGGACTACAATCCAGTCACAATATTAAATAAATGTGCTTCTGATAGAATGCTGATAAATGCATGGCTACACGAGCAGTTCTCTCTCCCAACTCTACATCAGAGGGAGTTACCATCTGGAGGTTTTCACACTCATGCCAGGTACTAGCCCAGAGCAAGTATATCAGACTCTCCTGTGGTGGGGGCCAGATTCCTGATTCCACAGAGCTGTCAACTCTCCTCAGGTGATGCTAATGTGCAGCCAGGCTTAAGAATCACTAATTCATGTGGTCAAAATGGTTTTTGTTGAACCTAACGAGTCTTCCCTATGCTAAATAGCAATTTTAAAATATTCTTCAAAAGTATGTTTAAAAGCTCATGAATATTTCATCTGTATGCATTCATACTTTAAACCATGGTAGAAAACTGCAAGCATATCTGCAGGATGTACCATCTCCTGCACAAAAGTAGTTTTTTCTAAAAAGTGTCTAGAAAGTTGTTCTGAAAAACGTGTTGTACAGGCAGTCCCTGGGTTACGAACATCCGACTTACATGCAACCCACAGTTATGAACCAAGCCCTGTAAAGCCTACGGACAGTCCCTAGATTACGAACAAGTTCTGTTCCTAAATCTGTCTTTAAGTTGAATTTGTACGTAAGTCGGGACAGTTTAGCATGGTTCATATCTAACATCAGTCAAATGTCTCTTTAGTATATGGTATATAGTGTACCTCTCTATGCATAAAAAACGAAACAAACACTTCCAGATACACTAAAACATCTTTAATAATACAGTAATAATAATGTTTTTGATGCACACCACAAAGTAGCGTCGTTTGTTACTACAATCGTATGCACCTCAAATTTTTTAAATAATAGGCTTTACAGGGGTTAGTTCATAATGGGTTGTACATAAGTTGGATGTTCATAACCTAGGGAATGCCTGTATTATATTAAAACTTCAAGGTACATAAAATGGTTCGTAATAACAAGCAGGTGCTACTTTGCAACATGCATCAAAACATTATCATTACTGTATTATTATGTTAAAGATGTTTTTGTGTATCTGCAAGTGTTTCTTTCATGTTTTTTATGCACAGAAAGGTACACTATATACTAAATAGTAAGACAAACATTTGACTAACTGATGTGAGATACAAACCATATGTAACTGTTCTGATTTACATACAGATTCGACTTAAAGACAGACTTAGGAAGAGAACTCATTCGTAATGCAGGGACTGCCTATAGTCTAAAATAAACTAATAGAATTACCCTCTAAGTATGCATTAAAAAATTATAATCTCACAAAATGTTCTTTAAATTAAACAATGAAATTAAATTAAATTAAATTAAATTAAACAATGAAACCACGGACGTCTTACCAACTGACTAAAGACAGCATCACCACCATCATCTAATAAGTCATATTCTTCAGTCACATTTGGAACAGTTCTCTGCCTCTGAGACTCAGGCTTGAAAGTATTCTCCTGAGCTGAGTACCATTCTGTAAGCGTAGTTTGTTGTTTCTCTTCTAAAAGATTATCAAAGAAAAAACAAAAGATAAAATATTGGCCTTCTGAAGTATATTCCTTTGTTTTAAAAAAATTAAGTGAGTCTGATGGTACTTAAAAGTTGGCCTTACTTTCAGGTTACTGTTTTTTTAAACATATTAATTAGGAGCAGTCAATAAAATACGTTATGCTGAATGATAATAACACATGAAACTACTTAAAATCTTCATCTTTTCACCTATTAGTAAGAAGTCGACTTCTAAGTAATTCCATAATTTAAATGAGAATATTTTTAGCTATACAGTCAGCCCTCCATATCCATGGGTTCCAAATCTGTGGATTCAACCAACTATGGATCGAAAAAATTTGGGGGTGGGTGGGGAGGGGAAGCATTAAGTGTTACGTGTAAGCATTAACAACTATTTACACAGCATTTACATTGTATTAGGTATTTTAAGTAATCTAGAGATAGTTTAAAGTATATGAGGATGTGCAGAGGTTATATGCAAGTACTACGCCTTTTTATATAAGGGATTTAAGCATCCTTGGATTTTGGTATTCACGAGGAGGGGAAGGGGGAAGGTCCTGAAGCCAATCCCCTGTGGGAACCAAGCACTGACTGTGCTATATTTTTTAAATCAATGACTAATATTCATATAACACTTCGTAGTAAACCATTTACTGAACTCCTGCCACTATGCTAGTTACTTGAGATACAAGTAATATACAATTTTCATCTTGAAAAGCTTCAAGATCTAAGAGTTTTATAATTTACATATCAGTGATCCAGCACCACCCTATGAAATAGGTTTTGCCAACTACATTTTTCAAGAGGTGTGAGACTCCAAGACAGAAAGTAGCCAAGGTATTTTGTCCAAGGTCATTCTGAGCAAATAAGGCAATCAAAGCTTGAAGCCAAGTCTTCTATCATGAGTAATATAGTTAAAAGTAAGCAAAGGGATCTAAACCCTAATTCTAAAGCCAAGATAGAGTATAAGTCATTATAAGTGATGTATTAATAGGCAAATAATGCTAAATTCAAAGTACAGATGCAATCCCATAACAAAACCAAGACACTGAAAACCTGATTCAGTGTTATTGCTCACATACTACTCTTTTCATCCCCATCCACCCATTCTCTGCCCCTGTCCTGTGAAATATGCTGTGGGCAGTCAGCACATACTCACATACTCTTCTGCCCCCTTAAAACAGTGGCTGAATCTTTGGATATGGACACACTTAGAATCCCAACTCTGGCATTCACTTTCAATTCCTCTCTATAGATCTTAACTTATGGCCATAAGCTATAAAGTAGAACTCATCAAAAGATACATTTGGGATAATATTCTAATACAATGTATACAATTATACACAAGAGAAAAACACTTTAAAGTGTCCTTCCACCTCCACAGTATAAAATTGGAGTATTCAAAAAAGTCACTATCAATATTAATTTATTTCATAAAAAGCTTACCTCGCTGTTTCTCCTTTTTATACTTTAACATTTCTTTATTTGTATATCCAGTGGTTCTTAAAATATCTTCCAAAAACATTTCTTTTACTTCAAATGGTCTTCCCTGTACTAAATAATAGGAATTTTAAAAAACAGTCAATTTGCATCTTAGAGATAATTCACATAAAAACATGAGACTCCAAAATTAATAAGCCTGACTATAAAATCCAAAAGCAATTTCATACTTCAAGTAATCCACATAAGTGTCCTATAACTTTGATATTTATTTTAAACAACTGTTAATTCTCTTATTTTTTTTCCTGTGTTTACTATCTATACATCATGTTTGGCATCATTCTAGGCACCATGAATACGAATGGTAAGCAGGAACAGCGCTACCTCCTCTTGCCCTCCTGAAGCTTGCAAGCTAGCAGGGAAGACAGACATTAATCTAGTAATGCTGAATATAAATATAAAATTAGAGTTGTAAAAAGTCCTATGAGACAGAAGCACAATATACCACGATAAAATATAATAGGGGGACTGCCTGAGTCCAGAAAAGCATCCACATTGAGAAAATGAGGACTAAACAGGGTGAACAGAATAACTAGGTTATGTGGAAAGGAAAGAGTATGCAATGAAGAAGAAAACAGCATGGGCAAAGTCGATGTAATGGGAAAGAGTATGACGTTTTCTAGAAACTCAAAAGCCAACATAGGTGGAAGATGGTGGGGGCAGGGGGAGAGGGACAGGAGGGGATTACAGTTCAAGACAGGCAGGAGAGACAGGTAAGTCTTATTAAGGGTTTAGGTCTTTGTCCTGAGATAAAGGTCACTCAAAAATTGTAAACTCAAGAAAGTGCTCAACATCATCTGATTACACTTAAGAAAAGATAACTCTGGCTGCAGTGTGGAGAATGGACTTAAAAGAAAGCAGAGTGGATAGGGACAGACCATGTAGGAGCTACTGCAATAGTTCAGGTAAAAGATGACAATAACTTGAATGAGAATATTGACATTAAAAATGCAAATGAAGCATACAGATTCTAGAGACAGACAGGAGATAAAATCCACAGAACTCAGCAGTGGATTAGACATGGAAGATTGACAAAGAAGGAAGTGTCAACTACTGTTCTTGAATTTCTGGCTTGCAAAACTGGATGAATCGTGAATCATTCACTGATGTAACAAAGAATACTGAAAGAGGAAGAGGTTGGCTGATTATAAACATGTCGAATATGAGGTGCCATCTGTAAATTCAACAGATGACTAGATTTTAGGTGCCTGATCACTCAAGAATGTTAGAAGAATTTAAGGACTTTGAAGTTAGTGAATTAAGTGGCTACACTGATATGAGTAACCAAGACAGGCAACACAAGAAACAGGTTTTGTACAAAAGATAACCTATTCAATTTGAGGCATATTGAAAGCAAGCTGTTTGTAAAACATCTAAGTCCAAAGCTCTGCAGAACAGTCTTAATTGAACATAAAAGATTCAGAATCATCAGTATAAAAGAGAAGATAGAAGCTAAGGGCATGAATGAGCGCTTCCAGGGAGACGAACTGTTCATCTCCAGTGCCTAGCACAGTGCGGCACCGAACATGAAAGAAGGAAAAAAAAAAAAAGGAAGGGAGGGAGGGAAAGCAAGCAGAAAACAGAAAAAGAAATGGATCAAAGGAATATTTAAGCACCATTCAAAGAGAAGCCACAAAGGAGACTGAGAAAATGTAGGCTATAACGTAGAATGAGACTCAAGAGGCAGTGCTGTCAAATACATTAATGGGATCTGAGCATTGAAAAAAGAGAGGGGGGAGGGGCAACAATGAAAACTACTACTGGAAATTTAAGTATTTAATACTAGTCTTGGCAATTTTATCAGAGGTCAAAACAATGCTGGTAAAAATACACAAATGAATACCTCTGTATACTGCAGAAATGTGAACTGTTTCAGCCTTTTGAAAAAGTGGCAAAAGCAGTTAAAATTAAAAACAGGTATCTTCTTTTACTCAGCAATTTCATTTTCAGGAATCTATCCCTAGAAATAAGAGCACCAGTATATAAGGATATACATACAATGGTGTTCATTATGACATTACTTATAGTTGGGGATAGGGAGAATCTAGAACCAACTGAATGTCCAAAAATAAAAGAATGATTAAATAAATCATGGTACATCCATATTATGAAATTTTAAAGTAGCTGCTTAAAAGAATGAACTAGATCTAGAGCTACCGAACTGGAGGACTGTCCATGGTATACTGTCACATGAATAAAACAAATAGCAAAATAATGCATAAGGTATGTGCCTATTTTTGTAAAACTAATTTTTTAAAACCCTATGGATGTGTATATATTTTTGTATGTTTGTATAAGCATGGAAAAAGTAAAAAAGGATATGCACCAGGTGTTTAATATCAGTGACCTTAGGAAAGAACATAGAATAAAAAGAGGGTGAGGTGATTATTAACTCTTTCTATGTATATCTTTATGTAATTTCACTGAGATGAACACAAAGTTTACAATCTTTTGAAGAGGAACTTAATAAAATAAAACAGTTTTTTAAAGTTTAGTGGCAAGCTCCGTCTGGAGCAAGGGAGAATGAAGAAAACCAAAGACTCAAGGGAAAGATTAGTCCAAAGGACTAACGGACCACAACTACCACAGCCTCCACCAGAGTGCAGCACAACTAGACGGTTCCTGGCTCCCACCACCAACTGCTCTGACAGGGATCACAATAGAAGGTCCCGGACAGAGCTGCAGAAAAATGTAGAACAAAATTCTAACTTCAAAAAAAAAAAAAGAAGACCAGACTTACTGGTCTGACAGAGACTGGAGAAACCCCAAGAGTACAGCCCCTAGACACTCTTTTAGCTCAGTAAGAAGTCATCCCTGAGGTTCACCCTTCAGCCAAAGATTAGACAGGTCTGTAAAACAAAACGAGACTAAATGGGCACACCAGCCCAGGGGCAAGGATGAGAAGGCAGAAGGGGACAGGAAAGCTGGAAATGGGGAACCTAAGGTCGAGAAGGGGAGAGTGTTGACAAGTCGTTAGGTTGGCAACCAATGTCATAAAACAATACATGTATTAATTGTTTAATGAGAAGCTAGTTTGCTCTGTAAACCTTCATCTACAGTACAATAAAATAAATAAATAAAGTTAGTGGCAAGAGCAGTTTTTGTTAAAAGGCAAGGGAAAAAGTTAAGTAGCAGCATATTTGGAAGTGAATGGGAAGTAAACACAGGAGTAGAGACTACTCTTTCAAGGAGTCTGGAAATAAAGCCAAGAAGCCATAAGGAAGAATTTAAGTGGGAATACAGGGTCAAATAAAAGACATTTCTTTTTAAGACTACGGTCCTGGGCTCACTACACAGTATCAGAGAGTTGTAGATGGAAAAATAGACGGTGGAAATATTAAGAGATGACTAATGAAGCCGTGTCTCAAAGGAAACAAAAATGGATGACCTCTACCTAAAAATATTTCCCAACTTATGTTAGAATAAACATAATCATACCAAAATTTGTTCTTTCATAAATTTCTACGAGAAATTTAACTTACTATATATCACTGGACAACTTCCAAAATATCTTATAAAGAGATTTACATCCAATGCAGCACTGGAAAGAATTAGTTTCAAAGTTGGGTGCTTTTGCAACAGATCTCTTAGCTTTGTAAGTAAGAAATCACTAAATCGATCCCTTTCATGTACTTCATCCTGCAATAAACAAAAATAAAACGAAAGTCTTTGAAATAATGGAGCTGCTGGATTTTATACTCATTCAAATTAAATGTGGACAAAGCCAATCAATATAAGTGAAAATTAATTCAGAAATAATCAGACATTAAAAAACTACTATGGATAATAAAGTTCTGCCTTTATTTTCTACAGGACATAAAACCACAGAAACTACAGCAAATTCTGTATTAGTGAAGTCTAATTTAATGTAGCTTTCATATATACAAAATCTATCTAAATATGCTTCTGTTATCAGGTTCAAGTGCATCCTGTGGATGCAAGACACAGAGCTATTAAGGTACTAACAGCTGCTTTCTGCAAGCTTATAAAACTTAATCTAGGTTTTTTTTCTGAAAAACTGTATAAAAGCTTAAAAATTCTTTAATAAGGGGGTAATTGATCTACTTATTTCATGAACTTTATCAGCAGCTTAACCATTAAGTTAAATAACTTATGAAATGTACCCCTAATACTGGGAAATACAGAATACTAAACGGGGATCAGACGACTATAAAGAAAAAAAGAAAACTTTCACCATTTCTGGAGAACTCTAAGTACATTAATCATTTTCATATATAAAATGTACAGTTTTGAAAAACTACCTTTTAATTTTATTTCCCCCCATAAGCCTGATAGTAAGAATATCATTAGTTAATGCAAAACATTTCTAATAACTATATACAAAAAATAACTTGATTATAGTTAAGTTGTTGAAAAGAGTAAGTCACTTCTCATGTATACTCTATTCTAAAAATGTAATTGCTTAAATTTTAATCATGCCTATAAATAAGCAATTTGAGTTATATATGGAAAATTTTCAACAATACTCTTACCACAATAACATGTGTCACAGTTGACAATGTACTATCTCCTGCCATCAATGTGCGAAGCAATACTCCATTGGTGCAAAATGTCAGAAGTGTCTTTGGAGAAACCCTTTTAAAAAAATCAAAATAATGTGGACAACTACAAATCTTTTAGGTAATTAAAATATGATCACATTAAATACTGGTCTTATAGGTACTTTAATAAATGTTACTAATATAATAGTGTGTTGGTATATATGGTTTATTAGCATAGTTATGTGAAATATGTATTTTATGCCTGACAAATTCATAAATTTATTACAGTAAAATCTGTGAAAGCCAGAACCTGTATAAGGTAGAAACCTGTCAGAGAAGAAAAACTCAAAAATTTTGTACTAGATACTTTCCACTAAAACAAGCAATAGAAAAGTATTCCACCCTGTCAAAGGCAGAAAACTTGCAGACCCGAAAAAAGTAGGCAGTCCTGTTGAGTTCCAGCTCTCCCAGGTTTCACTGTATTTCAAACAGCTTTTTGTCAAAGAACCTAAACAGATTTTTTTAAAAAGAGACAAACACTTTTTGCTTGGGGAAAAACTACATTGTAAGTGAATGGTTTACACAATTCAGCTTTTTGAATCACTACATCCAAACTACTGAGAGCACAATAGTACTATTTGTCAAGTAGATATTACTAATACCATTACTAAACTCCCTCAAAAACAAAACCCACTGCTGTTGAGTCCATTCCAACTCATAGCATCCCTACAGGACAGACTAGAACTGCCCTATAGGATTTCCAAGGCTGTAAATCTTTATGGGAGCAAACTGCCACATCTTTTTCCCGAAGAGCAGCTGGTGGGTTCCAACCACTGACCTCTCAGTTAGCAGTCGAGTGCTTAACCACTGTGCCACCAGGACTCCTTCGTATCATTACTACTAATAATAAATTCAGTCACTAACATTTACCGAGTGCTTACTTTAAATTTCACATCAAACCTGTGCTCTAGGCGCTTTTATTAGCCTAATTTTTTAGATGAGGAAACTGAAGCTCAAAGAGGTGAAGTAACTTGCACTAATTGTGAACTATGAAATGGAATTTGTATTTTTGGCCCAAGCTTTTAACTATTCCCTGAATATTCACATACTCAATTATTGTGATGATCAGTTCTTCAGCTTCACAAATTTAAATGGGTAACAGATGAGATGTCATTTTGGAACTTAAACTATATAAAATATATTCTCCTAAATGTTACTACTTTATTAAACTCTATCAACGTACAGCTTTTTAAAAAAGAAGAAAAACAATAACTTAGTTTTCTTAAGCTTTGATCATACCTTCAAACAATACTTATTCAAAAAACTCATTGAGTTTAGACATCACCTCTGTATCCTGATAACTGCAGCAAAATGATCATCTAACGTTTTGATTAACACAGACTCTATTTTTAAATGTGAAATGTAAATATTGAGTATTAAATGTAAATGTTTAGCTTTTTCTAAGCATGATAAAAAACTACAGGAGGATTCTTTACCTGCTTTCTAATCGAATCTGATATCCAATTGTCTGACCAATCCTTTCTCTTCTCTCTGCAGCGACTCTTTCAGCCACAGCAATTGCTGCTAATCGTCTTGGTTGAGTACAAAATATACGGCAGGGGATACCATTTTTGAAGCAATCATCTAAAAGGAACTGAGGAATCTGAAACAAAAATTTAAAGTATTATAAGATGACATAATTGTATACCAGAAAACCCAAGTGAATCCACTGAAAAGCTATTTAAGCTAAAAAAGTTTGTGACATGTCAAAATATAAAATAATCACAAGGAAATCAACAACTTTCAAGCAACTGTTAATAATCAGCTAGAAAATATAATTTAAAAAAATCTTGTTCACAATAGAAATTAAAGCTAAAATATCCAAGAAACAAATTTATCAATAAATAGTTAAGGATAACATAAAAAAGACTATAAAATGTTCAAGCACATAAAAGAAAACCTGAATAATAAAAAAATATGCCATACTAGTGGATGGGAATAGTCAATATCGTAAAAGTCTTGATTCTCCCCAAATTATTCTACAGTCAATGAAACGACAATCAGAATTCCATTGGAATTTTTTTTAATTATGAAAAGCATAAAAAAATGAAAAATGGCTCAAAATTCAAGGTTGTGGACACTCTTCTATAAATAAAATTCAAACAGGTCAGAAAGCTGTAAATTAAGAAGTAAAAGTTTTCTCCTACCACCACCACCCACAGTCCTCTGCATGAAAGTAACTACTGCTAACTTTCTTACATACTCTTTCAGGGGAAAAAAAACATTTACACAATTCAGTATATTTGTGTACATAAACATCTTTTTCATTCACACAAAAGTGATTACAGTACTTAACGTTTGCAATTTTTATTTACATATCAGATCTACCTAAGTCATTTCAGACTCCATTTTATAGATGTGCTATAGTATAACAAACCTAACTATACGTTTAAGTAATTTTCATTTTTTTAGGTATGTTATTATTGATATTGTTGCTTGCTATTATAAAACAATGCTACAGTGAACATCTATCTTCGCATACTTTTGCGAAGATATATGTACCATAAATTACTAGCAGCGAAAATGCTCAGTGTATGAGTTCTTAATTTACATAGAAAAATTATCAAATTGTCCTCCAAACCAATTTATACTTCTATCAACAAAGCAGAAGGTGTTGATTTTTCAATATCTATGAGAATTCTAGGTATCATCAACTATTTAATTTCTGCCAATCTAATAGTTGAAAAATACAATTGTTGTTTTGATTTTCATTCCTTTAACTATGAACGAGAGAGAGCATATCTCCACACATTTCTTAGCCTCCGGAATTTTTTTAAATGTTTACTAGTTTATCCAGAAACATAAATACATAAGAACCGCAAGAAGCGTTTAAAAAGAGAAGATAATGAAGACGAATATTGAAAAATAACTGTAATACATATGTATTACAGTATTTATGTATATAGTAATATATACTGTTAAAACTAGAAAAGCAAAAAAGTGGGATCCTCATGTAAGAACAGATGATTACATTAAACATACGTAATACAAATTCCAGAAATAGACCTAGGCACTATAAAAACTTAGTATTTGATTAAAAGTGACAGCTTAAATCGAGAAAAGGATAGATTATTAAATAAAAGTTATACTGGGACAACTAGATATTACCATGAGGAAAAAAAAGTAAGATTTCTACTGATGATACAATAAAATAAAGTCTAGGTGGATTTTTAAAACTGTAAGTATAAAAGTATTAGAATAAAATATGTATAGGAAAATATTTTTATAATCTTGGAGTAGGAAAAGCCTTTCTAAGCATTGCTCATAACCCAGAAGCCCTAAAAAAAGATTTAAAGTTTTGATTAAATAAAAATACAAAACTACTAAATAAGTAAAGATGCCACAAGCAAAACTAAACAGCAAACAAAAAGCTGGAAGAAATTACTTTTCTATTAAATTATAGATATATCTATAATACAAAAGCACTCTTAAAAATAAATTCAGCAGTGATTAAGCCAAGAGAAAATGGAATATAAAAAGGAACGCACAGATTAGAAACAAATATACAACAAACCAAAGAAAAAACTTAATTCTCAAAGAACTATACATTAAAATATTATATTTTGCTTGTCAGACTGATAAAGCAAAATTATTCCATTGTTGCTCAGGCTTTAGAGAAATAGAAAAATTTAATACTTTCAATACTGTTTTAGTTATTGGACAATACCTAGTTAATAAAGCTATTTAAATTTTAATTGCCATATCCTTTCTTTGGTCGAGTATTTCCACTTCTACAAATTTATCCTACTGAAACATTCCCACAAATAAGCAATGAAATATTAGGATACACTATAAGAAAGTAAGTATAGGAGGCAGGGGCAAGATGGCGGAGTAGTCAGAGGCATCCAGTGGACCCTCTTACAACGAAGACCCGAAAAAATAACTGATTTGATTATATATGGCAATCTGGGAGCCCTGAACATCAAAGGCAGAGTTGAGGAACTAGACTCAGTGGCAGGGGGAGGGAGAGACGGTTCAGAAGCAGCAAGGAGCTGCCAGACCTGACCCAGTAAGAGCCTGAGCCCTTCAGGCCTGATCAGCTCAGGGGTGAGCAGTAAGGCAGGCAAGCAGCCGTGCTCGGGAGGCGCATTTTCCACACCGGGAGAGACCCAGCAACAGAGATTCTACACGGCCACCCAGAACCAATGAGAAGCAGCCATCAACAGAGATAAGTACTTATGTACAGCTTACCGCACGGATCAAAAACACCACCCTTAGGGAAAAATCTCTCTCCCATTTACCTCCCTGCTCCCTGCTCTGCACTGGGTCCCGGACTGGCATCAGCAATTGCCGAGTACCCTGGGCCAGAAGTAGGAGCCGTCACATGCCCGGAGCCATTCTCCCTGCCTTGGAGAGTGAATTAACAAACGGGAAAAAATAAACTGCCGGCTGCCATAAGCCAGGAACCTAGGGTAGGCACAACTCCTTTCCCTAGGCACAGGCATAAGGGGTCCATGACCTTTCAGTGCCTCTCCCCCTGCATGGACTTATGCGGGCCCATCTCAACAGTGTAGGCCCTCATTACCATAATACAACAGGGTATACACTGGAAGTCTAACTTCAACTGTTTCAGCTGTGAAGTGGCAGGTTCTTGACATTTGACACTGCTCTGCCCATTAAGCAGGGACTTCACTATCCACAAAAGGAGGCTGAGAACTGGTGGCTCCACCCATGTCACCCTGCCACCTGTAAGAGGGGCCCATGAATAAGAGGTGCCCCTCAGTCCTTACAGCCAACAGCATTGGGTGCTCATAATCCAGCTGCAAAACCTACCCACCTATGCACTCTAGGGAACAGGGAAACACATTCCTCTTCAACACTCAGGGGCAGCCTTCAGTCCCCTGCCTTGCTCAATGTGTGTCCCCTCAGTGCAGCCAGATACCTGTGCCTACACCAATCACTCATGCCTGTCTAGGACTGTAAGTGAGAGCCTGCACCACACACTTAGGGGCTATCTACCTGGGCACCTGAGCTGAATCCATATAGGAGGAGTGGGCGGACTCCTAAGCTCATACACCTAGTAACAGATCTAACTACCTGGTAACAGGACATTAGAGCAAAGGTGCCAATAATCAAACGAGCTCAAATGAGCAGCCTATTTGGGCATATCAAAATAAAACAAGAAGCTAGGACACAATAAGCAAACATAAAATAAATAAATATAATAACTTATTGATGGCTCAGAGACAACAGTCAATATCAAATCATATAAAGAGGTAATCCATGACAGCTCCAGCAAGCTCCCAAAATAAAGAATCTAGAAATTTTCCAGAGGAGGAAAATTTCTTAGAATTAGCGGAGGCAGAATACAAAAGATTAATCTACAGAACTCTTCAAGAAATTAAGAAGGAAATTAATCAAAACAGAGAACACGCAATAGAGAAATTAAAAAGATTAGAGAAGCGCATAATGACAAATTTAACATGCTGCAAGAATCCATAGAGAGACAGCAATCAGAAATCCAGAAGAGTGACAATAAAATTTCAGAATTAGACAACTCAACAAAAAGTCATAGGAGAGGAATTATGGCAATGGAAGTCAGAATTAGTGAGACTGAAGATAAAGCACTTGACAACAAATTATTGGAGGAAAACTCAGATAAAAGGATTTAAAAAAATGAAGAAACTCTAAGCATTATGTTGGACTCTATCACGAGGAATAACCTACAAGTGGTTGGAGTACCAGAACAGGGGGGATAACAGAAAATACAGAGAACTGTTGAAGATTTGTTGGCAGAAAACTTCCCAGATATCATGAAAGATGACAAGGTATCTATCCAAGATGCTCATCGAATCCCACATAAGGTAGATCCCAAAAGAAAGTCACCAAGACATATTATAATCAAACTTGCCAAAACCAAAGATAAAGAGAGAATTTTAAGAGTGGCGAGGGAT
>NW_004443983.1:8524312-8582995 GCF_000243295.1 Trichechus manatus latirostris
AAAAAAAAAAGGTTGAGAATTTAGAGGGTTAAAATGTTGTGGGGTTGTTAACCAATGTCATAAAACAGCATGTGTGTTACTGTTACATGAGAGACTATCTGTTATGTAAGCCTTCACCTGAAGTACAATAAAATATAAAAAAAAAAAAAAATGATCACGAATACTATGAAACTGTTTTTAAAATGAGGTATCTCTAAATATTGATATTGATTGATTAAGTGAAAAAAGATTCAAAATGTACATATGATATTATCCAGTGTTTGTCTAAAGAAAAATAAAACAACATATGTCAATGCTATAATGAGAACAAAACAAAACAAAAACCCAGAAGAATATACTCCAAGTTTCTGACTAATGTAGGGAGAGAGAGGGTGGCAAGAGAATTAGAATTCATTTACTTTCTATGTAATACTTTCTGTAATGTTTGAATTTTACATAATGAACATGAATTAGAAAAACAATTGAAACAGCACTGCAAATACCTAATACCACTAAAGGTAAGATGGAGCTGGCTAACGATAATAACTTTAAATTCTGCTATGTTAAGTTTACATTTCATAAAACAGAAACACTTGTAATTTTAATGCAGAATTTTACTTTAACTACTTGAACAAGTTACAAATATTTCTTAGGTTTAAACCCATTAGATCTGTAGTTTCTTCTTGAAAAGCAAAAAGTATACTTAATTCCTAGTTAAATTCTCAAGTATCTTTTCATATTTCATGAAATGATATACATAATTGTGAAAACTGTCATCTATAATTCCAATATACAAATATTATTAGTAAGGACATTTAAATAAAAACATTTATTATATTTTATCAAAACTCCCATAATCTCTATTAAATATAAATAAACTGCTATAGTTAAGGCCTAGAGGCAAAAATTACTCCAATATTAAAACAACTGTAACAATCTAAGACATCTGGATAAAGTCTTTGGAATGACTTTATGGAATTTAACTTAATTATAAAAGAAAAATATTATATATTGTTTTCAGATAAAAATCTCATCATGTTTTTAATTATTTAGTTTTACAGACTCAAGTTTTAGGGATTAAGAGTTATACTTCTGTGAAAAGGGTTAGGTCCTACAAGTAAATGACTCTGGTGAGGTTTATGGTCAACCTCTCTCACCACTTAAATTATTAAACCAACCAATACAACCGTAGGAAATCTCAGGCAATTGTGAAAAGCAAATTTATTTGTTCATAGAAAAAATGTACAATTATACTATCTTATCTGAATCGCTATCAAAAGCAAAGTCATTTTACTCTTTTAAATATACTGAAAGTTAAGGAACATAAACAAGAAAAAAGTCATTTCATGCCTTACTTATTCCCCATCTGTCACCCTATGAGTAAAACTTTATGATGATGAAGTAGTTTGATTCTAAACATCCAAATCACATCTGCTGTATCAATTTCATTCTACAGTCAACTTTATAGTATCTGTTGTTATTATTGCTTTTAAATTAGCTACTATGTGCAAAACATTTTGCTAAGTACTTTATACATTATCTCTAAAATACATGTGCCACAAATTTGATATAAAACTACAAAATGGGATAAAATATTTCCTTCTTGTTCTATAAACAACAAATAAGAAACAAACCTGTGTGGTCTTTCCAGAACCAGTTTCTCCCACTATCAAAACTACTTTATTCTCTTTAATTATCTTAACAATTTCTTCTTGTTTCTCAAACACTGGCAGAGATTGCCTGAAAGAATCAAATTCAGATTCTCCTCTTTTCACTGGAATCTGAGGTATACCATTATTGAGTCGTCCACTTGTCTTGCTCATTTCCCGATTTTCTTTGAAAATGAATAAAAGAAAAATTTATGATCAACATTGAAAAACAAGTATAAAAACAAAGATAGTTTCCAATTTTTTCAAATTATTAAGGCTAATTAATTCCTTTTAAGTGTTTCTTCTCTATTCAGTCTACATAAAGTTAGCAAGCAGTGCCTTAAATCCATTGTAATCCTACACTTAATATTTTTACAGAACATGTTACAAATTTCAATATCAATTAAAAGGTTAATTTCTCAACAGTATTTCTGGTGTACAGTGTTTAAAAATGCACAAAAATCAATCATCAATAACCATTAAAAACAATTTTGGTATTCTAAGATGCTCTTCAGGCTTGCTTTAAGTTTCCATCAATAATATCACAGAAAATTAAAATTTTATAGTACAAAACACAGTGTATCCAACTTGTAAAATCTGTTATGTACAATGTGAAAACACAATAAGAAAACGGAAAATACCACGTTTAAAGTTACACACTTAAGATCATGTGCCTAAATAGAATAATATTTGTAAATATAAGGCTCTAATGCTTAACAGACTTCCTAACTGAGCATTCTAGCCAACAATCACATTTAACTAAGCAAGCAGGACTAAAAAAGAGGCACGATGTGTTTTATATTCTTCACATAGCTCAAAATGTTCTCTGTGTGTTTAAAAAAGTTCCTTGATATCTGGGATCCTGCGCTTCCTATATCATGTAGACCTACTCCAACAGACGTGACAATTATGCAAATTATTTCACTATAGGTGAGAAAATAATTTTCTCATTAGGGAAGTTATTTTTCAAATAATAAAATTACAACTTCATTTTATCATCCAAATACATATTTATCTACCTTTGAGCAAATTAATGTACTGAAGACTCTGTCCCGTCTTTTACCAGAAGCTAAAGCCCCAATTCAAAATCTTACTTGTTCATGTGTCATAGCAGTATAATATAGGAAAGTCCAGGCCTTACAGTCAAATCCCAGCAATGCAGCTTATTGGCTAGTTGAGTGGACGTGAACAAATTATGCAACTTCTCGGAGCCCTAGTTTCTTCATCTGTGAAACAGGGGAAATTCTTACCTTGCAAAGGTTGCTATGAGGTCCTATATAACAAAGTGCTTAGTATACTGCCTAGCACACAATCAGTGCTCAATAAATGGTAGCTATCAGTACACTGGAGCCCTGGTGGCACAGTGGTTAAGCTTTCAGCTGCTACCCAAAAAGTCAGCAGTTTAATCCACCAGCTGCTCCCTGGAAACCCTATGGGGCAGTTCCACTCTGTTCTACAGGGTCACTGAGTCAGAATCGACTCGATGGCAACGCATTTGGTTTGGTTTGGTTTATAATATTAAAAAAAAAAAAAAACAACTTTGGTTCAACTCCATGACATGCCTTCACACTGTATTTCATTCCAAAATTTTCACAACTTTTGTTTATTTCTAACAATCTCCATTCAAATTGAGAAATCTTATTTCACCTTAGCTTTTAAAAATAAATCTAAAATGGAAAAAGAACAGTCATCAAATAATAGGATAAAGGAAGCTCCCCAGAAAATACATACCAGCTTCAACTGCAAACACATTTCCTCTTTCTGTTTTAGGCAGAAGTTCTGTACGCTCTTTATTGGTGACAGGAAATCTTTGAATTAGGCTCCTAACAGCATGTTTTGTATTATGAGTCAAATTACAGGTCATCATTGCATGAGCTGTTTCTGATCCATCTTTTTTCTTCACAGTTAGGTATCTATTTGCTCCCTTCCTGAATATTAATAAAAATCATTTATTTACTACATACAGTCAACCTGCTCACATATGATGTAAGCCTACTCAGAAAATGTATCTCAAGCAACACATTTTAAAAAATCAAAATGCTTTGGGATAAGATGCTGAAAGTCCCCTCCAAAAAAATCAGTAAAGAGGTACTTGGTGCTAAAATGGTCACAAGACCATTTTCACTTATAATTTCAAAATGTTGCAAATCCTATTTTAAATCAACAAAAAAGGCTTACTTAACCCAAAAGCATTAAAGTTTGTCTCTAGCAGGCTTCACAGTAGATAAAACATCACCAGTTAACACATGCTGGAAAGCATACAGAGGGAGACAAACCTGAACAAAAGAATCTAGAAATGATAATTAAAAAGTTATAGTTCACTGTCCAGACTATTATGTCCCACTGAATGTTTCCACAGCACGCTGGTAACGTCATACTCCCATGAAGATCTGTTAAGAGAGCCAAGTTAAGTGGTTGGACCAAAAAACCATATATTAGCATTCCTGACAAGTATTTTCGGATGCATATTATTTTTTTTAAATGAACTTTTTCAAAGTTTCTAGCCCTAGCCTTTAATTGTAAGGTAATAATGATTTATAATTTTTCTTAAGTTATGTAATATAGGAGTATTTGTTTCTTCAACTGGCCCAGGATTGACCATGCCTTTTATATAATGTTATCACAGAGGAAGTCCTCAAATGTGTTTTAACTGATTTTTAATAATACATGTCCACAACCTAGCAGCGTAGTATTGGTTAAGGGCTCAGGTTCTGAAGGCATACAGATCTAGGTTTGAATCCCAGCTCTACTACTCCAGCCGTGGGACCCTAAGCAAATTGTGGTTCTGAGTCTAAGATAATAATACAGGTATCCCTGCTTTTCCAAGTTCACTTTACACCTCTTCGCTTTTACAAAAGACCTAGATTAGTGCCTGTTTTCGCTAACCAAAAGAAATCCAAAGAGGATTTTTGCTCTTATGAAAAAAGGCGAAAAATGGAAATAGCATCCAGCGTGTGTTTTGCAGCGAGCCGCACCCTGAGCAGCAAGAGTGGCATCGCCAAGCTCCTTCCCTGGGAACTACACTCAGCATCTCAGCATCAAGCCATCATTGCATTGAACTGTGTCTGTGAGCATCTGTGCTTTATGTCAATTTATTTTGTGTATCCGTTAGCAAGATGTGTCCTAAGGTATCAGAAAAGCCTAAGAGAGCTCGTAAAGGTTTTATGTGTTATTTGGTATGATTTGGTAGGTTACTTTTTGGGTCCAGGAATGCTCAAAAATTTTTCCCATACAAATTAATGGTAATTGTTTCTTTGCTTTAGCCATTTCAGCTCATGAAAAGTTTCATAGGAACACTCTACTTCCGGATAGCGAGGGAAACCTGTAATATCTACCTCGAAGGACTATCATACGATTAAACGAAATAATACATATAAAATACAGTATTTGTTAAAGAGTAAGCTCTAAATAAATGAAAGCTATTATTATAATTAAGGAGCCCCTGAGTGGTGCAAACTGTTGAGTGCTCAGTTAACAACAACAAAAAAAAAACCATTGTCGTTGAGTTGATACCGACTCAGAACAAACCTATAGGACGTAGAACTGCCCCATAGTATTTCCAAGGAGTGGTTGGTGAATTCGAACTGCCAACCTTTTGGTTAGCATCTGAACACTTAACCACTGCACCACCAGGGCTCCGTTACTAACCAAAAAATTGTCTGTTGGAATCCATCCAGAGGCACCTCAGAAGAAAGGCCTGGTAATCTACTTCCAAAAGGTCACAGTCGTTGACCATAGGGGTCGTCATGAGTCAGACCTGACTCAATGGCAACTGGTTTGGTTTAGGTTTATTATTATAATTATAGTCAGAAAAATATCATTTCTTATATTTAAAAAAATTACCCAAAATACTTCATAAATTTTTAACCATTTGTTAATATCACTATCATATTATAGAAATACACAACACAGCTACAAATACAAAGAAAATTACATGTATAATTTTTTAATTTTCCTAATTTTCATTAGGTATTAAACTGTTCAATAATAGCTTCATTGTAAGACTGATACTGAACCTGGAATTAACCTATAAAGTTTATCTATCTAAATCTACTAAATGAGGCCTTCAATTTACTAAGATTTTTATTTTCTAAAAATTCATTACTGACTTCTTCAATGACTTGTAAACTCTCTATGGTGTCATCTATTCCTTACAAGTACTTATTGTTGTTGTTGTGTGCCATGCTTAAGTGACGCCATAGGGATGAAACAATTAAAATAATTATAACCATTTCTCTCCAATACTGTAATACAGAATTATAATTTTATTAAAGTTTGTAAAATACTAATTTGCACTGTTTTATGATTACCTAGAAACTAACAGACCAACCAGTTACCTTTATTTTTTCACTAAACTGAACACAGCTGTTTTCCTGTCATGGTTACTATTGTGGTAAATTTGTTTTCTGTGGCCTTAATGGACTAGAAAGCAACATGGAGGATCAGCCCTATAATATTTCTGTTCTAACTCCTGACAATACCCAGTACATGGCTATGAATTTACCGTGAACATCAAAAATTAACTAAACATTAACTTTGTTTAAATTCTGGCTCTTCTACTTGCTAGCTGTGTGGTCTTGGGAAAATTACTTTACCTCCTCTAAGCTTTAACTGCCTCATCTGTGATACAGGTACCAGATGTTAATAACAGAACCTACCTCATAAGATTGTTGTGAGGATTAAATGATAATCCATTTGAAGCACCTAACATAATGCCTAGTAGAAGAACACTTAACAAATGTTAGCTGCTTTTATGATAATTATTGGAAACCATAGTTCTTTTCCCCAGTGCACATCCAAAAATTCACTAACTAGAGTTCATCACTTTAATGCAACCTTCCAAGGTAGGAGGCAATGGAAGCAATAACCCAAATCTGAAAAGGGGGTTTTCTTGTAGAGTGGAGCCTTCTGATCTAAGTACAGCCCTTGGGTACCTAGTAAGCAGAGACTTCAGCAATCACAGGACAAGAAACCTGTACTTGGAAAACCTACTTTCATATACTTTATGTTTTCTCATTCCACAAGCTTTTATTTGTAAATTCCATTTAAAAGTTTATTTTGTAAATTCCATTCTATCTAACCTGGACTAAGAAGAAGAGGAAAGGGATTTTGTTTTGCTCATGAACAAACCAAAAACTCAGTAAAGTGCGCTCTTAGGACCAAAACACAGGGACCTTAGTTGGGGGAAAAAGTAAACAAACTGTTAAGGAGGTGAAGATTTTGGTTTGGGAAACTTGACTAGAGTTTCAAACAAAATTTTATACTAAAGATCACAAAATGGGTGTATTACTCCAAGAAGAAAACTTTCATTAAAAGATGAGCAATTATAAAAAATAAAACCAAACTAAATTCAATTCTTTAGGAGATGGAAAGCAAAATACAACATGTATGGCTTCATTTTGAAAGAAATGAGGGCAAAAAGGAGAAACTGATGAGAAAGAAATTGCAAATTATCACACAGGAAGCCTGAAAGCTATTTTTAAAAACCTTACAAGAAGCCCCAAATAAATTATACCCGTTGCCATCGAGTCAATTCCAACTCATAGCAACCCTATAGAACATAGCAGAACTGCCCCATAGGGTTTCCAATGCTGTAAATCTTTATGGAACAGACCGCCACATCTTTCTCCCATGGAGCGGCTGGTGGGTTCGAACCTTTCGGTTAGCAGGTGAGTGCTTAACCACTGCTCCATCAGGGCTCCTTAAAATAAACTACAGAGTATCAAAATCTTTATTAAAACAAAAAGATTAACCCTTCATTTACTATATTTAAGAAAATAGGCCTTCAAAGTTTAGGAACTTAGAAAGCTGAAGAATGAGGCAGTGAGAGACTGGAAATAGAACCCAGATTTCCTATCCTTTTCTCCATACCAGGTTGCCTCTCAAATATGTACTGAGGAACTATAATTATCAGGCACAAAAGAAAAATAGCCAAAAATCTAACTTGTAAAGTCCATAAAAAGTAAAGAGCGAAAACGAGAGAGACCCTCAGTGAGATGGACTGACATAATAGCTGCAACAATAGATTCAAAAATACCAACAGTCATGAAGATGACACAGGACCAGGCAACATTTCATTATGGTCACCATGAGCTGAAGCTGACTTGATGGAAATTACCAACAACAACAATATAAGCCAGGAATTTAATGCTGGAGAGTAGAAAAAAAATCTTTGCCCAAGAGTGATCAGAAAAGTCCATGAAATTTATGTCAAGAACAAATTTTCATATAAATGAAAAAAATTAAAGGATTGAGAAGTACATTCAAAGTAATTTAGTTCTCTATATTTTGCTGAGAAAATATACATTTTTTTTTCCTTTAGATTTTCCTGAGAAGACATACTTTCATACCTGTGAAAAGCAGGAAAGGTATTTGAAAATCACAAGGATCATTAGATAAATATTGTTACTTAGCTTGCTCAAAGATGAAAAGGGGAAGGACGGAACTAGGATGTTTCATGAGAAGGTTTGGGAAGCACAGATACTGAGGACTGGATGAGCAGGCAGGGTTGCCTTGCTTCCCTTAGCAACTCCTTCCTTTTCCTTCTCTCTCTCTGGCTCAATGTTTCCTAATCCCTCTCCTTTGTCCTAATAATTTCTTTCTTGCTCTCCCCTTCCTTAAATGTCTGTCCATTCTAGATCATGCCCAAGTGATCATGATACTGAACAAAAGCAGAGGTAGTCAATTCTAAAACAGACTGCTTTTCTAAGAGTCATTTCTAACGGTTATTTCTAACTCAACTGTTTGGAACTCAAAATCACATAAATGATGTAGCTCAGAACTGTGCATTTATAACAGGTGCTTTGTAGTGCAGGTCCACCTCTTATCTGCAATGCTGAAACCAAAAAAGCTATGAAAACTAAAAGTTTTTTCTAAGTTTGCATCAACATAATTTAGCAACAAAATATGATTCAACTGGCATGAAGGTATTTATAGTCTTAATTTATAATCTTAGTGTGAATATTCATACATTTTCCAACAGAAATATTAATGTGATTAAAGGTAACACCAATACCTTATTAGGTGTACTGCATAATATATGGCAAATGCACCATAATCCCTTTCTAAAATCTGAATCTCAAAACTTATTTGGCCCAGGTGTTTTTGCATAAAGGATTTTTATTTTCTAGTACTGTGTTTTACCTACTTCGAGGACTATAATATGAGCATGCTCAAGAACCTAACCAACTACACATTCACCTAAGCTAAATCCCGTGTCAGTCAGTAAACTAGCACCAGGCATTCATATGCAAGACATTCATTTTTCTCAGGATTCTTCTGAAAAAATATACTTTCATCTCAGGACCTTCCTACTCATTCTTACTTAACACATACATAATGTGTGATGTGTGTGTGTGTATGCATATAAAGTTTTATTTTCCCTCTTCCTAACCTAAAAACAGGTAAGCTGAAATTTTATCTTTCTCCTCCTCTGTATCAGGAGGAACATATGGCAATGTCTACAGGCATTTTTGGTTGTCACAACTGGTGTGGTAGATGTTATTGGTACCTAGTGCGTAGAAGCCAGATACGCTGCTGAACATCCTACGATGAAAATGACGGCCCACCGACAAAGAATTCTCCAGCTGCAGGGTAATGAATTACTTAACATGGCCCTTCTAGCCATGGTCTTTGTGACTCACACATAATGACCAAGTGGGACTATGCAAATAAGGTATATGGAACCTGTGATGGCTGGGGTTATGTGTCAACTTGACTAGCCCATTATTCCCAATACTGTATGGTTGTCCTCCATCTTATGTGTTGTGGATCCTGACGTCTACATGTTGATGAGGCAGGACTGGTGTGGGGTGTGTCTTGGGTCCTTGGGTCACAGCCTTGCAAGAGGGTGTGACTCAAGTCCCATCCTTACTCAAGTTATGCCCTTCCCTGGGGTGTGGCCTGCATCTAAGGTATATGTATGGATGCCCTGATGGGGCTCTCTCTCTATCTGGATTCCACGTCCAGTTTATGATTGATTGACCTCTGTTTCTTGGGACTTGAGCCAGAGGCCTGCCATATGACCTGCCAATACTGGGATTCATTGGCCTCTGCAGCCCCATGGGCTGACAGCGCATCATCTGACCTGATCGCCAGCTTCCGAAGCCTTGTGAGCCAGCAACCTGTGGTCTAAACTTCCAGTTTGGGTTTGTCAGTCCCTGCAGGCACATGGGTTGGGAGAAGCCTACACCTGACCCACACAGATTTGGGACTTGCCAACCTCCACAACTGCACGAGCCATTTCCTTTACATGGTTTATGAGATCTGTGAGATGTTGCAGTGAATTAGGGAACCCAAAGACGGGAGGGAGAGTACTGAGGGGAGAGGGAGTAGTTGATGTTAAGATGACAGAGTGGTATAGCAGTGTGGAAAAGTTGGACAATTGGGACATCTTTAACCTCTGCCTCATAGGAACCAGCTTTGTGCTGATCATATAAAAGAAATTATTCGTTTACAAGCCCAAAATGTAATAGTGCCAATACTGAGAAACTCTGTTCTTTATCAATCTCACAATCCCTATTCTCAAAATGAAACAGCTCCACAGAATTCTAGAGTTCTTAAATTTGGATGATTCAAATGACTTATTTCCCTATGGCTCAGTCTCACTCAAAAAACAAAAAACAACAAAATATATATATATATATATGTATATATATATATATATAGTTTCTTCCTGTTCCACTTTAACCATTTCTTATCATTAGATTGTTGACTTGGTAGGAAAGAAAACAATGAATATGTGATCTAAAGCTTGCCATTATAGTACCATTATATCAAAAGAGATAGGTTCTATAAATAACTGTACTTAGCATTTTTGCATTCATTCTTTAAAAAATAGGTATTTGATTTCTATCAAAAAAAAATAATATTTTTCTCAAGCAATCAGCTTCAAGTTTTAAACTATCTTTTCTTACACTTCAAAAACTTAGCTTTTGCTTTTTTTTTTTTTTTTTGCCCCAGGCCTGGGGAGCACAAGAGGAAGACAACTGAATTGGGTACAGACTTGATCAGTTTATCTACATGCAGGTAATTAAGAATGTGAATCTAAAACAGTAATAACTATTTAAATGTAGCCAGAAATATTTCTCTTTTTTTGGAAATAATCTTTTTCTTTTTAAATAAAAAAAGCTATCAGCTTACCCTTTACTTTTAGAAACCAAACCAAGAGACTGACTCAATCGATGAATAAAGGCTCTTTCAGTACTGGTCAAAGAAGAAGGAAATTCCATTTCTATATGGAAAAAGACATGAAATAGTCAGTACCACTTCTGGATAGGCAACTTTCTTTCAAGGTGCTTCAATATACACATACATGCAAAATATGAAATAAAAAAAATTAAATTTATTCCTATCAAATTTATGGTATGTAGATATTAACTCAATAACTACTCAAAGTCTACTAGAATTTTGATATTAATAAAATTTCATCTATGTATTAAACCTAAATGTGATAAAGGACTCTGATGTTCATCAAAAAGGACTCTTACTTGTGCTGTAATCTTGACTTGGTATAGGTATAATGACATATTTTACTATCTTAGTCCTCACTTGTTTAACAAAATATTTATTTTCCTCAATGATGAGGTATGCTCAAGCATTATGAAAGCTCAACATCAAACTCAAGTTGCTTTGCTTTTGAAACTTC
Source organism: Trichechus manatus latirostris (assembly GCF_000243295.1). Lineage (NCBI taxonomy): Eukaryota > Metazoa > Chordata > Mammalia > Sirenia > Trichechidae > Trichechus > Trichechus manatus. Next base: position 8,535,587 of record NW_004443983.1, read on the forward strand.
AGAGAATTCATATTTCAATATTTCAGTCTGAATTTCGTAGTTATATATTGCTGAGGTCTTACATTTGTTTGATGTAAGTTCAGAATCACTCTGTTCAGGTCATTCCGTTTTGGACTGTAAGGTTCCAGAGGTAAGGGGTCCCCTATTTAACCCAGCAACTGGGAATGAGCACTCAATATACACTGTACAGATCACCACAGGTTGGCTGCTGGTTCTGCATTCTGCGACCCAAGACAAGTAGCTTTATAACCTTAAGAGGTGTGGTAGACGCTTTGTATGCCAAAACAAGTTTGACTTTTTAAACTATTCAGTGTAATGCTTCTAGGATTTGAACAAAGCACTACACACTGCCAGTGCGTTGATTAATGTATGATTTTCTTCTACCCTTCTACTTACCTTAAACATGACTCTGTTAAGGCTACCATCTTTTACTTTAAAAAAATAAAAAAAGATATCAAATACCTAAAAAACCGCGGCTTAGCTTCTCCCGGTAGAAAGAAATGCCTCCCACAAAGGTAACTGACCTTTTTAACTTCTGACGCCAGGCAAGTGCCCCGTAACCCTACCAATGCGCAGGAGGTTGTTCGGTTCTCCACATCCCACCCATGGCGAACCACCGCGGTCCCAGCCCCCGTCCCGCTTCCGAGGCAGCAGAAGTAGGGACGTCGCCGGCTTACTCGGGTGGGTTAGGGTTGGCGGCCCAAGTCCTCTCTCCCTGTGAGGCTGGAGGGGGCAGCCCGCTCACTCTGGGGGTCCAAGTTCGGGGGGACGCCAGCCAGCAGGGTCCCTGTCAGGAACCTCACCTCTCTGGTCCCCGTATCGGAATCGCTCCAGGGCGATATTGACTGCGATCTTCACCTCCTCGTCGATACGAATGTCCTTCAGCCCCTTAGCCCGGCCACCGCCCCCGAGGCCACACTGCGCTGGGCCGCCCCCTCCGCCGCCGCTGCCGCCGCCTCCACCGCCGGGAGCTGGAGGCCGCGGAGAGACGCTACTCGGCCTGGACATGGTCCTGAGGAGAGATGTTCTCTCGGCGGGAGAGCGGCCCAGGCCTGAAGGCTGGCGGCCAATGCCAGGGGCAGTGGTCCTCGAAGGCCACTGCTGGGACCTGACGGGTCTGCAGGCAGCCTGTGCCGGGTCGGAGTCACCGCAAAGCCTCCCAGTCACCAGAAGAGGCGAGGAAACGCCGTCGCCACTAGATCCCCGGCGAGATCGAAAGCGCAGGCGTGGTGACGTCACCAGGGCCGCCGGCGTGGGTGACCTCAGCTGGTCTGCTGCGTCTCGCCACGCCGCCGCTGTATACCAAGCCGGTATTCTGCGTCGTCTCTCTCCTTTCTCTCACGAAGGAGTCTCGTTCATTCTTTTATTGTCCCTCATTTGGTTAAAACCTTTATTAAGTCACTAAATAAGCAAGTGTGGGCTCCTGCTATGTGCCTGGCACTATATGCTAGTCCCTTGATACACTTTGGGGAACAAGATAGACAAGGTCCCTGACCTTGTGGGATTTATATTCTAGTATGTGTAGAGTTGCCAGATTTAGCAAATAAAGATACAGGATACCCAGTTAATTTGAATTTTAGATAACAAGGAATTTTTTTTTTATCCTAAGAATTTCCCATGCAATATTTTGGACATATACTAAAAAATTATTTATTGTTTATCTGAAATTCATATTTAGCTGGTCATCTGTATTTTGTCTGGCAACCTAAGTGGAGAGGAGAGGCAACAAAGAAATATGGTAGATGATTAAAAGATAGTGATAAGTGCTATATAATGTGATGGAATGGGACCCTTTAATTTGAAAGATCAGAGAACGGTAAGAGAACTTTTACTTGCTTGTATACAGTCCCACTAACTAAACCTGATCCTAGCCATCATAGCTGCTTCCTATCATCCAATCTCCAGAAAGCAACCAGAATGATCTTTTAAATATATAAATTAGTTAGGATTACACCCCTATCAAAGCCCTCCAATGGCTCCTCATTGCAACTAGAACAAACCCTCAATTCCTTATTATGAACGTAAGTGATTGGTCCTGACTATCTTCATGATCTCATCTCCCACCACTTTCACCCTCACTTTAAATTCTCAGAAGTAATAATATTTTTCTGTCTTTCGAACATGTCGAGTTTGTTACCATCTGAGTTTATACTTGCATAGTTTCCTACTGCACAGGAGTCTTCCAGAACTTCACATGGACATTTGTTCCTCATCATCTAACATAGGATCTCATCCTTTACCTAGACAGGCTCTCTCACCTCAATCTGTTATCATTTGCAACTGTTTGAAAATATTTTATTTATTATTTGCTCTTAGCACTAGAATATAAGCTCCTCAAGAGCAAGGACCTTGTTTATTTTGTTTGTCATTGTTTCATCCACACCTAGAACTATAGGCATGCAATAAATATGTATTAGTTGGCCATATTTTAGAATCTGGAATTAGAATTGGTCATCTCTGCCCTCAGAAAACTTTAATCATAATCTTTAAACTACTAGTATCTTTGGCTGACTACTAGAAACAGTAGTGAACAAGCAGAAATAGGTCCTCATCATCACCGTGGCATGGTCACTTCGATCATTTAGGTTGTGTGTTAACTTGGCTGGGCCATGATTCTTGATGGCTTGGCAGTTATGATGTAATTTGGCAGTTGTATAATGATGTGATCGCCTCCATGATGAGATTTGATGTAATATGATAACCTCCATGATGGGATCTGCTGTGAGTAGCCAATCAGTTGAAAGGGAGTTTCCTTGGGGGTGTGGCCCACATCCAATATAAGTGGACTTTCTGACAAGGCTAGTGTGCTTTTGCTCACACTGGATCCTGCAGCTGTCTCCTGTACCTCTGACTTCTGGTTCTAGGGGACTTGAGTTAGCAACTTACCTCCCGTCTTGCCTACCCATCTTTGGATTCGTCAGTCTTCACAGCTTATGAGCCAGAGCCCTGCTGTCTGACTTGCCAGTCTTAGTTTTGCCACCCCCTGTGGCTATGTGAATCAGGAGAAGCATCCAGCCTGATCCATGTTCCAGCCTCTACAACCATATAAGCCATTTCCTTAATATAACTCTTTCTCTATGTATGTATGTATATACTTTACTGGTTTTGCTTGTCTAGAGAACCCAGCCTAAGACAGTCACCAATGAACTGGGTGAACATTTACTGCTACTTTGATCTCAATATATCATAATTTCCTTAGCTGTGCAATAATAAAACCTTTCCCAGGGACACTGTCTTTATTTTCCCTAATCTCCACATGAAGTAGTTCTATTACTATATAAACCATATGAAGTACCCAGTTCTACTAAAAACCATATGAAGTAGTTCTATTACCCATGACACAAATGAGGAAACTGAGACTAAATGAGATTTAAAAACTGGCCCAACATCATGCTGTTGGTCATTACTGGGGTAGGGATGGAAACCAGACCAGCAAATCATGAAAGGCAGCTTCATTCTAAGATAAAACATAGAAAGTGCATGATATCTAGATGCATCAAATATATTATGATAAAACTGAAAACACTTTTCATGGGGTCAGACACATTGCTGCCAATCACACTCCATCACTTCTTAGTTCCCCATCATTTATTAGCTTTGTAGGTTGAGCTACTTAATTAGCCCCCGTGAGCTTCAATTTTCTCATTCTCAAATGGAAATATTTAAGACTCATTTTATAGCGCTGATATGAATAACACATATGTGAACTACGTAGCAGTCATTAAGTATTGAAATGCCTAAATGTTTGTATCCCTAGTGTGTAGCAATAGTATGGAACATGTTTGAAATAAAAGAGAATAATGACTTGCCTAAAGTTACGTAGCAATAAGATACAAGGTTGGTCAAATTCTACATTCTCTAATATTTTTGTATACCCATAGAACTTTCTAGGTGCTTAGAGTGTGTGGTAGATTAATTACTTTTGTGTGTGGCCTTTCTAGCCATGGTCTAGTAAAGGTAACTGCGTGATAGGGTAACTGTGGCCTACCAAGGGGATCGGTCAGTCTTGCCCTATAAAAGAGCCAATTCCAGAGCAAAGGTAGGAGCCCACCACCACCAAGGAAGGCTAGATCAGCAGGAGAGACCTGGCAGCAGGAGATGGTGTGGTGGGCTTCCCAGCCCACAGAGAGAGAAAGCTGAGTGCCTTTGGGCAGAGGCCTAGGGCCAGGGAGAAGCATGCCTGCGAGCACAGCTGGGGAGAGGCTGTCCGGATGGAAGAACTGTATCCTGAGTATTCCTGAGCCTGAACTGTAACTATTACTCTCCAATAAACCCTATAACCATGAACGTGGTTTGTGAGTTCTGTGTGGCCATTGCAATGAATAATCGAACCCAGCAGAGAAGTAGCGAGTGCTGTGGGAGGGACGATTGATGTCAGAATTAGTAAAGATAGCAGAGGGAGGAGGCAAGTCTGACCTCCGCCTCACGGGAATCAGCCTTGGGCTGTTGATCTTGACTCTCCTTACCCCTTGTGAGGTTAGAGGAGGTCAGACACTGCCCCCATGATGTTTTTACAGAGCGGAACATTGTAATTTTACTTTTTACATGTGTTTCAGAGAAAAATTAAAGGTAGGGAGGTATAAAATATTTACAAAGGATTTCAAGTTATCTTTGTTTTTACTATTTTATAGTTGTGTGGTCTAAAGCAAGGTATTTAACTTTCCTATGCTTTTGTTTCCCCATTAGTAAAATGTAGATGATGAAACACCTTCATCACAGAGTTGTTATGGGGATTAAAGTATCTTAAATTACCTTTATGCAGATAAAGTGCTTAGCACAGTTCCAGGCTCATCCTTCACATTCAGTACTGGTTAAGATGCTTTGGCTTCAAGTAACAGAAAATCCAAGCCAAAAAAGGCCCCCAAATAAGGACATTTATCATCCAACATAACAAGAATGCACACAAATGTTTATAGCAGCTTTATTTGTAATAGCCAAAAACTAGAAACAACCCAATGTCCTTCAACTGGTGAATGGTTAAACAAACTATGATATACCCATATGATGGAATATATTCGGTACTAATTGTTGTTAGTGCTATATTCAGAACAAACTATTGATACATGCAACAACTTGGATGGATCTCAAGGAAATTATGTTGAGTGAGACAAAATCCAATCTCAAAAGATTACATACAAAATGATTCCATTTATTTAACATTCTTGAAATGCCAAAATTATAGAGATGGAGAACAAATTAGTGGTTGCCAAGAGTTAGGGAAGAGGAGGAAAGGAGGGCAGTGACAATGGCTAAAAAGGGTAACACGAGGGAGCCTTGTGATGGAACTGTTTTATACGTGATAAAGTTGCATAGAACTAAATACACACACACACACACAAATGAGTGCAGGTCAAACTGGTGAAATCTGGATAAGGTTTGTGGATTGTATCAGTATCAATTTTCTGATTGTGATTTTGTACTACAGTTACCTCATACCACCAAGAAAGAAGCACCAGGAGCAGAGCGTGTCCTTTGGACCCAGGCTCCCTGCACTGAGAAGCTCCTAGACAAGGGGAAGATTGATGACAAGGACCTTCCCCCAGAACCGACAGAGAGAAAGCCTTTCCCTGGAGCTAACACCCTGAATTCAGACTTCTAGCCTCCTAGACTGTGAGAGAATAAATCTCTGTTTGTTAAAGCCATCCACTTGTGGTATTTCTGTTATATTAGTACTAGATGACTAAGACACAGCAGTTCTGGGCTGGAACTTTACTGGAATCTGAGTAAGGCACCAAACAGTTCTCCTACAAATATGTTCACAGAAAACAGAGAAAAAAAGATTACCTTTTGACTTTTGATTTTCAAAAGCCTACAGTCTGGGAGAAACGTAAATAATACAGGACAATAGATTTGGGAGAAAAACAAATTCAAGGCTAGACTTCCCACTACTAAGGTTAGAAAATAATTTTTCAGACTTGAGGGAGGAGGAAGTTATGTTCTTACATACCAGTGAGTCAGTAAAAAACTATCCTGAGCCCTGCTCCTCAATCCCCTATAGGGAAACAAAACAAAAGTCTCAGGTGGTTTGGGAGATCCAAGAACATATGACCTATGCCACTTTCCCAGGTATAGGCCTAGAGAGGCAGGTAAGGAAAGAACAGTGGCACAGTGTGTCTAGGCAGGTGGGGCTCAGTGTGATGTACAGCAGCAGAATAATTCCTGGTGCCAAAGAGGGGTCCAGAAAGGACAGAGAGATAAACCAGACCTGAAGGAGTTTTGCAGTTGGAAATAAGCAATGAATGACTCAGCAGTGACCTGTTGCTTGATGACCAACGATCAGAAACCCTTTCCCACACCTTCTGATGCATTGACACTCCATAGGTCCTCCAGAACTGAGTTGCAAGCCCGGAGGAAGGACTAGGGAACCCCTGAATTAATTGAGATTAGGTTGATTACGTATAAATTAAGTCCTGTGCGTCTGAATCTGTCACATGAAATTTGTCCCTACTACCTGAGGTTCAAGTAATTTTAAAATTTCTTCCATCTTTCTGTCTTTCTGTCCATCCGTCTGTCTGTCTGTCCGTCTTTCCATCCATCCATCCATGCACATACACACACACGTACACACAAATATATATATCCAAAAATGCAGATTTTGCTGAACTCTGTACAGTATATGTATCTACCTATACAGTAATCAGTTTTAAATGTGTATTAATAGGTTAGCCACAAGGTGGTACTAGAAAGCTATTTTGCTTTTGTTCTAGGTCTTGAATGTCATTGATTTTAACATGCAACTTCTGTGAACTAGTGCAGAAGGAATCATACTAAAAATTGAGAAGACAGCTATTGGGTTCATGTGAGACATTGACCATATTGAAAAATCATAAAACTAGACTCCTCTGGGAGATGCTATCAACTAGTTTGTATTCTTCTTTTTCTTATCCACTATAGTGAGCCCTGGTGGTGCAGTTGTTAAGAGCTATGGCTGCTAACCAAAAGGTCAGCAGTTCAAATCCACTAGCCACTCCCTGGAAACCCTATGGGGCAGTTCTACTCTGTCCTATAGGATGGCTATGAGTTGGAATTGACTTGATGGCAACAGGCTTGGTATTTTGGGGGGGGCAGGGGCTTTTGATAGTGTCATCATAGGATATCCCAATCATTATATAAAACATCAAACACTAATATAACCAACACCCATAAAGAAAAATATAGCCATAGTCTCTTAGGTCTTAGAGTTTAAAATTTTAAATGGGTATTTATGAAGACTGTGGCTCAAAAATACCTAGAATACCCTTAAATTATTTCCCAAACACTAAATCTCAGCCCCCAAAATGTGACTGCAATAGGTCAGTAAATACAGTGTATATTTTTAGAGCATTTGTTCTCTCATGCTGAGCATGACTGAGGAGAGAAGAAAAACCATCTTAGACTTGACGGGTTTATTGTTGTTGTTTTGTTTTTTTAAGGAGATGGAATTTTGAAGAGATGCATAGTAGAAAGAGAAGAGGATTGGAGAAGCTCACATAGAACTTTCTAAGCAAGGGGGATGGTATATAAGAGATGGTACCATGTTACAACCCTGAAAACCATTCAAAGGGAGCATAGAAAGGCAGGTTGAAAGGCTCAAGCAAGAAAGCAGTAGCACTAGGTCATCAATATGAGTCTCATCTATGGTCTGATGGACGAGGAAATTTGTCTTACTGAGAAGCGGAGCCACTATATGATTTTGAAGATGGGAGTGATGTGAATATGTCAGCTGGCATATGTCCTTGTAGAATTGTAAGGAAATGATGCTGTTAGGATTCCAGTTAAGAGTCAGCCCACCACCACCACCATCCCCCCCCCCTTTTTTTTTTTATTGTGCTTTAGGTGAAAGTTTACAGCTCAAGTTAGTTTCTCATACAAAAATTTATACACACATGGTTATGTGACCCCAGTTGTTATCCCTATAATGTGACTACACATTCCTCGTTTCCACCCCAGATTTCCCGTGTCCATTCAGCCAGCTCCTATCCCTTCCTGCCTTCTCATCTCGCCTCTGTACAGGAGCTGCCCATTTAGTCTCATGTGTCTACTTGAACTAAGAAGCACACTCTTCACAAGTATCGTTTTATGTCTTATAGTCCAGTCTATTTGTTGTCTAAAGAGTTGGCTTCAAGAATGGTTTTAGTTCTGGGTTAACAGAGAGTCCAGGGACCATGTCTTCTGGGGTTCCTCCAGTCTCAGTCAGACCATTAAGTCTGATCTTTTTACTAGAATTTGGGTTCTGCACCCCACTTTTCTCCTGCTCTGTCAGGGACTCTCTGTTGTGTTCCCTGTCAGGGCAGTCATTGGTGGTAGCCGGGCACCATCTGGTTCTTCTGATCTCAGGCTGATGGAGTCTCTGGTTTATGTAGCCCCTTTTGTCTCTTGGGCTAGTATTTTCCTTGTGTTTTTGGTGTTCTTCCTTCTCCTTTGCTCCAGGTGATTTGGGACCAATTGATGCATCTTAGATGGAAGAGTAGGCTCACTCTTGACAACTTTTCCTGCCAGAGGAGAGAAATGGAACTGGCCAGCCTTCTTGGTCCACTCTGGACACCACCTGGAACTGAGAAGGGGAGAAGGAGGAACAGAAATAAAATGTGTTCTTCACTGATCATCCCGAGTATGATGAATAGAAGATGAGTGAAATGGAGAGGAATAAAAGAAGTGCCTCAAGCCATTCCTGATTTTAAAAAAAAGGAAAGACATCAAGGCTAAGAGGGTCAGGGTAATTTTCTTGCTTACAGTACCAGATTATACACTCTTTTTATATTGTAGCCCAGAAAAACATAAATGTATAAATGAAAAAGTTTTATGAAACAATATCCAAGCCTTCTATGTGAAAAGGAGCTCCGGTGGTACAATGGTTAAGCACTCGGCTACTAACCAGAAGGTCGGTAGTTCAAACTCACCAGCAGCTCCATGGAAGAAAATACCTGGCCGTCTGCTCTCATACAGATTACAGCCTAGAAAACCCTATGGGCAGTTCTTCTGTGTCTTATAGGGTCGCTATGAGTTGGAATCGACTTGATGGCGTATAACAACAACATTATGTAAGATAAATTTAAATATTTTGTAGTTCTCCAATTAATTGTTTAAAAAGCTGGTCGCCACTCACTAAAATGATTTTACAATCCACTAATGAGTTGCAGCCTGCCGTTTGAAAACCACTGGCTAAGACCTTTGCGTCTGCTGTAGGAATGAAGCCTTCTCTCCAGGCTCCTGACCTCACCATTTCTTTCACTGAGGATCAGATCAGCTGATCCTTGGCAGAGTATGGTCGCTCAGCTTAAATTCAGGATACCTAGGCTCTTTACAAGGAGCACTGGTGGTGCAATGGTTAAAGAGATCAACTGCTAATCGAAAGGTTGGCAGTTTGAAACCACCAGCCACTCTGCGAGAGAAAGATGTGGCAGTTTGCTTCCATAGAGATTTACGGACCCCTATGGGGTCTCAATGAGTCAGAATTGACTCGATGGCAGTGGATTTGGTTTGGTTTGGTTTAGGCTGTTTACAAGACGTGGTATTTAGCTAGGGATTATTTTAAGTCAACCAATACCAAGCACCTGGCTCCTCTTCACAGCCAGCCCAACCCACCATAGCTGAGGTATAGATGGCTGGAGAGCCAGTCATCATCTGAGGTAATGGGAGACTGATGATAACGTATAGACATGCACACACTCATCCTGACCCAAGTATTCTCTATTGCCTTTGCCATACTCTTCAGCTTCAAGAAGAAATGCAAGCCCCTTGACTATAGGAAGTCATGTTGTGCAAAGAAAATACCAGGCCCAGTCTCCAGAGATTTGAATCTAACTACTGTACAGGTAACCTCTTGTATCTGAACTCAGAAAAAAAAAAAAAAGAAAACATTTTAAAAAAAGAAGGTTCTGATAATATCAGCAACCCAACAATAAAGGCTCTGGAAAGATCATGATGTACAGCCTAACCCTGTCTTATAATAAAAATAATAGCTCAGTTTCATTGGGCTGTTTTCAGTGAGCCAAATACTTAGCTTCTCATGCATTATCTCCTGGAATTTTCACAATATCCCTATGAAGTAAGTAATACCGTACACCCATTTTATAGATAAAGAAGCTGAAACTCTGACACGTTAAGTAATTTGTCCCAGGTCACCTGGGAAGTAATTAGCATAGACAGGATTTGAACTCAAGCTGTTTGACTCCATGTGGACCCGAATATGAACCACTCAATCTCCCTTCAAGAAATGATTTGTTGAGAACCCAGATGTAAATCCATCCACCTATGGTCACCTGATCTTCGACAAGGGCCCAAAGTACATCAAATGGGGAAAAGACAGTCTTTTTAACAAATGGTGCTGGCAAAATTAGATGCCCATCTGCAAAAAAATGAAACAGGACCCATACCTCACACCATATACAAAAACTAATTCAAAATGGATCAAAGACCTAAATATAAAGCCAAAAACGATGAAGTTCATAAAAGAAAAAATAGGATCAACGTTAGAGGCCCTAATACACGGCATTAACAGGATACAAACCATAACCAACAACACAAACTCCAGAAGATAAGCTGGATAACTGGAATCTTCTAAAAATCAAACACTCATGCTCACCAAAAGACTTCACCAAAAGAGTAAAAAGAGAACCTACAGACTGGGAAAACATTTTTGGACAGTACAAGTCAGACAAAGTTCTAATCTCTAAAATCTACAAGAAAACTCAATACCTCTACAACAAAAAGACAAATAATCCTATTAAAAAATGGGCAAACAAAATGAACTGACACTTCACCAAAGAAGACATTCAAGCGGCCAACAGACACATGAGGAAATGCTCACGATCACTAGCCATTAGAGAAATGCAAATTAAAGCCACAGTGAGGTACCATCTCACCCCAGCATTACTGGCATGAATCAAAAATCTGGAAATAACAAATGTTGGAGAGGCTGCAGGGAGATAGGAACTCTTATGCACTGCTGGTGGGAATGCAAAATGATACAACCATTTTGGAAAATGACATGGCAATTCCTTAGAAAGCTAAAAATAGAAATACCATACTATCCAGCAATCCCACTCCTAGCAATATATCCTAGAGAAATAAGAGCCGTCACGTGAATAGACATATGCACACCTATCACATGAACAGACATATGCACCCACGTTCATTGCAGCATTGTTCACAATAGCAAAAAGATGGAAACAACCTAGATGCCCATCAACAGATGAATGGATAAACAAACTATGGTACATACACGCAATGGAGTAGTATGCAACAATAAAGAAGAATGATGAATCTGTGAAGCATCTCATAACATGGATGAAATTGGAGGACATTATGCTGAGTGAAATAAGTCAGTCACAAAAGAACAAATATTGTATGAGACCACTACTGTAAAAACTCATGAAAAGGTTTACACACAAAAAGAAACAATCTTTGTTGGTTATGAGGGATGTGGTGGGGAGTACTAAATAGACAATAGATAAGTGGTAACTTTAGTGAAGGGTAAGACAGTACACAATACTGGGGAAGCCAGCACAACTTGTACAAGGTAAGGTCATGGAAGCTCCGTAGACACATCCAAACTCCCTGAGGGACTGAATTGCTAGGCAGAGGGCTGTGGGGACCATGGTCTTGGGAAACATCTAGCTCAATTGGCATAACACAGTTTATAAAGACAATGTTCTGCATTCTACCTAGGTGAGTAGCGTCTGGGGTCTTAAAAGCTTGTGAGCAGCCATCTAAGATACTCCACTGGTCTCACTCCTTTGGGAGCAAGGGAGAATGAAGAAAACAAGATACAAGGGAAAGATTAGTCCAAAGGACTAATAGACCACAACTACCACGGCCTCCACCAGACTGAATCCAGTACAACTAGATAGTGCCCGGCTACCACCACTCACTGCTCTGACAGGGATCACAACAGAGGGTCCCGGACAGAGCTGGAGAAAAATGTAGAACAAATTTCTAACTCCCAAAAAAAGACCAGACTTACTGGCCTGACAGGGACTAGACAAACCCCAAGAGTATGGCCCCCAGACACGTTTTTATCTCGGTAATATATTCACTCCTGAGGTTCACCGTTCAGCCAGAGATTAGACAGCCCCATAAAACAAAATGAGACTAATGGGGCACAACAGTCCAGGGAAAAGGACTAGAAGGCAGGAGGAAAGCTGGTAAGAGGGAACCCAAGGTTGAGAAGGGACAGTGTTGATATGTCGTGTGGTTGTTAACCATTGTCATAAAACAAGATGTGTACTAAGTGTTTAATGAGAAATGTTTGTTCTGTAAACCTTCATTTAAAGCACAAAAATAAATAAATATTTGAATAAACAAACAAACAAACAAAAAAGAAAGGATTTGTTTCGTAGCTGCTAGGAGTGCTTCCAGCAGGCAGCCTTCAGCTGTCAATACCTTCAGGGATTGACTCAGCTACAGACAGTCACCTTAGCCAAGGTTACAACATTCCAGGGACAGTCTACATCCAATGACAGGTTCAAGCAGAGATATAAAGGCCCACCCATTTCAGTTTAGTACAGGACAATCTGATGGACCATGTGATAGGCAGAGTAATAACTCCCCAAAGATGCCCCATAGAACTTCCAAGGAGCAGCTGGTAGATTCGAACTGCCAACCTTTTGGTTAGCAGCTGAGCTCTTAACCACTATGCCACCAGGGCTCCTCCTAATTCTTAGAACCTATAAATATGTTATTTAACATGGCAAAGGGAATTAAGGTTGCAGATAGAATGAAGGTTGAATTTAAAATTAGGAGATTATTCCAGGATTATATGGATGGGCCTAGTGTAATCACCCAAAAAACAAAACAAAACCGACTCATAGTGACTCTATAGGATGGAGTAGAAGTGCCCCATAGGTTTTCTAAAGCTGTAGTCTTCATGCAACATCATGATAAACTGAGAAAATATTGAAGTTGTCAAGGATTTCATTTTACTTGGATCCACAATCAATGCCCACGGAAGCAAAAGTCAGGAAATCAAATGACCCATTACATTGGGCAAATCTGCTGCAAAAAAATGTCACTTTAAGGACTAAGGTTCACCTGACTTAAGCCATGATGTTTTCAATCACCTCATATGTATCGGAAAGCTTGACAATGAATAAGGAAGACCAAAGAAGAATTGATGTCTTTGAATTATGGTGTTGGTGAAGAATATTGAATATACCATGAACTGCCATGCCAGAAGAACAAACAAATCTGTCTTGGAAGAAGTACAGCCAGAATGCTCTTTAGAAGTGAAAATGGTGAGACTTCATCTCACGTATTTTGAACATGTTGTCAGGAGGGACCAGTCCCTGGAGAAGGACATTATGCTTGGTAAAGTAGACAGTCAGCGAAAAAGAGGAAAACCTCAATGAGATGAATTGACACAGTGGCTGCAACAATGGGCTCAAGCATAACAATGAACATGAGGATAAAGCAGGACCTGGCAGTGTTTCGTTCTATTGTACATAGGGTCGCTATGAGTCAGAAATGACTCGACAGCACCTAAGAACAACAATCTTTATGGAAGCAGACTGCCACATCTTTCTCCCGTGGAATGGCTGGTGGATTTGAACAGCTGACCTTTTGCTTAGCATCCAAGTGCTTAACTACTGCATCACCAGGGCTCCTTGGTATAATCGCAAGGTCCTTTAAAGTTTAAGAGGGAGGTAGAAGAGTAGGTCCGAATCAGAGAGAGATTTGAAGATGCTGTGCAGCTGGCTTTGAGTATGAGTTAAGGAATGCAGGCCACCTCTAGAAGCTGGGAAAGGCAAGAAAACAGATTCTCCTCAAGAGCCTCCAGAATGAACACAGCAATGTCAGCACCTTGAATTTAGCCCAATGAGATCCATTTTGGACTCCTGATCTCCAGAACTGTATGTAAGATAATAAATTTGTGTTGTTTTAAGCCACTAAATTTGTGGTAATTTGTTACAGCAATAATAAGAAATTATTACAGGCCAAGATTTGCTCGAGAACTCCCCATGAAGTTAGCCAAGGCTGCTCTCAGGTCTGCACCACAGCATGACCCTGCCCAGACCTGCATCCTTCACCTCCTTTCATACGTGTTGATCCTAAGGGCCAAAAAAACAAACCAAACCCATTGCCATCGAGTCGATTCCGACTCATAGCGACCCTATAGGACAGAGTAGATCTGCCCCATAGGGTTTCCAAGGTACAGCTGGTGAATTCGAACTGCCTACTTTTTGGTTAGTAGCCAAGCTCTTAACCACTGTGCCACCAGGGCTCCTGATCCTAAGGGCACTCCCTATTAAACATCCTGCAGGTTAATGATATCAGCAATTCAACCATAAAGGCTTGGAGTTGGCTTCCGGAGAACCCCACCTGTGACAGACTATGAAAACTCATGATGGCTTATTATACATATGTAAATTATAATGTTTATAATTAGTAGCCCCCTTTTTCCTCTGCTTATAGATACAGAAACAGCCCTGGGGGTGAAACAGTTAAGTGCAGGGCTGCTAACGGAAAGGTTTGGAGGTTTGAACCCACCAAGCGGCTCTTCTGGAGAAAGACCTGACAATCTGCTTTTGTAAAGATTACAGCTAAGAAAACCCTATGGGGAAGTTCTGCTTTGTCACATAGGGTTGCTATGAGTCAGAACTGACTCGATGGCACACAACAAGTTCCCCTTTTCCGTGTTATTGAAAGAGTGTAATCCCTAACATGCATAACCCTAGCCTTGATATTAAGACAATATGAAGTAAATATAAAGAACATGGGTTTGACAGGTAGATACAAGTTCAAGTCCACTTCTTTCATTTGGATACATTACTTAACCTGTTTGGATTTAATTACACTCACCCACCACCACTCCCCATACCAAAAATAGGAATAATAAATACCTACTCCCACAAAAGGGAGCCCTGGGGCGGTGATTAAATGCTCGGCTGCTAACCAAAAGGTCCGCAGTTTGACCCACCAGCCCACCCCATGAGAGAAGGATGTGGCAGCCTCCTTCTGTAAAGATTTACAAGCCTTGGAAACCCTATAGTGCAGTTCTGCTGTGTGCTATTGGGTTGCTAACAGTCGGAATCGACTTGATGGCAATGGGTTTGGTGGGATTTTTTTCGATAACATTAAGTACGGTAATATATTTAAGCATGATTACTGGTTTGTGAGAAGGCTCAATAAAAGTTAGTCCAGCTCCCTCAGCTCTGCTTCACTATTTTCCCTCAGGAATGTACAACCTCATTTAATAATAAATAATTCGTGCTAGGGGTGATGGTGGGGGTGGGGGGTGGGGGCGAATCACCACTAAACTATGTGATTCTGCTCTCAAAATGTGTGCTTCAGGTTAAGAGAGCTCTGGAAGATCAAATGTTACATGGGGTGGTGAAGGAAGACTTCTTGAAGGATACAGGAACTAAGCAAGGCCCATAAAAACCCTACAGAGAAAGACTGGCAGAGGGCACCACAGAAACCCTCACTCTAACCCTAGCATATATATATATATATATATATAACCCTAGCATAGTTGAACTAAACTGAGAATTTGGCTAAAGCACCAGATAATAAAGCAGGCACAGCACTGTAGTTGTTTTATTTGTTTGAACCGGTAACTTTGGACATATAGGACAGTATATCTTATAATATGTACAGTGTAATTTGAAATCCCCCTATGCATCTGTCAGTTTGTCATACTGTGGGGTCTTGCCTGTTGCTGTGATGCTGGAAGCTATGCCACTGGTATTCAAATATAAGCAGGGTCACCCATGGCAGACAGGTTTTAGCTGAGCTTCCAGACTAAGACTAGGAAGAAGGACCTAATGGTCTACTTTAGAAAAGAATTAGCCAGTGAAAAGCTTATGAATAGGAGACGAACAGTGTCTCATATAGTGCTGGAAAATGAGCCCCTCAGGTTAGAAGGCACTCAAAATATGACTGGGGAAGAGCTGCTTCCTCACAGTAGAGTCGACCTTAATGACGTGGATGGAGTCAAGCTTTGGGGACCTTCATTTGCTGATGTGCCACGACTCAAAATGAGAAGAAACAGCTGCAAATATCCATTAATAATCAGAACGTGGAATGTATGAAGTATGATTCCAGGAAAATTGGAAATCATCAAAAATGAAATGGAACACATAAACATTAATATCCTAGGCATTAGTGAACTGAAATGGACTGGTATTGGCCATTTTAAATTGGACAATCATGTGGTCTACTATGCTGGGAATGACAACTCAAAGAGAAATGACATTGCATTCAGTGTCGAAAAGAACATTACAAGATCTATCCTGAAGTACAATGCTGTCAGTGATAGGATAACATCCATACTCCTACTAGGAAGAACAGTTAATACAACTATGATTCAAACTTATGCACCAACCACTAAGGCCAAAGATGAAGAAATTGAAGATTTTACCAATGTCTGCCGTCTGAAATTGATGGAACATGAAATCAGGATATATTGATAATTACTGGTGATTGGAATGCGAAAGTTGGAAACAAAGAAGAAGGATTGATAATTGGAAAATATGGCCTTCATGATAGAAATGATGCCGGAGATTGCATGATAGAATTTTGCAAGACTAATGACTTCTTCATTACAAATACCTTTTTCAACATTATAAATAGCAACTATACATGTGGACCTTGCAGACAGAATACACAGGAATCAAATCGACTACATCTGTGGAAAGAGACAATGGAAAAGCTCAATATTATCAGTCAGAACAAGGCCGGGGGCCGACTGCGGAACAATCAATTGCTTATTTGCAAGTTCAAGCTGAAGTTGAAGAAAACTAGAACACGTCCACGAGAGCCGAAGTGAAACTTTGAGTATACCCCACCTGAATTTAGAGACCATCTGAAGAATAGATTTGAAGAGTTGAACACTAGTGACTGAAGGCCAGAGGAGTCGTGGAATGACATCAAGGACATTATATATGAAGAAAGCAAGAGGCCATTAAAAAGACAAGAAAGAAAGACAAGACCAAAACGGATATCAGAAGACACTCTGAAACTTGCTCTTGAAAGTCGAGTAGCTAAAGCAAAAGGAAGAAATGATGAAGTAAAAGAGCTGAACAGAAGATTTCAAAGGGCAGCTGAAGAAGACAAAGCAAAGTATTATAATGACATATGCAAAGAGCTGGAAATAAAAAAACAAAAGTGAAGAACATGCTCAGCATTTCTCAAGCTGAAAGAGCTGAAGAAAAATTTCAAGCCTCAGGTTGCAATACTGAGTGACTCTACAGGGAAAATATTAAGTAACACAGGAAGCATCAAATAGAAGATGGAAGGAATACACAGAGTCACTATACCAAAAAGAATTGGTCAACATTCAACCATTTCAGGAGGTAGCGTATGATTAGGAACTGATGGTACTAAAGGAAGAATTCCAAGCTGCAATGAAGGCATTGGCAAAAAATAAGGCTCCAGAAATAGACGAAACACCAACTGAGAGGTTTCAACAAACAGATGCAGTGCTGGAAGTGCTCACTCCTCTATGCCAAGAAATTTGGAAGACAGCTACCTGACCAACCTACTGGAAGAGATCCATATTTATGCGTATTTCCAAGAAAGGTGATCCAACCGAAAGTAGAAATTATTGAACAATATCATTAATATCACATGCAAGTAAAATTCTGCTGAAGATCATTTAAAAGCAGTTGCAGCAGTATATAGACAG
Source organism: Trichechus manatus latirostris (assembly GCF_000243295.1). Taxonomy (NCBI): domain Eukaryota; kingdom Metazoa; phylum Chordata; class Mammalia; order Sirenia; family Trichechidae; genus Trichechus; species Trichechus manatus. The sequence goes on from NW_004443983.1 coordinate 8,553,192, forward strand.
GGAACTGCCAGAAATTGGAGCCGAATTCTGAAGAGGACATGGAACCAGGGATATCATTGCTGATGTCAGATGGATACTGGCTGAAAGCACAGAATACCAGAAAGATGGTTACCTGTGTTTTATTGACTATGCAAGGCATTTGACTGTGTGGATCATAACAAATTATGGTAACATTGTGAAGAATTGGAATTCCAGAACACTTAACTGTGCTCATGAGGAACCCGCACATAGACCAAGACGCAGTAATTTGAATGGAACAAGGGGATACTGTATAGTTTAAAGTCAGGAAAGGTGTGTGTCAGGGTTGTATCCTTTCACCATACTTATTCAATCCGTATGCTGAGCAATAATCCAAGAAGATGGACTATATGAAGAGGAACTCAGCATCAGGATTGGAGGAAGTTTCAGTAACAACCTGCGTTATGCGTTATGCAGATGACACAACCTTGCTTGCTGGAAGTGAAGTGGACTTGAAGCACTTACTAATGAAGATCAAAGACCACAGGCTTCAGTATGGGTTACACCTCAACATGAAGAAAACAAAAATCCTCACAACTGGACCAATAAGCAACATCATGATAAACTGAGAAAAGATTGAAATTGTCAAGGATTTCATTTTACTTGGATCCGATCCACAATCAACGCCCATGGAAGCAACAGTCAAGAAATCGAAAGACGCATCGCATTGGGCAAATCTGCTGCAAAAGACCTCTTTACAGTGTTAAAAAGCAAAGATGTCACCTTGAAGACTAAGGTGCGCTTGACTCAAGACATGGATGATGAATAAGGAAGACTGAAGAAGAACTGATCCCTTTGAATTGTGGTGTTGGTGAAGAATATTGAATATACCATGGACTGCTAAAATAACCAACAAATCTGTCTTGGAAGAAGTACAACCAGAATCCTCCTTAGAAGCAAGAATGGCAAGACTTCATCTCACATACTTTGGACATGTTATTAGGAGGGATCAGTCCCTGGTGAAGGACATCATGCTTGGTAAAATAGAGGGTCAGTGAAAAAGAGGAAGACCCTTGACAAGATGGATTGACACAGTGGCTGCAACAATGGGCTCAAGCATAACAACGATTGTGAGGATGGCACAGGACCGGGCAGTGTTTCGTTCCGTTGTACACAGGGTCTCTATGAGTGGGAGCCAACTCAACCCCACCTAACAACAACAACAATTTGAAATGTACTACATACACATGAAGTGTTATAACCAAGAGGAATTTAAGAAGGGAAAAAAAAAAAAAACCTGAATAAGGACAAAAATGTTGAGCTATGTACTCGTCTCAGATAAATACATAAAACCTTTGTATATTAACACGTAATCACTTGGTTAGAATTTATGGCTATGGATATTGCTCTCATTCAATGCTTCTTTACAATTTATCATCTTTACATTCATGTAACATCTCTATTTTCAATGTCTGACAAATCCCCCCCTCCCCACTGTAACCTTTTCAGCTGAAATTTCACATGCTTCGTATAAGCTCAGAAGCAAATTCTCTTCTGGAAGGTTGAACCTAATCTGTTCAACAATTTCTGAGTTACCCAAGCATGAGCAAATGTTGTTTAGGAAATTTGTCAAGATCCACTTTTTTGTGTGTTGAGATTTAATTCAAAATGGTTTGAATTTAAACCTCCAGAGCTGTCATGCACATATTATCTCAGAAGATAAAAATTCTTTGCTTTGAAATATAATTGGTTGAGGTTTACCCTCTACTTTCTGTATATATGGAATGTGGTTATAAAGAGATCCACTCAAATCTTGGAAAATTCTTTGGAATTCCAGACTCTCCACACGTTTTATTTAAAAAAATACTTTTTTTTCCTCTGCCTCCTCCCTGCAAAAAAACTACCAATTCTCTAGGAGAATTTGAGGATAACAGTCCCTGTCTGGCTGTATTCTAAGACAGTAATAAGATTTTTATCCTACAAAAAATAAAGATTTTAAAATTTTTATTTATTTATTTTAAACTTGAAGAGTCAACAAAATTTGGCAATAGCAGAAACGAGAATGTTTCTCTGATTGGGTTGTGCTGACCTAGTACAGAGTTTATTTTAAACTTGATCCTTGGACCGTGTCCTATTGTAGATAAGAATATTTTTGTTGCTAGCAGTGGCGTCACTAGGGAGCTACACGGGACATGGACACACCAGGTGACAGTGTCAGAGAGGGTGACACCAAAATGTCTATAAAATTTTTGTGCAGTGTTTCAGCAGAAATTTATTATTTTTTATAAAAATATCTCCATAGTTATAACAACAAAAACATTTTTCATAAGCCAAGCTTACATGTGTCAATATACCTACAAGGGTAAAACTCTATGCTATTTACTTTTTGAACCTTCTAATGCCCTCCAGTCAGAGCTGTCATTATTACCCAATTACAGTGATGCTTTGAATCTTATGGTTTCAGCCTGCATACAATAGAAGCACACACTGTTGTTTTCGTTGCTGTCAGTGTGTGGTTTTATAGTCGCTGATTTTGTCAAATTTTCTGGTGTTTTAGCTACAGTGTTGTGGTAATTAGTATTTGTGAACCTATATCAGTAACTTTTTTGAGAGTGAAGTAGTAATTAAAGGAAAAGAAGGAGTGATATAATGGAATTATGCTTTCCGAGTAACATTAGTACAAAAACATTACAAAGAATTCTGTATGGTCTGGTACAGGAGGAGGTCCGTGGAGGGGGAGGGGGGCGGTTACACCATGAGTTATCGCACTTGGTGGCACCAACTCGAGTGATCCCACTGGTTGCTAGTAGCATTTTTTAAGCAAATATTTGCCATACTTACAGAATTTCTCTAAGATGATATCCTGTTCATTGTATGCTTGTAAGTGTCCTGAAATACTGGGAACTTACAGAATTAAAAATAACTAAAGTAGGGATCCTTGACAACTTCAATATTCTATCTGTTTATCATGGTGTTGCTTATTGGTCCAGTTGTGAGGATTTTCGTTTTCCTTATGTTGAAGTGTAATCCATACTGAAGGCTGTGGTCTTTGATCTTCATCAGTAAGTGGTTCAAGTCCACTTCACTTTCAGCAAGAAAGGCTGTGTCATCTGCATAACACAGGTTGTTACTGAGTCTTCCTCCAATCCTGATGCTGAGTTCTTTGTATAATCTGGCTTCTCAGATTATTGGCTCAGCATACAGATTGAATAAGCATGGTGAAAGGATAAAACCCTGGTGCACAACTTTCCTGACTTTAAACCACACAGTATCCCCTTGTTCTGTTCAACTCCACAATCAACACCCATGGAAGCAGCAGTCAAGAAATCAAAAGATGCATTGCATCAGGCAAATCTGCTGGAAAAGACTGCTTTAAAGTGTTGAAAAGCAAAGATGTCACCTTGAAGACTAAACCACACCTGACCTAAGCCATAGTGTTTTCAATTGTCTCATATGCATGTGAAAGCTGGACAATGGATAAGGAAGACCAAAGAAGAATTGACACTTTTGAATTGTGGTGTTGGCAAAGAATATTCAATATACCATGGACTGCCAAAATAACCAACAAATCTGTCTTGGAAGAAGTACAACCAGAGGGCTCCTTGGAAGCAAGAATGGTGAGACTATGTCTCACATACTTTGGATATTTTATCAGAAGGAATTAGTCCCTGGAGAGGTACATGCTTGGTAAATTAGAGAGTCAGCGAAAAAGAGAAAGACCCTCAACGAGACAGACTGACACGGTGGCTGCAACAATGGGCTCAAACATATCTACCATTGTGAGGATGGTGCAGGACCAGGCAGTGTTTTGTTCTGTTGCACATAGGATTGCTATGAGTCAGAAATGACTCGACGGCACCTAACAGCTACAACAACAAAGTAGGGATGGGTGAATGGGATGAAGTGAAAGAAGGGAGAGGGCAAAGACACCTTCCTTCTGCCTGGCTGACAGTCCCAAGACATACAGACTTGTTCCAGTCATCTATTGCTTCCTAACAAATCACTCCAAAACTTAGTGGCTTAAAACATTAACAATCATTATATTATTGTCATCAGAGCTCTGAGGGGTGGCTAGAGTTAGCTAGGTGGGTTTTGCTCAAGATATCTCAGGTAGTTGTAGTGACTAGGGCTGGGTCATCTGAAGGCTTACTCACTGAATGAATCACTCACTCATTCAGGTCTGGCTTCTCTTCTGGGAAGGCTCAAACATCTGTGGACTGGAATAGTTGGGATCCTTGGGCATCTCTTTCTGTCTTAACATCGCAGCTTCAGGGTGGCCAAATGTCTTTATGAAACATCAGGGCTTCAAAGGTGTGTGTCCCAAGCTAGAGAACCATATACAAGCTGTATTGCCTTTACTAACCTAGCCTCAGTAGTCCAGTCACAAAGACCTATCCAAGTTAAGGGAAAGGCGACAGACTCCATTTCTTGATGAGAGGCATACCAAAGAATCTGCAGACATGTTTTAAAACCACCACAGGACTTTATACACCTCTGGTAGAGAGCCCAAGAAAGAATAATGAGTCATTCACTAAATCACAAATTGGTTCGTTGTGGCTTCTTTTTTGCTCTGGTGGAAGGATAATGTTAAGGGCTTCTGCAGCGGAGTTAGACTGCCTAGGTTTTGACTCTGCCCTGACACTTACTACGTCTGGGACCTTGGGCAAGTCTTGTGCCCCAGTTTTCTTATCTGTAAGTTAGGGATAATGAGGGCAGACATTTGTTAAACACTTAGTTAGACTCCAGACATTGTTCTAAGCGCATTATATACTATCTCATTTTATCCTCAAGATAACCCTATGAGGTGGTTACCTACCTCCTACTTCATAGGGTTAATAATAATAAAGTCATGTTTCAAGTCTGTTGTGTGGATAAAATGAGACCATCTATTATGTTCACTCTTGTTATTACAGCGGCTGGGGCAAATTCTAGCGACGCTAGGTCCGGAAAGTGAGCCGTTTCCAGAAATGGACCCAACGTACACAATGCCACACAGGAATGCAGACTGTTCTCAGTATAGAGTGGAAACCCAGGTGAGACTACGGAGGTCAGATTCTAAACAGGTGTTAAAAATGCATAAAAAGACCAGGCATTCCAGGTCGTATTTGGGGCTATGAGTACAGATCCCAGCACAGTCCTAGAGAGTGGAATCAGGAGCACCGCTCTGCGTTTGCAAAACGGAGTGTTTATCTTTTCCTGGAAAAGAAATCCATGACTGTGGGCGGTCAGAGTTCTCCCAGGAGAACACCCACTTGAAGCGTCTTCAAGTGTCAGGGGCCCGGGTCGTGGCCGGATGCACCGTGATGACACTCTTCCCGGGGGCCTCCCGTGTACTCGGCTTCCCCTCGAGTCCTCGTCGTCACCCGTGGCTCCCTGGCTCCCTGAGCCACCTTCCGCTCCTCCCTCTCCCCTAAGGTGCCAACTCGGGCGATTCCGGAGCGCCCATCCTCCCAGTCCGGGCAAAACCCGGAGAGGTGGAATCCCTCGCCCGGAGCGCCCTGGCCGCCACTGGGCATGCTCCGTTGTCAGGCAGGTTCGGGGCTGCGAGAAGCTTTAGCGCCTCACTGATTCCTCCTCCTGCTGCGCGTCCTCCTCCTCCCGAGCAGGGAGCGGGCGCATGATGGCGGCCGCTGCGGCGGCTGCGGCGGGGAGCGCCAGCGGCGGTAGCAGTGGCGGCGGAGGCGGCAGCAGCAGCAGCAGTGACACGTCCAGCACTGGCGAAGAGGAGAGGATGCGGCGCCTCTTCCAGACGTGCGACGGCGACGGGGACGGATACATCAGCAGGTATGTGGAGAGGTGCGGCAAACTGGCTGGGACTAGACCAGCCTCTCGGCGCTGCCCTTGACCTCTCCTCTGCCCACTTGTCCCAACTTCCATCAAGTTGCTCAGAAGCGCACGGGAAAAGTTGACCGGGACTCTGGGAGGGCGTCGCCGGCTCGGCCACCGAAGCCGAGAGCCTGCTCTGCTCGCCTTTTGGCGGTGCCAGTTGGTCCAACTTTTCACAGCGTTGTCTTTGTTTGGGTGTTGGGAGACATCTCTTTAAATGCAAGTCTTCCTCTTGCAGTCTCCGGAACTGGGCCCGGGGATCTCGGATTCAGGGAATCCTGCCTGTGGGAAAACGAGTTCTGGTCGCCCTCCCCAGGTAGGAGGGGCTGCCCCGCAGCCTCGGGCTTCTGGTTGTCAAGATGCCATGGTACCGGGCAGCGATCTGTCCGGCAGCTCGGTGGACAGCCCCGGGGCCCGACCGAGAGAGGGATGTGAATCGGGCATGAAAACAAGCTGTGAAGAACTTCCAGGTGCCGGAGAGCCCCTGAATTCCGAACTTCAGAGCCCAAAGGATGGGCTTAGTTTGATACCCAATACCGGTTTATTCACACTAGCCTGAGGGGAATGAAGCGCTCAGGCGCAAACTGGGGATTTGGAGGTGAGCCTGGAATATAGAGCCTAGTCCCTAGTCCAGCTCCACCCGCTAACTAAGTGAGCCTTGGGAGGTGTTACCCGGGCGCGTCTGCGCCTCCACTCAGAACCCTAGCAGTGTTTGCTTTCAGAACCTGTACAGGGGCGGTGTTGCAGCTTCTACCGCAGGATCTGGTATGGATCGGCCAAATAATTACTAAAAAACAAAACAAAACAAAAAGCAACATTGCCGTCGTCCAGTTGATTCCATTCATAGCGACCCCGTGTTACAGAGTAAAACTACCCCATAGGATTTCCTAGGCTGTTATCTTTAAGGGAGCAGATCGTTCATTCTTTTCTCCTGCGGAGGCTGGTGAGTTTGAACCCCCGACCTTTCAGCTTGACCACTTTGCCACTAGGGCTTCTTAAATAATTACTACTGCCTAAATTTTTATAACTTCCCTAAATTTTTATAACACTGGTGGTGAAGAAGGCAATCGTAGTGTTTTACGATACGCTTCTGTGAAAGGTTGACACAGGGCGCTGAAGACAATACGCGCTGAACTTTGAATTGCGTTCAATGAAGTAAGGCAGCCTAAGTTGTGCGTTACATGTTTCTTTAAAGCCTTTGCTTGGGTGATGGTAGAGATTCCTTCTGAAAATTAGGGTTGGGTCCTGCTGATTGTTCTTGTCTACTTAGAGGGGGAAAAAAGTGAGGCCTTTTTCCTCTAGATTTTTAAAAATATCTCTGAAACATGTCATTTAATATATAAGTATTTGACAATTAGAAAAATAATCACAAGCCTTGACTCAATTATGATAACTCCTTGGATTTTACTCCTTTTCTAAAATTTCACTGGGAAACAATAGAAACATATTAGAAAACTTTATGTAGCAAATTCTGTTCTGACATGAAAAAAAAGTAATTCTAGTTGACCTCACATAGATTTCTGTCTGGAAATCTTTCCTTTTTTTCAGTTCTAAGACTTAAAAAAATATTATTTTATCATTTAGATATTTTGTTGTTCTTTTCCTACTTCAAAAGCCATTATCTCATTTGTAACAATAAAAGCAATCTATACTCTTCAAGCTAGGGTGCAAAAAGAGTTTAATTTCACATGGGCAAAAGTTTGCATAGAAAGCTAGCAGAATTCTTCTTCTACTCTGGCCTGTTAATACGTTGCCTTATCTAAACTACACCTTCTGTGTAAATGATCATATTATTTTGTGTAGTAGCCATATTCACCTGAAAGGATAATGAATTTTGTAAAGTAAAATGCAATGACTGTTTTGGAGGCAGAGGAATTGTGTGTAAGGGGGTAGTGGTAAAAAAGGGTTTCTGATTAGAGTGGACAGAAGTGGAAAACACTGTTAACATTCCTTGAACCAAATCACTTTAATGTGTCTACTGTAGTTGAAAGTTAAAGTATGTGAATTAATGGACCCTAAGCCATAACTTTTACTGTGGGTGGGGTTGCCCTAAAAATTAATTTACTGTGCCAGAATTTCTGTATAGTAGTTTAGGGATGATAATCTCATTGAGAAAGAACACCAAGGAACTTGTGTTTTTATAGTAAGCACAGTTTTACCTGTCATATATATTATTTGGTATGGCTTGGGAATTGGAGTTAATGGTTAGGGGGCATTAATGACTTCCTTTCTGAAACCAGTCCTTTATGCTGCTCCTGTTATATAGCCTTTGCTTGCCACTTCGTAGTGAGGTTTGGCTTGTTGTGGTTGTTTTTTTTTTTTAACCATGAGCATTAGACTTTGTATTAGAACCTTTAAAACCTCAGATTCTTTGAAGAATATTGAGTTCACGCTCGTGGTAGGCAGCAGTATCCATTAGGACTTTAGTTGGCTCTGTGTGATAGAAACCGAACCACAGTCAAGTAAGGGTTGACTTTTCTCCCTAGTGGAAGTCTGGAGGTGGGCCATCCAGGCTGGCACTCCACAGTGGCATCATTGCCTCCGTTCCTTCCATCTTTCTGCATCACCATTCTTTGCATAAAGCATTCATCCTCCTGGTTATCTCATGATCTTGAGATGATTCCTCTATATCCAGCCTCATTTCCATATTCTAGGGAGGAAGAAATAAAAGAAGGCTTTTACTTAAGAGACAGCTTCCCCAAATCCCTTAACTGACATTTGATTGGTTCAACTACATCACATAACTATGCCCACCTACAAAAGAGTCTGAAGAAGTATATAATTCTACTGGGCACATTGCTTCCTAAATAAAATCTGAATTCTTTTACTAAGAATGGAGAATGGATATTAGACAAACAAGTAGCAACCACTAAGTATAATAAAATCCCCATTATAACTACCATTTGCCTGTGTTGGCTCTAGTCCTCTGCCTATCCCTCATTCTCAAACAGGAGTGAACTGAAGGTTTTATGTTGGGAGGTGGGGTAAGTGGAAGAAAGAGTGAGGCCAGAGGAGAAATGTCAGAGTACTTCATCTCAGGAAGCAAGAAGGTATAGGGTGAAGCTCAGAGTCTTCCCCATGAGGCTGACAAAGAAAAAAGCATCAGCTAACTGGAGAGTCCTGTAGTTTCTTGCCTTTGCCCTGGAACTTCCATCTTGCAGAAAGGACCCAGAATTATTTCCATGGGTAGTTAAGCTAGAGCAGACAACCACCATCAGGTGGCACCAGACTGCAGCTGGGACAGGGCAGGATTTGGACTGTACAGTGGGACCCTATCTGGCTCATTCAGTGAAGTTCATTAACCTTACAATAACTTGACTCCACATTTTATGGTTTTGAATTTTTTAGACCCTACATATCATAAGAAGGGAAGTATTATTCTATTCATTGAAATGGTCTTCCCTTTGGAATTTCAAAGTTTCTTGTTTTTACTCTTAATTGTAATAAACTGCTTATCTTGAACATTTTGAAAAATATCTAAAACCAGCACTTATTTTTATATCTAGTCCCTAAGTCTCAGCTCAAATGTTACAGCGTTAAGAGTGTCCCTGACCACTATTTCAAAGTGTGTTTCATCTACCCTACCATTATTGTCTGTCACAGTACCTGATTGCTTTCTTTCAAAGTACTCTTTACAATTTGTAACTTCATTTCTATTTGCTACTTTATTTTTCTATTTATTGTCATTTTCCCATTAGGTGTAGCTTCCATGAGGGCAGGAATCATGTCTGTTTTGTTCAAACAGTATACTCAGGACCTAGCACAGAATCGGAGCCCTGGTGGTGTAGTGGTTAAGAGCTCGGCTGTAACCACAAGGTTGACGGTTCAAATCCACCAGCTGCTCCTGGGAAACCCTACAGAGCAGTTCTAATCTGCCCTGTTAGGGTCACTCTGAGTTAGAAACGACTTGACGGCACCTAACAACAAGCACAGAATCTGCCAAGTAGCATACAATCAGCAAATTCTGGTGAATAAATGATCAAGAATAAATAGTGGTAGGTTCGTGTATATTGAAAAATCTCTTTTAAGCATTTTAATTCTCAAGCATATTGGATGTTGATGAAATATTGTGAGTATATGTTATTAAAGAATATTTTCCTTTTCAAAATAACATTTTTCTGGTTATATGAAAGATAATTCTTGTTAAAAATTTGGAAAAAACAGAAATGCGTAAAAAATAAAATCAAGATGATCTATAATACTATAACCTAAGGAATATCACTGTTCTATTTTTCCAGTGATATATTTACATCATACCATTCTGCTAGTACATTCAAAATGATGAGATAAATAAACATCCCATGTTCATGAATTAGAAAACTTAATATTGTTAAGACAGCAGTACTGCCAACATTAATCTATAGAGTCAATGCAATCCCTGTCAGAATCCCAGCTGCCCCTTTTTTTTTTTTAACAGAGATTGACAAGCTGATCCTAAAATTCATATAGAAACTCAAGGGACTCCAGAATAGCCAAAACAATCTTGAAGAAGAAAAACAAAGTTGGAGGACTCACACTTCCCAATTTCAAAACTTACTACAAAGCCATAGTAATCAAAATAGTGTGGAACTATGCTAGTATGAGGACAGACATATAAATTAATGGAGTAGAGGCACTGAGAGTCCAGAAATAAACCCCTGTATCTATGGTCAACTGATTTTTGACAAAACTGCCAAGACCATTCAGTGGGAAAAGAATGGTCATTTCAATAAATGGTTCTGGGACAACTAGATATCCACATGCAAAAGAGTGAAGTTGAACCCTTACCTCATACCATATATATATGTTAATTCAAAGTGGCTCAAAGACTTAAGTGTAAGAGCCAAAACTATAAAAGTTTTAGAAGAAATTATAAGAGTAAATGGTCATGGCCAAAACTATAAAAATTTTAGAAGGAATTATAAGAGTAAATCTTCATGGCCCTGGATTTGGCAATAGATTCTTAGATATGATACCAAAAGCATAGGGTACAAAAGAAAAAAATAGATAAATTGGACTTCATCAAAATTAAAAACTTTTGTGGTTCAAAGAACACTATCAAGAAAATGAAAAGATGATCCACGGAATGGGATAAGATGTTTGTAAATCAGATACCTGATAAGGGACTTATACCTAGAATATAGAGAGAACTTTTACAACTCAGTAATAAAAAGGCAAATAACCCAATTTTTAAAATGTTCAAAGAATCTGGATAGATAATTCTCTTAAGAAGATATACAAATGACCAATCACCAAAAAAATAAAACCAAACCCATTGCCATTGAGTCTAGTCTGACCCATAGTGACCCTATAGGACAGAGTAGAACTGCCCCATAGGGTTTCCAAGCAGCGGCTGATGGATTCCAACTGCCAGCCTTTTGATTAGCAGCCTGACTCTTAACCAGTGTGCCACCAGGGCTCCAAATGACCGATAAGAACACGAAAAGATGCTCAACATCGTTAGTCATCAGGGAAATGCAAATCAAAACCATAATAAGATATCACTTCACACCCACTAGGGTGGTTAGAATCAAAAAGTCAGATAATAACAAGTGTCGATGAGGATATGGAGAAGTTCGAACCTTCATATGCTGTTGATGAGAATGTAAAATGGAGCAGCCTCTTTGGACAAGCAGTCTGGCAGTTCCTCAAAAAGTTAAACATAGAGTTACCATTTGACCCATTCATTCCTAGTTATATACCCAAGACTATTGAAAATGTATGACCATATAGAAACTTGCACACAGATGTTTATAACAACGTTATTCATAATAGCTAAAAACTGGAAACAACTTAAATGTTCATCAGCTTATGAGTGGATAAACAAAACCTGGTATATCCATACAACCGAATATTATTGAGCCATAAAAAGTAATGAAGCACTTATACATGCTACAACAGGATGAACCTTGAAAACATTGGGCTAAGTCAAAGAAATCAATCACAAAAAAACACATATGATTCCATTTATATAAAATGGGCAAATGTATAGAAACAGAAACATTAGTGATTGCTTAGGGCAGGGATAGATGGGACATTGGTGGGTGACAGCTAAGAGGTGCAATGTTTCTTTCTGAGATGATAAAAATGTTCTAAAATTGATTGTGGTGATGGTGGCACAAGTCTGTGAGTACACTAAAAACCATTAAATTGTACATTTAAATGGGTGAATTTTATGGTGTGTGAATTATATCTCAATAAAACTGTTTAAAAAAGATTGGAAAATGTGACTTTTAATGCTTATAACATTCCATTATTTATTTATATAATTAATTTAATTATTCCCCTATTTTTGGACATTTAGGTTGTTTCCAATTATCTGCTTTGGAATTTCATTAAATCTAAAATTCTATAGATTTGGATGCACAATTATTTTAGGTAACAAACTATGATAAAATATTTCTTACCACTTAGAATTAAGATAATCCTAAAACTTCTTTGCATTCAAAGTCACATCTTCTAAATCACTTTTCGATTCAGAGTGTTTATGTTGTGTTTTACTACCTAATATCAACCTCTCTGTGGCATCAAAATATTCAGGGATGCAGCATTTCTTTAAAAGGGGCTTCACTATTTTCTATACGATTTTCTTCTAAGCTGCTGACACCCTTTCTGCAAGTACTGATGTTGGTACCCCAATCTTACCAGAAGGTGTCAATGAAAGATTCTCAGTAACCAGTATTCTTAAGGAAGCATTGAGGGGTTGAAGTTATCTAGTCATGTAACTCAGAATAACAACTGTATTCACGCTGAGAATGGCAACTATGTCAGCATCACGTGATAGAAATGATAAGAAACATTCAAATTTCAGAATGTGGCAATGTGCAAAGTTTAGAAATATGGTGTTTTAGATAATGCTAGAATAAACAATCTTCGTTGTTCTATCTGGTTAATTTCTTAATTCTACTAAACTGGAATTATCAGTGAAATGTATGGACTAAAATTCTTTTGAGAACACTTGTCTCAGTCTTCTTTAGACAACCACAACAAGAACAACCATAAAAAGGTTTTCAGGTTGAACAGGGAATACTGTAGTGTGTTTAACTAACAAACTATAGATTTACATATTGAACATACTCAACTCTTCTCCCCCTGGTCAGTAGTAGCAGAAGTCTGGTTTGGGGAAACCAAGAGAAAGGAGCTATCTGTCTTTTAAAGGTTTGAAGGAAGCACTTCAACAAAAGGTAAACAAAACAGAAAGACTATGACCTACAGATTCCTTGTCTCAAGGCCAAGTAAATTTAGATGACATAAGGATGAAACTTGCAAAGTATTTATTCTTGGAGGTGATAACTTTGGAACACAATTTTAAAAAGAGCATCTCTTGTGAGATTCAAAAAGTAGCATAACCAAAGCCATACTTCAAAGCAAATGAGTGACACTGAAAGTCTCAAAGCTACAATCAAAACATAGTGTCACCAGAAAAGTATAAACTAAACCTAAGTGGGGAAAAAGGAAGAAAAAAGAAAACAGGTAAAATCTGAAGAAAAGTCTAAGAAGGTCAGTCATAAAACAATCAGCCTACCAAAATAAAGAACAATATGATTCTATTTAATTTTTTAATTAGGTTAAAAGAAAAAAAAACCTCATGGCTCCCTCCCCTTGAGGTAGCTCAGAATAAAAAAAATATGGCTCCATTAGAATTCTAAGGGGCCCTGGTGCCATAGTGGTTAAGTGCTCGGCTGCTAACCAAAAGGTAAGCAGTTTGAACCCACCAGCTGCTGTGTGGGAGAAAGATGTGGCAGTCTACTTCTGTAGGGATTATAGCCTTGGAAACCGTATGGGACAGTTCTACCCTGTCCTACAGGGTTGCTATGAGTCGGAATCAACTCAATGACAACGGATTTGGTTTGGTTATTAGGTTTCCTTGCTGAAAGTGAAGAGGACTTGAAGCACTTACTGATGAACATCAAAGACTACAGCCTTCGGTATCGATTACACTTTAACGTAGAGAAAACAAAAATCCCCATAACTGGACCAATAAGCAACATCATCATTAATAGGGAAAAGATGGAAATTGTGAAGGATTTTATTTTACTTGGATCCACAATCAATGCCCATGGAAGCAGTAGTCAAGAAATAAAACAATGTACTGCATTGGGCAAATTTGCTGCAAAAGATCTCTTTAAAGTGTTAAAAAGCAAAGATGTCACCTTGAGGACTAAAGTGTGCATGACCCAAGCCATGGTATTTTCGTGGCATTTTCCTCATATGCATGTGAAAACTGGACAATGAATAAGGAAGACCAAAGAAGAAGTGATGCCTTTGAATTATGGTGTTGACTACCAGAAGAACAAACAAGTCTGTCTTGGAGGAAGTACAGCCAGAGTGCTCCTTAGAAGCGGGGATGGTGAGACTTCATCTTACCTGTTTTGGACGTGTTATCAACAGGACCCACCACGTGTTTGTTAGTTTGTTGTATGGTGGTGGCTTGGGTGTTGCTGTGATACTGGAAGCTTTGCCATTGGTATTTCAAAAACCAGCAGGGTCACCTTTGGTGGACAGGTTTCAGTGGAACTTCCACACTAAGACAGACTAGGAAGAAGTACCTGGCAGTCTACTTCTGAAAAATTGAGTGAAAACCTTATGAATAGCAGTGGAACATTGTCTAATATAGTGCCAGAAGATGAGCCCCTCAGGTTGGAAGGCACTCAAAAGACGACTAGGGAAGAGCTGCCTCCTCAAAGTAGAGTCGATCTTAATGACGTGGATAGAGTCAAGCTTTTGGGACCTTCATTTGCTGATGTGGCACGGCTCAAAATGAAAAGAACAACTGGAGACATCCATTAATAATCAGAACGTGGCGTGTACAAAGTATGAATCTAGGAAAATTGGAAGTCCTCAAAAATGAAAATCAGTATCCTAGGCATTAGTGAGCTGAAATGGACTGCTATTGGCCATTTTGAATCAGACAATCGCATGGTATACTATGTGGGGACGACAAACTGAAGACGAATGGCGTCGTGTTCATCGTCAAAAAGAACATTTCAAGATCTATCCTGAAGTACAATGCTGTCAGTGATAGGATAATATCCATATGCCTACAAGGAAGAACAGTTAATACAACTATTATGCAAATTTCCGCACCAACCACTAAGGCCAAAGATGAAGAAATTGAAGATTTTTACCAACTTCTGTAGTCAGAAATTGATCAAACATGCAATCAAGATACATTGATAATTACTGATAATTGGAATGCAAAAGTTGGAAACAAAGAAGAAGGATTGGTAGTTGGAAAATATGGCTTTGGTGATAGAAACGATGCTGGAGATCGCATGATAGAATTTTGCAGGATCAACGACATCTTCATTGGAAATACCTTTTTTCAACAACATAAACGGCAACTATACACGTGAACCTTGACAGATGGAATAGTTAGGAATCAAATCGACTACATCCCTGGAAAGAGACGATGGAAAAGTTCAATACCATCAGTCAGAACAAGGCCAGGGGCTGACTATGGAACAGACCATCAATTACTCATATGCAAGTTCAAGTTGAAGTAGAAGAAAATTAGAACAAGTCCACAAGAGCCAAAGTATGACCTTGAGTATATCCCACCTAAATTAAGAGACCATATCAAGAACAGATCTGACACATTGAACAATAATCATCGAAGACCAGAGGAGTTGTGGAATGACATCAAGGACATCATACGTGAAGAAAGCAAGAGGTCATTAAAAAAGACAAGAAAGAAAGAAAAGACGAGAATGGCTATCAGAAGAGACTCTGAAACTTGCTCTTGAACATAGAGTAGCTAAAGAGAAAGGAAGAAATGATGAAGTCAAAGAGCTGAACAGAAGATTTCAAACGGCAGCTTGAGAAGACAAAGTAAAGTATTATAATGAAACGTGAAAAGAAAGACCTAGAGATAAAAAACCAAAAGAGAAAAATACACTCGTCATTTCTAAAGCTGAAAGTACTGCAGAAAAATTTCAAGCCTCAAGTTGCATTATTGAAGGATTCTGCAGGGAAAATATTAAAAGACACAGGAAGCATCAAAAGAAGATGGAAGGAATATACAGAGTCACTGTAACAAAAAGAATTGTTCGATGTTCAACTATTTCAGGAGGTACCATATGATCAGGAACTGATGGTACTGAAGGAAGAAGTCCAAGGGGCACTGAAGGCATTGGCGAAAAACAAGGCTCCAGGAATTGACAGAATACCAACTGAGATGTTTCAACAAACGGTGAAGCACTGGAGATGCTCACTGTCTATGCCAAGAAATTTGGAAGACAGCTACCTGGCCAACCGACTGGAAGAGATCCATATTTATGCCTATTTTCAAGAAAGGTGATCCAAACGAATGTGGAAATTATCGATCAATATCATTAGTATCACAAGAAAGTAAAATTTTGCTGAAGATCATTCAAAAGCAGCTACAGCAGTACATCAACAGGGAACTGCCAGAAGTTCAAGCTCGATTCAGAAAAGTGCGTGGAACAAGGGATATCATTGCTGATGTCAGATGGATCCTGGCTGAAAGGAGAAAATACCAGAAGGATGTTTATCTAAGTTTTATTTATTATGCAAAGACATTTGACTGTGTGTATCATAACAAATTATGGATAACATTACGAAGAATGTCAATTTCAGAACACTTAGTTGTGCTCATGTGGAACCTGTACTTAGCCTAAGAGACAATCCTTTGAACAGAACAAGGGGATACTGCGTGGTTTAAAATCAAGAAAGGTGTGCATCAGGGTTGTATCCTTTCACCATACTTATTCAGTCTGTATGCTGAGCAAATAATCCGAGAAGATGGATTATATGAAGAAGAAGGCGGCATTAGGACTGGAGGAAGACTCATTAACAGCCTGTGATATGCAGATGACACAATATTGCTTGCTGAAAGTGAAGAGGGCTTGAAGCACTTACTGATAAAGATCAAAGACCACAGCCTTCAGTATGGACTACATCTCAACATAAACAAAACAAAAATCCTCAGAAGTGTACTAATAAGCAACATCATGATAAATGGAGAAAATATTGAAGTTGTCAAGGATTTTGTTTTACTTGGATCCACAATCAATGCCATGGAAGCAGCAGTCAAGAAATCAAAAGACGCATTGCATTAGGCAAATCTGCTGCAAAAGACCTCTTTAAAGTGTTAAAAAGCGAAGATGTCACTTTAAGGACTAAGGTGGGCCTGACCCAAGCCATGGTGTTTTCAATCACCTCATATGCACGTGAAAGGTAGACAATGAATAAGGAAGTCTGAAGAATTGCTGCCTTTGAATTATGGTGTTGGCAAAGAATATTGAATATACCATGGACTGCCAGAAGAATGAACAAATGTGTCTTGGAAGAAGTACGACCAGAATGCTCCTTAGAAGCAAGGATGGCAAGACTTCGTCTCACATACTTTGGACATGCTATCAGGAGGGACCGGTCCCTGGAGGAGGACATCATGCTTGGTAAAGTAGAGGGTCAGGGAAAAAGAGTTATACTCTCAACACGATGGATTGACACAGTGGCTACAACAGTAGGCTCAAGCTCAGCAGTGATTGTAAGGATGGCGCAGGACTGAGTAGTGTTACATTCTGTTGTACATAGGGTCGCTATGAGTCAGAACTAACTGAATGACTCCTAACTACAGCAACAACAATCAGGAGGGACCAGTTCCTGGAGAAGGATATAATGCATGGTAAAGTGGAGGGTCAGCGAAAAAGAGAAAGACCCTCAACAAGATGGATTGACACAGTGGCTGCATCAATGGGCTCAAACTTAGGAATTATTTTTAGGATGACACAGGACTGGGCTGCATTTCATTTTGTTTTACATGGGGTCGCTATGAGTCGGAACTGACTGGACGGCATCTAATAACATTAGGATTGTAAATAACATGGAAAAAAGAATTTTGAATGGGTCATATTTGGTTCCCAGGCACCCAGAAGATCAGTGACGTCACTACAGTTGGTGTCACCCAGTGGGGTAACTCATGGTGTCACCCCCCACAGACATCTTCCGGTACCAGACCATACAGAATACTTAGTAATGTTTTTTGTAGTAATGTTACTTGTAAATCGTAATTCCTATATATCACTCTTTCTTTTCCTTTAATTACTACTTCATCTCAAAAAAGGTATTGATATAGATTCACAAATACTGATTACTACAATATTGTAGCTAAAACGCCAGAAAATTTGACAAAATCAGTGACTCTAAAAACACCAGCAGCAATAAAAACAACATTGCATGCTTGTAGCGTGTGCAGATGGAAACCACGTGATTTGAAGCATCATTGTAACTGATTAATAATGACAGCTCTTACCGTAGTGTATTACCACCACCCCCCAAAAAAAAACCCATTGCCGTCTGGTTGATTCCAACTCATAGCGACCCTATAGGACCCAGAGTAGAACTGCCCCATAGAGTTTCCAAGGAGCGCCTGGTGGATTCGAACTGCTGACCTTTTAGTTAGCAGCTGTAGCACTTAACCACTATGCCACCAGGGTTTCTTGAATTGTATTAGAAGGTTTAAAAAGTGAATTAGCACAGAGTTTTAGCCTTATAGGTATGTTAATACACGTAAGCTGGGCTTACAAAAAAATGTTTTTGTTGTTATAACTAACTACGGGCATTTTTTATGAAAAATAATAAATTCCTGCTGAAAACACTACACAAAAATTTTATAGACAGTCATTTTGGTGTCACCCCTGTGACAGTGTCACCTGGTGCAGTCCACACCCCACATAGCCTCCTAGTGACTCCACTGCAGAATATCTAACTCTTTGATATGCAGTATTTTTGATTACTGACATACAATAAAATACAATCATTTTCAGTGTATAAGTCAGTGAGTTTTGATAAATTTATATATCCCTATAACCGCCACCACAATGAAGATAAAGAACATTTTCATAATGCCAAAAGCTTTTCTTGTGCCCTTTTCTGGTCACTTTCTATCCTGACCTCGGTTCTGCAACCACGGAACTGGTTTCTGTCATTTTAGATTTGTCTTTTAGTGTTTCATGTAAATAGTTGCACGTACTCTTTGTGTCTGGCTTTTTTTTTTTTTCCGAGCAGCATCATGCCTGTGAGATTCTTGCATACCACTGCATATATTAGTAGTTCCTTTATTTTTATTACTGAGAAGCATTCTATTGTATGGATACACCACAATTTGTTTATCCGTTCATTTGTTGATGGACATTTGTGTTTTTTCTAGTTTGAGGCTATTATGAATAAAGGCATTATGAATATTTGTGTTCAAGTAAAACTGCATTTGTTTTAAGAAACAGAATTCTGTATTTAAGATAGAGGTAAAACTTATTGAGTGCTCACCAGGTATTGTTTGTAGCTCGTGTAACACTCACAGTAGCCATGCAAGATGATACTGCACAAGCAAAGGAAAGAAAAGTGGGTAATCCCCACCAAGCAAATAGTGTGAGAGAAACCATAATGATAAAAAGGGCCCTCTGTGAGAATTCTGAGAGACTGTTGTTCAGTCTGAGGCACATGGCACCACATTGAATCACAAATTCTTCTTATCTAAAGACCCTTAAGGATCGTCTGGCCTAGAACTTCCCAAACTTCAGTCATTGTCTACTACCTTTATGATTTTCCCTTACCTCTGGCCCCAATTTCTTCCTTGAATTTGAGACTAGTATATCCAGTAACTGCATACTCAATCGACTTGCCAAGTCTGAGGCATCTCAGACTTACCATGCACAAAACCAAATTTCTGACTCTCCTCACCAACTGGTCCTCTCTCAGTTTTCCCTATCACAGTAAATGTTACTCCCTTGCTAGAGGCTGAAGCCAAAAACACGAAGTCATCCGTATTCTCTTTTCTAACACTACATCCAATCCATCAGCAATCCCACCAATTCCCCTTTAAAAAATAGCTAATATTTAGCTGTTTCTCACCACCTTCACTACTACCACTGAGGTCCAAATCATTTCTCTCTCACAGAGATTATTATAAAAGGTTCCTACCTCTACTCTTGCCCCACTCCCAGCCCTCCCCTCCCCTCATTCCCCTCCCCAGCAGACGCGCATGCACACTCAGGCTATGCATACAGCAGCCAGAGTGACCAGTTGAAATGTAAGTCAGGTCATGTTATTCCTATGCAGCATAGTGGAAAAAGCATTGAATCAGAAGTCAGGAGAGTTGGATTTACTCTAGGCTCCGCCACTAATTAACTATATGACTTGATACCAGACCCTTTCTATGTCTTTGTTTCCTCATCAATAAAATGGGGTGATGAAACTCTCCTCTCTGCTTGGAGTTTGTTGAATGAAATTCTTGGGTCCATAGATTTTATGTTTACATCAGATTTGGAAAAAATACAGCCATTATTTCTTCACATATCTTTTCTGTCCCTTCTTTCCTTTCTTTCTTGGACTCCAGTTGAACATATATCAATACACATATATTAGAGGCTCTGTTAATTTTTCCCTCATATTCTTTTTTTCTCTCTGTGCTTCATTGTGGATAGTTACTATTACTGTATCTTCAAGTTCACTGATCTTTTCTTCTGCATTATCTCAGATACTATTAACCTCATTCATTTCAGATATAATATTTTTTACCTCTAGAAGCCTCATTTGAACATACGTAACATGTTTATAATTGCTGTTTTAACAGACTTGTCTGCTAATTCTATCATCTCTCATTTCTGGGTCTGTTTCTGATGATTGATTTTTCTGCTGTTTATGGGACATATTCCTACTTCTTAGCATGCCTGATAATTTTTATTGGATGTCAGACATCTTAACGTGTTGGGTGCTGTCTTTTGTTGTATTCCTTTACTTTGTTCTGGCATGCAGTTGAATATGGATCCTTTGGAGGCTGACCTTTAAGCTTTGTTGGGAAGGACCAAAGCAATCTTTAGTCTAAGGCTAATTTAGCTTCTGAAGATCTCTGGAACTCTCTCTGTGTACCACAAATCCTATTCACCTTGACTTTCTTGACTTTGTTCTCTATCTTCTCAACTCAGTAAGACCACTGAGTATTGTTTGAATTCTCCCTCTTGTTCTCTAGCCTGGAAACTGCCTCCAGGAAGTAAGTTGGCCTAATTATGGGGCTCATCTTACTAGTTTCACCTTATTAAGGTATCATAGCCCTTCACTGCCTGTTGCCTAATGTCTGTAAATCATTGTTTCATATATTTCGTCTGGTTTTCCAGTTGTTTTAGGTAGGAGGGTAAATTTAGTCTCTGTAATTCTTCCATGAACTGAAGTAGAGTCCCGTCTTCCCTTTTTATTGAGTGTTCCAAAGTGAGTCTACCCATTTGGAAATATCATATTTATCGATTTTTCTTACAAACAATTTTTATAATAACATTTACAGCAATACGTCAAACAACCTTAATGTTTTTAAATTACTACCTACAGTCCAGGCCCACATACCCTTTTTTTAAAAAAAAACAAAACAAAAAAACTAGCATTGTTGGATGTTTACTGTGTGCAAGGCTCTGTACTAAGCAAGCACTTTATATACATGATTTCATCTAACACTCACAATAGCCCCTTTGAAAAAGGACCTGTTATTACACACAATTTAAAGATGAAGAAACAAAGCTCAGAGAGATTATTACTTGCCCAAGATTCCAGTTAGTAAAATCTGAACTTAAACTCATGTCTCTGGTTCTCAGGAGAGGATCTTTACCACTACTCAATGCTACTTTTTACCTGCATTCTTTAAATTATTTTTTTAACAGCTTTTTTGAGATAGAATTCACAACTAAACAATTCATCCATTTAAAGTGTACAGTTCACAGGGGCAAGGACTAGAAAGCAGGAGGGGACAGGAAAGCTGGTAATAGGGAACCCAAGGTCAAGAAGGGAGAGTGTTGACATGTTGTGGGGTTGTTAACCAAAGTCATAAAACAATATGTGTACTAACTGTGTAATGAGAAGCTAGTTCGTTCTGTGAACTTTCATCTGAAGTACAATAAAAATAATAATAAATAAATAAAGTGTACAAGTCCATGGATTTTAGTATAGTCACAGAATTATACATCCATCCTCACAATCAATTTTAGAACATTTCCATCACCTCAAAAAGAAGCCCTGTACTTTTTAGCAGTTGCCTTCTATTTCCACCCAACTTCTTCAACCCTAGACAGCCACTAATCTTCCGTTTCTGTGTTGTTGTTTGACATCAAGTTGATTCTGACTCACAGTGAACCTATATGACAGAATAGAACAGCTCCATAGGGTTTCCTAGGCTGATCTTTACAGGAGCAAATCTCCAGGCCTATCTCCTGAGAAGTGGCTGGCGGGTTTGAACGGCCAACCTTTAGACTAACAGCCAAGCGCTTAACCATTGTGCCGCCATGGCTCCTTTCTGTCTTTATAGATTTGCCTATTATGGACATTTTGTATAGATGAAATAATACAGTATGTGGCCTTTTGTCACATATACTTTTGATGTCATATCTAAGGTTACAAAGATTTACTCCTATATTTTCTTCCAAGAGTTTTAGCCCTTACATTTAGGTTTATGGTCTAATTAGATTTAATTTTTGTGTGTGGTATGAGGCAGGGGTACAACTTCATTCTTTTGCATGTGGCTATCCAGTTTTTTCAGCACCTTTTGTGGAAAGAGTATCCTTTTCCCATCGTCTTAAATCCCTTGTCAAAAATCAATAGATCGATTGAAGGTCAGAAATGTTTTTCTTTGTTGTTAGGTGTCATCGAGTCGGTTCTGATTCACAGTGACCCTGTGTACAACAGAGTGAAACACTGCCTGGTCCTGCGCCATCCTGCACCAATCATTGTTATGGCTGAGCCCATTGTTGCAGCCACTGTGTCAATCCATCTCATTGAGGGTCTTCCTCTTTTTTGCTGACCCTCTGTTTTATGAAGCGTGATGTTCTTCTCCAGGGACTGCTCCCTCCTAATAACATGTCCAAAGTATGTGAGATGAAGTTTTGCCATCCTTGCTGCCATGGAGCATTCTAGCTGTACTTCTTCCAAGACAGATTTGTTCATTCTTTTGGCAGCCCAGGTATATTCAATATTCTTCGTCAACACCATAATTCAAAGACATCAATTCTTTTTTGGTCTTCCTTATTCATTGTCCAGCTTTCGCATGCATATGAGATGATTGAAAATACCATGGCTTGGGTCAGGTGCACCTTAGTCTTCAGGGTGACATCTTTGTTTTTTAATACTTTAAAGAGGCCTTTTGCAGCAGATTTGCCCCAAAATATAAGGGATTATTTCTGGACTTTCAGTTTTCTTCCATTGATCTATATGTCTTTCCTTATGCTTTACAGTGAGTATTGAAATAAGAAAGTGTGTGTCTTTACACTTTGTTCTTCTATTTCAAGATTGTTTTGGCTATTCTGGGTCCTTCTAGTTTCCATATGAATTTTAGTATCAGCTTGTCAATTTCTAAATAAAGTGTGGCTGGGATTTTGCCAGGGATTGTGTTGAATCTGTAATTCTATTTGGTCACAGGCATTTTTAGTATCTATGTTTTTCAAGATATTTTTGTTTTTTTCTGGCACACATCTTTCATTCTTTTTATTTTGACTCAGCATGTGAGTGAAAGTCTAAAGTAATAATGGCTTATGTTTATAGAAGTGTTTATTATTTACAATGAAATAATCCATATGTTATTTAATCCTTGCAACAGGAATTAATATCTTTATGTTAAGCTGAAGATCTTCTAAGGGAAAGGACTAACCACAGGACTCCTAGTTGAGGGCCTTTCCCCCACATGATGCCCAACTAACGCAAGAAAATGTATTTTCCCTTAGAATTCTCTGCTGTTGTTTAATTTACCCAAGGTCTGTGGTGGAGATGACTTTTCATTTTAGAACAGGATTCTTAGCATCAGTGGGAACGGCGTTTAAATTCTTTGTACAGGAGGTGAGGCATTTGCATTCTAAATGAAGTTACATGGGGGTCTCAGCTGGGGAGATTCTCTGTTCCTTAAATTGAAAATCTCTTTAAGCTTTGGCCCCTGAGTGGAAGCCATATGGAGAAAAAGGTCATTTCCTTAGAGAACAGTTAATTGTCAGCTTCTCATTGTCATTTCAAAATGTCAGTTTAAATATGTAAATGAATAATTACTAAATTCATGCTATTGATTATTGATGACTCTAAGTGTAAAAGGAAAAATGATGGACAGGCAAAAAGACTCTCTAAACCTTTTCATTTTTCAAAACATTTGGATTCCTGACACCTAACGAAGTGAAAATTTAAGTGGAATACATTTCTAGATTGACCAGAGTGCATTAAAGGTATCTGTCTAATGTGACAGTTGTTAGCTGAATTTAAGTGTAGCCCTTACTTAAATATCTAGTTACAACATTGTTGTTTGGAGAATTCCAAATAGGTGAACTTTGTTTAAACTTTAAAAAATATTCACATCAACAGAACAGAAAATACTTGAAAAAGCATTTTAAACTTGGTATCGGTGCTAATTAGGCATCTATTCAACATTATGGCAAGTGTCATTGGATAGAACACCTATTGCCTATTGTTTAAAAGGTCACCATGCCCAAATCTGTAAGAAAGGAAAGAAAGAAGTAAGAAAATAGGTGGGGCAAGGGGGTCATTTTCTTTAAAGATGTGTGCATTTCCTTCAAATGTTAGAAGTTCTCAATTTTTTTCTAAGTCGAATTTTTATACTTATGTACACAGATTCAGAACTTCTTTCTGAGAAATAACATGTTTAACAGAATATTCTACATTAGAGATTAATGCTTTTAGAAGAGGCTTTTACTTTTACTGTCTTATGTAATCTAGAATCTTAACCTGAATTTATTTTACAATTAATGAACAGGATGAAAATCACTGTGAGACTGTTAATGTGGGAGAAGTATTTACTCTTCTAAGAAATGTGTTGGCAGTTTTACGTTTATTACAGACAAAGTGTGAAATCAACACTGTTCATCTCCCTCTCCCTTCTTGGTTTCCTAAACTCCTTCATCCCTAACCAGAATTATTGTCCTAGTGTCCTAGCCTGCAGGTCTGCCCCTTCCAGGCCATACTCTACTGACAGTGAAGTCATTTTTCTATAATGCAAAAGTGATCGTGCCACTCTTCTTAAAATCTTCAACAGTTGCCTGCTCCTTACAGGTAAGTACAGACTCCTTTAAAAAAAAAGAAAAAAAAAGACAAACCACTTCCATGGAGTCGATTCCCACTCATGGTGACCGCGTGTATTAGAGCAGAACTGCTCCATAGGGTTTTCTTGGCTGTAATCTTTACAGGAGCAGATTGCCAGGCTTTTCTTTCATGGTCCCACTGGGTGGGTTTGAAGCTCCAACCTTTAGGTTAGTAGATGAGCGCAAACCATTTACACCACCCAGAGACCTTTTAGGGGGTATTTAATTTAAGCCCCTTTCCATCTGGCTAGGTTCCTGTACTCCTTTCCAGCATCATCTCTTGCTGCGCTCCTCTCACACTCCACTCTTCAGCATGCAAGGCTGTTCCAAAATCTGTGCTTTGCACAGGAGCTCCTTCTCTAAGTGCTCTGTCTCCCCCTTGTCTGCCCTGGGAGCACCTTCTCATTTTTTCTAGACTCAGTTCTCATGCAGCTCTTTCTGTCTGAATACTTTCCTGGTGCCTTCAGACTTCGCACACACCTCTAGAGCAGCGCTGCTCACATTTAATATTCTCACTATTTTCATGCCCTTTCTCCCCATACTCAAGTCAGAGACTATGCTTTGCTTGACTTCTGTCTTCGTAACCTCAATGCTCAAAACACTTAATGGAAACTTACTAAATATCAATCAGAAAAATGAAATTGTTCATTGTGTAATGGCAATTCCAAACCCTTTAGAATTTTTAGGAAAAGTTATATCAGGTTTTTGTCCAATTGAGAAGAAACAGGAATCTATATTTGAAAATACTCACTTTTTGCATTTTACTTAATCTATAATTCCAGTATGACAGAGATTCAGTGCTCCAGCTACTAACTAGTCATGTGAGTTAGGCAAGTCACACAAACTTCTCTAGCTGTTTTCTTCTTCTTAAAATAATTTTGATGTCTTTGTCAGGACTGAAATACTTTGATTTTATGGATTGTAGGTACCAACTCAGGATTTTGGTAGTGGCATATTCTTACAGAAATGTACAGTGTTTGAATTAGTGTCTTTTAGGCAACTGTTTGGTGTTTGCTTATGAACTAACACTAATTAATTCATAGTTTCTCTGTATTATCAGTTGGAAATGTTACCAGGTGGAAACCCCAGGTTCTGCTCAGCGTGACTTGTATCAGCCAGTAAAGGAGAGACTGAGGTGGGAGAGTGGAAAGGTGACCCTGTTTCATTGCGCAAGGAAAGGAAGCAGTTGGGGCTGCTGCTGCCAAGACTGCTCCACAAGGGTGAGGGGAGAAGTTATTTTTAAGGCATTTACAAGTAGAGAGTTCATACAAGTTACATCAGCAACATTCTTAATCATACTATGCAGGCGCCAGGATTTTTCTGGGGCAGGCCAAGCAAAGAAACTGGGATTCTAATGCAAAATTGCAAGGGAGGCCTAGCAAGCTGCTTGAGGCAGTGGAATATTCTGCAGGCTGGGGACCTCTGTCTTACTATCATCCCAGAAGCCTTCAATTCCATCCAATAAATAGTATTTTCAAAAGCGTTGAACTGTTGGTAAGGTTGTTTTGTCAGTTCCTGTTAAGGCTTTGAGATGAAGTGTGCTGAGAAACTACTCTTAAATTTGTATTCTACTGAATACAAATTATTGAAATTATTGAAAAGTTGGTGTACGGTTGCCCACACAGTTCTATCTTGACTATTTCAGAGTGTATAAGAGTTTAGAAAGAGAAGATTTTCTAATTAATATTTTATAGTCCATTTTTCTCAGGCTCTTCCTCTGTGGTAACTGGGTATTTGCAGTAAATAAACATTTTAAAGTAATAATAAAATAAGAATAAAGAATGTATCCAATACTAACTTGTGTTATAGTAATTTCTATTCAAATTCTTTCACTTACTTGATTAGAAGCTTCATTAATGCAACAACCATGCCTTTGTATCTCTCATACCATCTGACACCATCCCTTTTGCATAGATGCTAAGTCAGTATTGAATGAATGAACTAATGGGTTAGTACTACCTTAAGACAAAATATGGTCTCTTCCATACTTGAAAGACAGAATATTTTTATTTTTCTCATTCCTCAAATACAGAAAAACTTCTGTGCTGATGTTAACCTATTTCTAACTATATGCTTACATGCTGCCAGAACTACCATCCATGAAGTAACATAGAATGAGAAAATTCCAAAGAATATTGCCTTGCCAGTGGTGCAGTGGTTAAGAGCTACAGCTGCTAACCAAAAGGCTTGCAGTTCAAATCCACCAGCTACTCCTTGGAAACCCTATGGGGCAGTTCTGCTCTGTACTATAGGGCTGCTATGAGTCAGAATCAACTTAATAGCAACAGGAATGTCCTTGTAAGTTAGTGTGTTAAAGTCTTTTATTTTACTGGTTAAAAAAAAAAAAAAACAGATTCTCTTAGAGGAATCATTTGTTATTCACAATGGTTTCACTTCATAGATTTCCACATGCATCTTCAGTGCTTATGGCATCTGATGACTGTCATACTAGAGCAAATTTAAGAGTATTAATTTTTATTTTTAAACATTCATTGAATGCCCACTGTATGCACAGAGGAATAGCTGCCCAATAGTAGTACAATAACTTCTGCCCTTAAAGAGTATTTGATCTTACATGCATAAACCTTGTAAACATTATGCTGAGTGAAGATAATCACAAAAGGAGAAATATTACTGTATTTTTACACAAATAATGAGCACCTTTTGCATTTGTTTGCTGGTCGTGCCCTCCCCCCGCTAGGTAATTTCATAGCTGCCGCTATGCCAGTTTTTTTCACATTGTTATGAAAAAAAAAATTACCACAGTGTGCTTTTGAGGATGCCTTGTGGGAGGTGAGGGAACATGGCCGGCAAACAAGCACAGAAGGCATGCATTATTTGCCTAAAAATACTGTATATGACCTCACTTATATAAAATATATAAAATAGGCAAATGTGTAGACACCGGAGTTTATTAGTGGTTACCAGGGATAGGAGGGAGGGGAAAGGGATAGTCATTGTTTAGGAAGCACTGAGTTTCTGTTTATGGTGATGGAAAATTTGGCAACGGATATTGGTGATGGTTGTACAACAAGATGTCACTAAATTGTACATGTGAAAACGTTGAATTGGCAAATGTTGTGTTTTGTAAATTTTTATAATAAAAAAAATTTGAAGGAAAACTTTTTAAAAAAATGATTATTTTATCTTATTGCAACTAGTGTACACATGACTATGAACAAAGAAAAGGACAAAGTATTTATGGTGGTTCAGGAAAAGGAGAAAAAAACAATCAATTGGGCTTTATTGGAGGATATTGTTCTAGTCTGGACTAAGTTTGTGAGGCAGGGCCAAGATGGCGGAGTAGACAGATGCTTCCAGTGGACCCTCTTACAACAAAGACCCAAAAAAACAAATGAATCGATTATATATGGAAATCTGGGAGCCCTGAACATCAAAGGCAGAGTTGAGGAACCGGACCGAGTGGCAGTGGGAGGGAGAGATGATTTGGAAGCAGTGAGGAGTTGTCAGACCTGACCCAGCGAGAGCCTGAGCCTTTCAGGCCTGATCAGCTCAGGGGTGAGCAGTCAGGCAGGCAAGCAGCGGTGCTTGGGAGGTGCATTTTCCACACCAGGAGAGACCCAGCACCAGAGAGTCTACACGACCACCCAGAACCAGTGAGAAGTAGGCCTGAATCGGCAAAAGATAAATACTTGGTGTACAGCCTACCACGCAGATCAAAAACACCCCTCTTAGGGAAAAAACCTCTCTCCCATTTACCTCCCTGCTCCCTGCTCTGCACTGGATCCCGGACCAGCTTCAGCAATTGCCGAGTCCTCTGGGCCGGAAGTAGGATCTGTCACATGCCTGGAGCCATTCTCCCTGCCTTGGAGACTGAACAAATTAACAAACAGGAGAAAAAATAAACTGCCGGCTCCCCTAAGCCAGGAACCCAGGATAGGCACAGCTCCTTTGCCTAGGCACAGGCATAAAGGATCCACAGACTTTGAGTGCCTTTCCCCCTGCATAGACTTGTGTGGGCCCATTTCAACAGCATAGGCCGTCATGACCATAGTACAACAGGGTATATACCAGAAGTCTAACTTCAACTGTTTCAGCTGTGAAGTGGCAGGTTCTTGACATTTCACACTGTTCTGCCTATTAAGCAGGGTCTTTGCCTACCCACATCAGGGGCCTGAGGACTGGTGGCTCCACCCACGCCACCTAACCACCTGCGATAGGGCCCATGAATAAGAGGTGCCCCCCAGTCCTTACAGCCAACAGCATTAGGTACTCATAGTCTGGCTGCAAAACCCACCCACCTATGCGCTCTAGGGAACAGGGACACACCTTTCTTCTAGACACTCGGGCGGCCGTCAGCTCCCTGCCTTGCTCAGAGTGCATCCCCCTGGTGCAGCCAGATGCCTGTGCCTACATCAGTCACCCGTGCCTGTCTAGGACTGTAAGTGAGAGCCTACACCACACACTTGGTGGCTATCTACCTGGGCACCTAAGCTGAATCCATACAGGAGGAGTGGGTGGACTCCTGAGCTCACATACCTAGTAACAGATCTAACCATTTGGTGACAGGACATTAGAGGTTCAAAGGTGCCAATAATCAAACTCACATGAGCAGCTATTTGGGCATATCAAAACAAAACAAGAAGCTAGGACACAGTAAGCAAACAAAATAAATAAATATAATAACTTATTGATGGCTCAGAGACAACAGTCAATATCAAATCATGTAAAGAGGCAATCCACAATGGCTTTAGTAAGCTCCCAAAATAAAGAATCTAGAAATTTTCCAGAGGAGGAAAATGTCTTGGAATTAGCAGAGGCAGAATACAAAAGATTAATATACAGAACTCTTCAAGAAATTAGGAAGGAAAGTAAGCAAAACGCAGAACACGCAATAGAGGAAATTAAAAAGATTAGAGAAGAGTATAATGACAAATTTAACAGGCTGCAAGAATCCATAGAGAGACAGCAATCAGAAATTCAGAAGATTAACAATAAAATTTC
>NW_004443983.1:8583095-8619646 GCF_000243295.1 Trichechus manatus latirostris
AGAATTAGTGAGACTGAAGATAAAGCACTTGACAACAAATTATTTGAGGAAAAATCAGATAATAGGGTTAAAAAAAATGAAGAAACCCTAAGAATTATGTGGTACTCTGTCAAGAGGAATAACGTACGTGTGATTGGAGTACCAGAACAGGAGGGATAACAGAAAATACAGAGAGAATTGTTGAAGATGTGTTGGCAGAAAACTTCCCTTATATCCTGAAAGATGACAAGATATCTATCTAAGATGCTCATCGAACCCCACATAAGGTAGATCCCAAAAGAAAGTCACCAAGACATATTATAATCAAACTTGCCAAAACCAAAGATAAAGAGAGAATTTTAAGAGTGGCTAGGGATAAAAGAAAAGTCGTCTACAAAGGAGAGTCAATAAGAATGATCTTGGACTACTCAGCAGAAACCATGCAGGCAAGAAGGCGGTGGGATGACATATATAAATCCTTGGACTAAGTTTGTTACAAGGAATATGTACCAGGTTCAGAATGGCCACTCAGCCTTACCTACCCTCCTAGATTGCAACCTCTTTCTTTCCAGCCATAGTGGCTCAAGTGGTAGGTGGCTCACTGTGTTCCCTGCCACTGCTGCTCACTCCCACAGACCAAAGAGCCACCAATTGCAGCACTGATGACAAGAGAGACCACCCTGCAGAGGCTCTGGCTTCCTCAGTGCCTATCTGGAAGAGTCAGATGCACAAACCTGAGATGATGTGGAAGTAACCCTCTGTGGGATAGCAACCACTGAGACAAGAGACAGGAAGGAGCCAGCTGATAAATTACTCCTCCTTTCTTCTCCCTGACAAACTATTCTGAATGCAGTAGTTTCCTATGGTCTCTCTGAAGACATTCTGTAAGACCATATAACCAGCTGTGTATGTTGCAAGGCTATGACCAGCTTGGTTATGCACCCCTTTGTATTGATTCTCCCCTTTCTTTCCTCACTTACTTCCCCCCCCCCCCACTCTTGCTTCCCTGAGATTACACTCCCAATAAAGTATAAGCATTTAAGCTTTTCCTCAGGCTCTACTTTCTAGGGAACCTAGGCTAAAATAGAACCCATATAAACAGCTCATGTAACTACATTGATGTTCATAGGCTCTGAGCCTTATTGTAAAAAATGCATTCAGTATGGACAAACATAAAGAAAATAAAATTATTCTTAATCTCATCTACCCAGATATAGTAATAGAAAACACACATACAAGCACAAACATAAGCAGGATGTAGTGCACATTATTGATTGCCCACATACTGTCTATCCTCACTTGTCTTCTTCCCAATAGATCCTTAATTTTGTTTAGGCACCCCTTCTACATGAAACCCATGTGTTGCAGAGTCCCATTTCCAAATGCAAGGGTAGGCCTGATTGATCTAAGGATAATCCCAGCCTCTTAACAACAACTGGGTTAGGAAT
This sequence comes from Trichechus manatus latirostris, assembly GCF_000243295.1. Classification (NCBI taxonomy): domain Eukaryota; kingdom Metazoa; phylum Chordata; class Mammalia; order Sirenia; family Trichechidae; genus Trichechus; species Trichechus manatus. Next base: position 8,584,523 of record NW_004443983.1, read on the forward strand.
GGGCGAAGGATGAAATATAGACTAATAAGCATTTGGGATAAGTTTTCTGGAGATTTCTAGAAAAGTTCTCCATGTTCTTCTGGTAGGGTTTCTAGAAGCAATTCCTTCTCTCTTTCCCTCCCAAGTGGAACATGGACATGAAGAGGATGCATGTACCACTAATTGCCGTAGCAGCTAACTACATATCCAAAGGGAAATCAACTTTAGAATAAAAATCACATTGTGAAGGGAAAGGAACAGGATGGAAAAAATTAGAGCTTTGATGAGATCAGTCGAGCCACTGAAAGCCACCCTGCATTTAGACTGTTGTGTAATCCAATGCATTTCTTTATTGTTTAAGACCACATGAGTTATGTTTTCTTTACTTGTACCCAAAAGCATCCAGAACACTCATGTATTTACATAAGTGGGATTTTACTATGAATGCTGTTTTGTAATCAGTGTTTTTTTAATACTACATCATATAAATATACCTTGTAAATATACATCTCATATCACCATTTTTAATAGATACAGTATTCCATGGTGTGTGTATATATAGATATGTTGTTATTGTTGTTAGGTGCCATCAAGACGGTTCTGACTCATAGCAGCCCCATGTACGACAGAACAAAACTCTACCTGGTCCTGCACTATCCTCATGATCATTGTTATGCTTGAGTCCATTGTTGCAGCCACTGTGTCAATCCCTCGCATTGAGGATCTTCCTCTTTTTCACCGACTCTCTGTTTTACCAAGCATGATGTCCTTCTCCAGGGACTGGTGGCTCCTGATAACATGTCCAAAGTATGTGAGATGAAGTCTAGCCATCCACACTTCTAAGCAGCATTCTGGCTGTAATTCTTCCAAGAAACACTTGTTCATTCTTCTGGAAGTCCATGGAATATTCAATATTCTTCACCAACACCATAATCAAATGCATCAATTCCTCTTTGGTTTTCCTTATTCATTGCCCAGCTTTCACATGCATATCAGGTGATTGAAAATACCTGGCTTGGGTCAGGCACACTTTAGTCCTTAAGGTGACTTTGCTTTTTAATACTGTGTCCTGGATTGAATTGTGTCCCCCCAAAAATGTGTGTAGCAACTTGGCTTGGTGATGATTCCCAGTATTGTCTGACTGTGTAATCTAATGTGATCTCCTTATGTGTTGTAAACTCTATCACTATGATGAGGTTATATGTGATCTCCTTATGTGTTGTAAATTCTGTCACTGTGATGAGGTTATGCTGATGAGGTTTACAAGATTAGATAATGTCTTAATCCAAGCTGTTTGGTATATAAAAGAGAGAAGCAAGCAGAGACACATGGGAAGCTCATACCACCAAGAAAGCAGTGCCGGGAGCAGAGCGCATCCTTTGGACCTGAGGTTCCTGCGCAGAGAAGCTCCCAGACCAAGGGAAGATTGATGACATGGACCTTCCTGCAGAGCTGACACAGAAAGTATTCCGCTGGAGCTGACACCCTGAATATGGACTTGCAGCCTACTGGACTGTGAAGAAATAAGCTTCTCTTTGTTAAAGCCATGTACTTGTGGTGTTTCTGTTAGAGCAGCACTAGATGACTGAGACACACTGTAAAGAGGTCTTTTGTAGCAGATTTGCCCACTGCAATACATTGTTTGATTTCTTGACTGCTGCTTCCATGGACATTGATTGTGGATCCAAGTAAAATGAAATCCTTGATATCTTCAATATTTTCTCTGTTTATCATGATGTTGCTTATTGGTCCAATTGTGAGGATTTTTATTTTCTTTATGTCGAGGTGTAATCCATACTAAAGGCTGTAGTCTTTGATCTTCATCGGTAGATGTTTCAAGCAGGCAAGGTTGTGTCATCTGCATATCTCAGGTTATTAATGAGTGTTCCTCCAGTCCTCTTCTTCATATAGTCCAGTTTCTTGTATTATTTGCTCAGCATACAGATTGAATAAGTGTGATGAAAGGATACAGCCCTGACACACACCTTTCCTGAATTTAAAACATGCAGTATCCCCTTATTGTGTTTGAACAACTGCTTCTTGATCTATGTACAGGTTCCTCATGAGCACAGTTAAGTCTTCTAGAATTCCCATTCTTTGCAATGTTATCTATAATTTGTTATGATCCACACAGTTGAATGCTTTTGCGTAGTCAATACAACACAGGTAAATATCTTTCTGGCATACTCTGCTTTCAGCCAAGATCCATCTGACATCAGCAGTGATATCCTTTGTTCCACATCCTCTTCTGAATTCAGCTTGAATTTCTGGTAGTTCCCTGTTGATGTACTGCTGCAACCGTTTTTGAATTATCTTCAGCAAAATTTTACTTGTGTGTGGTATTAATGATATTGTTTGATAATGTCTGCATCCTGTTGGATCACCTTTCTTTGGAATGGGCACAAATAAGGATCTGTTCCAGTTGGTTGGCCAGGTAGCAGTCTTCCACATTTCTTGGCCTAGACAAGTGAGTGCTTCCAGCATTGCATCTGTTTGTCAAAACGTGTCAGTTGGTATTCTGTCAGTCCCTGGAACCTTGTTTTTCACCAGTGCCTTCAGTGCAACTTGGACTTCTTCCTTCAGTGCCATCAGTTCTTGATCATCTGCTACCTCTTGAAATGGTTGAATATCAAACAGTTCATTTTGGTCCAGTGACTCTGTGTATTCCTTCCATCTTCTTTTGATGCTTCCTCCATCATTCAACTTTTTGCCCATAGTATCCTTCAGTGCTGCTACTTGAGGCTTGAATTTTTTCTTCAGTTCTTTCAGCTTGAGACATGCCAAGTGTGTTCTTCCCTTTTTGTTTTCTAACTCCATGTCTTTGCACATTTCGTTATAATACGTTACTTTGTCTTCTTGAGCCGCCCTTTGAAATCTTCTGTTCAGCTCTTCTACTTCATCATTTCTTCCTTTTTCTTTAGCTACTCTCTGTTTAAGAGCAAGTGGAGTCTTATTCATCTGAAATACATTTTTTCAACAACATGAATGGTGACTATACAGATGGACCTCACTAGATGGAACACACAGGAATCAAATCGACTGTATCTGTAGAAAGAGATGATGGAGAGGCTCAATATCATCAGTCAGAACAAGGCCAGGGGCTGCCTATGGAACAGACCATAAATTGCTCATATGCAAGTTCAAGTTGAAGCTGAAGAAAATTAAAACAAGTCCACATGAGCTAAAGTATGACCTTGAGTATATTCTACCTGAATTTAGAGACCATCTCAAGAACAGATTTGATGCATTGAACACTAGTGACCAAAGACCAGATGAGGTGTAGGATGACATCAAGGACATCATACATGCAGAAGGCAAGACGTCATTAAAAAGACAGGAAATAAAGACCAAAATGGATGTCAAAAGAGACTCTGAAACTTGCTCTTGAACATAAAGGAGCTAAAGAAGGTTAATAGTAATGTTAAATAGGTTAATTAAGGGAGATTTTTCTGAGAAAATAATTTTTGAGCAAAGACCTGCAAAGAGTGAGTGAGCAGCCATTTATTTATCTGGAGGAAGAAGGTTTCTAATAGAAGAAGCAAATGTAAAGGTCATGAGGTGAGAGCATGCTTGGTGTATTCAAAGAGGAATATAGAGTTCAGTGTGCGTGAAGTGAGACGGAAGAATAGTAGGAGATGAAATAGGAAGGGGACAAACTTTATGGCCTTGTACATTATTGCAAGGACTTTAGCTTTTAGTCTGAGTGAGAAAGTTTTCTGCTTGATTCTCTTGGATTGTCTATACTTTACTTTCTTTCTCCAGTTTCTTACTTCTTGTAAACTCTACAGCCTACTCAAGTGTGGCATCTATCACTCTCATCACTCCATAGAAAACGTGCTAAGGTAACTAGTGACCTTCTTCTCAGTACATAAAAAGATCCCCAGAATAAAATTTTCAGTCCCACATCTTGTATTACCTCTCATCAATCATGTTGACCATTGTCTGCCTCTCAAAACATCCTCTTTTCTTGACTCCCATGACCCAGTAGTTTCCTTGCTTTCCCCTAGTTCCTTGTTTTCTGTCTGATTTGTAGGCTCATCTCTTCTACCTAACTGTTAAGTATTAGAATTATTCAAGGCATCAATTTTGCCCACTCCTCTTTTAACGCTACGTGTTCTCTTTAAACATTCTTATTTACCATTTCAGCTTCTTTTAACTTTTTATATGCCAGTGATTCCCATAGTCAATGTCCAGCTCAGAACTCTCTTCTGAGCCTCAGACCCACATAACTAATTAACCCAATTGCCTTTAAAATATCTCTACCAGCTGTTTCAAAAGCATCTCAAACTCAACAAGTCCAATACTGGACCCATGATCTCTCCCCAAAAATCTAATCTTCCAATCTTGCCTATCTCATTCAATGTGACCATATACACAAGCCAAAACAAAACTTGACATTGTCCTTGATAAACCCATATTGAGTTTATCACCAAGTGTTATATAAATGAGCCAAAGATGGCCTCTGTGTACTAATGTATCAGCCAGGGCTTTGAACCGATTCATTTTTTGGTTTGATCCCCTGCTGAGAATTTGTATTTCCACCCCAGATATACTGAATCAGAATCTATGTTTTAAAAAGACCCCTAGGTGATTCTTATGGATTCCCAGGTGAATCACCTGGAGATCTTGTTAAAATGTAGATTCTGATTCAGTATATCTCGGATAAAAATGCAAATTCTCAGCAGGGGGTTAAACTGAAAGGAACCGGTTGGAAGCTCTGGTGTTAGCCTCAGGTTGTTTATTTCTTTATAGCAAGCTGAGGCCCATTAGCCCAAAAAACAAGCCCACCAGTACCAAACTCAATTTTGATCACATCCAGTTGTTTTAAAAATAGCCCAAATTAGCAGATTTTTAGCCATTTAGAGCCTGCCTGTTTTACATACCCTGGAAAACTGTGTCCAGCATCTGCTGCTCACAGATAAGATAAAGGCTCCCAAGATGCTGCTGTCCTTTGACGCTCTCTGGTCCGGAGACTCTCCACCTTGCTGCAGAAGAACATCACCTAGGCATGCATAAGCCTCCTCCTCTTTCTTCCCTTTCCTGGGAATTTCCTTGCCCTCTTTCCCTTCTGGAAGACCTCCTGCTGTAGGGAACCACCCTATATATACTTGTCAATGTATCAGCCCCAATAAATAACTTGTTGTGCAGTGCTGCTATCTTGTGGTCATATCTTTTTCCTTAATCAACCCCCAAACTTCCTTGAACTCACTACACCAAGTCCTTATTATTTCACCTTCTAAATCTCATTTCTGTCCAATTCTTTCCATATCTATTGCTACCACCCATATTCCCTAACCTGCAGTATTGCAAATATTTTGAATTGAACTTCCTTCATCCCTTTGGTGCCCTCCAAACCTCCATCCTCCACACTGTAGCCAGAGAGATCTTTTTTAATCTGAACAGGTTTCGCCTGCTTAAAACCCTTCAAGTGAATCAAAACCCTTAACATAGCCAACAAAGGCCCCCCACAGGTTCCACTTCCTCCTTCCTCTCCTGCCTCATCTTGCTGTCTCTCCTCCTGGCTCTCTGCACACCAACCACTCTAGTCCTCTTTCCGTTTCAGTTTCTCCAATGTTTGTTTGCTCTAGCTCCCTTCCAACTTTCATGCAGCTTGATATACCCAGCTATTCTCAACCTTCTGAACTCAGCCCAAGAACCACTTTTTCAACCTTCCCTGACCCCCACCCTCATCATTCTTACCTCTGAGCACTTATCTCAGTTTGTAATGATATGTTCATTTGTGGGAATTTTTGTAATATCTTTATAACCCACCTAATCGTGAGCCTCCTGAGAGCAGGGACTGTGTCTAGTTTCGTTCACTGTTGAATCCCCAGGCCTGGTAACCTGGCACATTGTAGGTGCTCAGTAAATATTTGTGGAAACAGTCAATGAAGTTTGCTTGCTTCTTAGAATTAAACCAATAAGTTGCCATTTCGCATAATTGGTACACCAGTACGTTTATTTTCATTTGCAGAAACAATTTATTTCCATAAACATAAAAGGTACCCTTTTATTGTGGTAAATATATACGTAACAAAACATTTGACGTTTTGACATTCTTCACATGTACAGGTCAGTGACATTAACTTATTTCATCATGTTGTTCAACCATTACCCTCATCTGTTCCCAGATTTTCCGTCACTGTTGACAGAAGCTCAGCGTCCCTGAAGCATTGACTCCTCCTTTCCCTGTTCCTCTCACCTGTTCCTGGTAACCACTAATCAAATTTTGTCTCCACACATTTGCCTATTCTAGATGGTTCATATAAGTGGTATCGTATAATATTTGTCCTTTTGTAAATGACTTATTTCACTTGGCATAATGTTTTCAAGGTTCATCCATGTTGTAGCATGTATCAGGATTTCATTTCTGTTTATAGCTGAGTAATGTAAAATTACCATTTTTGAGAAGTTTCTAGGTTTTTCTGCACTTGCTAGACAAGAAATTGCTGTTGAGGTTTTTCTCACTTTATCAAGATCTGATTTAACTTCCCTCTCTCCTAGTGCTTTCCACCTGGACTCAGAATTGAGTAAATGCACAGATGCAGGGCTGATAGCTGTACATTACTGCTAAAGGCATTTCCAAAATGTGTTAAAGGTGTTGTTTTGACTATGGGTGAAATCAACTTTCTGGAAGCTTCAGGAAAATATTACAACCTGAGGTGTTATTTCCCAGTATTTCTACTGAGCACTGCCCTGGGGACGGTAAAACAGGCAGCCCAGAAAATCCAAGTCTGTCGGCAAATTTGAGATCAGAGCTGCGAGGTGTTTAAAAGGAGGCAAGGCCCGAAACAAAAGTAGAAAGCGAATGAATGGCTGGGTCAGCAGAAGTCACATCACCACAGGGACAGTTCCAGAAAGCCAGAGCCCCAGCTCTGTGGGTGATCTACAACTAGTTTTAAAGTATTTTGACCCAAATTTGGCAAGAAAAGTAACATTAAAAAAACTTATTTCTCCCCTCAGTTTCTCATGCGTTGTGTAGACATTAACGAGGTAAGGTTATCAGGCAAGTGGCTTACTTTACCATTTTTTACTTTACCATTCAGACTAGCTTTCATTTCTGAAAAAGCTTTAAAATATATTACTAAAGAGTAATACTTTTATATATATATAAATAGACATACTGTCTATTTAGTAAACCGTCACTCCTGTTTCTCTTGGCTGCCTGATCATTTGGTGGGAATAAAAAAACTTCTTGTAGCCCTTCCTGAACTAATAGTCCTTTTGGACAGAGAATCTCTCTGGGCATTCTACTGTAATTCTATATTCTTTAGAATGTAGGCTATAATTTTGTAGCTTACAGAATTGTTGTTGTTATAAACATCTGTGGGTATTTTTTTCTGGCTCGAAGTGTCCATCTCTTAAGCTCTATTACAGTTACTTCTTGTATGTTTCCTCTTCCCTCACCAGTCAGAGAATAGCAGAGTTCATAGGTCAAATGAAATTCAATGAACATAGAATTCTGATTTTTTTCAAAAGATTTATTTTTCTGGAATCTTAATTCATATTCAAACGCGTGCGCGCACACACACACACACCCCTTCACTTCTCCAATAGAGTTCTTAGTTTCCACCCCCTACTCATGGATGGTGATTCCAATTCATAGCCACCCTATGTGTTACAGAGTAGAACTGCTTCATAGGGTTTTCTTGGCTATTATCTTTACAGAAGCAAATTGCCAAGCCTTTCTTCCACGGTGCCACTGGGTGGGTTCAAACTACCAACCTTGGGTTAGTGGTCAAGTGCAAACTGTTTGCACCACACATGTCCCTTGATATTATAAAATGGCTTAATTTACCCTGGTTAAGGCTGTCTGGCATCATAGCTGTGTAATCTCCTGGGCCCCACCCGGGAAACGGACATTCAAAGCCATTATAACTCAGCCTATGTAACACAGCCATAAATAACTTAGCCTTAGCCTGCCCTGGAGTGTTGTACCCTGTGGTTGAGTGAGGATTTATAATCTGTAAATTCGGTAGCAGATTTATTTCTATTTTATTATTTTAATTATTATGCATTAGCTTACATATATATGTAAGCTAATATGTTATAACTAATATATAAGCTAATATGTTATATAACTCCATATGTTACATATGGAGCCCTGGTGGCACAGTGGTTAAGAGCTTGGCTGCTAACCAAAAGGTCCGCAGTTCAAATCTGCCAGCTGCTCCTTGGAAACCCTATGGGGCAGTTCTACTCTGTCCTATAGGGTTGCTATGACTTGGAATCGACTCGATGGTAACAGATTTGGTGGTTTTTTTTTTTTTTTTATAGTATATATATTCTTTTTTGTATATCAAACATTACATAATTTAGTTTTTTTTTTTTTAAAGAGTAGAGTTCCAGAATCAGTCATTAAACATTAAATTCTAGTTTTTTAACTATACAGTATATGCTCTTGGGCGAGTTCCTTAACCTTTCTGTGCCTCAGTTTCTTCATCTCTAAAGTATATAGGGATAATCCTGCAGGTCCATACTCCTTTCTCTGCAGTTCTGAAATTCAAAAAGCTCTAAAACTGACAGCTTTTTCATCAGTTTGCTGCAAGTTCAGTCAGTAGCAAAATTTGACCTGAACCAACCAGAGTCTATTTACAGTCTTTATTTATTCCACTTAGTGTGACTATTCACATGTGTAGTAGTAGAAATATAAATGTATTTGATTATTGGTGCTGCCCTAGACTTCTCTGGGGGGTGTTATATACTGTTTAATACAATGTATTACCTTTTTAAAATTCAAAAATTTCTGAAATTCAGAAGTTATCTTTCTAAATCTAACCCCAACAGATTTGGAAAAGAGCCTTTGAATCTTTTCCACCTCAGAGGGCAGCTGTGAGGATTGAATATGGCAATCTATAGGGTTGCTATGAGTTGGAATCGACTCTATGGCAACAGGTTATGTAAGTTGTTGCAGACTCTTGAGATGTGACCTTACTTACTGAATGAATATTTATTGAATTTTGACCATGTGCCAAGTCTGGGATGGGATGGTGGTGAGAGGGCAGGTAGAAAATGCTTCCTTTAGGAGCCCTGCTCTAGCAAAAAATAGATACACAAGGTGAGGAAAGCTGGGTGAAAGGGGTGGTAGCCTTCCAGGCTTGGTTCACCTAGAAAAGACAGGAACTTGCCAGCATGGGGTGTCAGCTGAACCAGGTTACGAGTGTGAGGAAGGGTTTTCCAAGTAGAGGAGGAGGGATGTAGGAGCGAGGGACCCCAGTGCCTTTGGGAACTGCAAGAAGTCATGTAGAAGGAGATCCATGGCAGGGAGAGAGGATGAGGCAAACAGGTGGGAAGGGAGTACAACATAAAATGCTTGGTGAGTCAAGTGAAAAAGTTTGGATTTTATCCTGGAGGCCATGGACAGACAGCGAAGGATGAGCATGATGTCTCTGAGTGTGTATGTTCAAAAACCCTCAATAATTTATTTCAGTCAGTTATAAATTTGTTAAGTATTATCCAATATATGACTTTATGTATGCATACACACGTTATTCCCCCTCCAAAATTAATATTTTCTGATCTATCCTTTTAAAAAAGACAAAAATATTTAAATAACTACCAAAATGTATAATATACATTAATTGATTTTCCCATCTGGTTACCTTGATTTTTCAACTAATAATTTTATAGATAACAGAATTCTTTAAATCTGTCCTTCTTATAGAGCAAATATTAAGTACTTCAAATTAATATTGATCATGTAGGAACATCTTTTGAATTTGTATGCTCTTGTTATAATGTTTGTTGATGATTATCTCTCTGAAGTCGGCTGACATGGTTAAAATATTTAAAGTTGTTAGCCTAATTAGTCTTATTTGGGGTTTTAATATGACTAATATTTAAAGAATTGGGAGTGACATCTTTTCAAGAAAACTACCCATCTACATTCAGGTCCTCAATTCCTCTACAAAATTTACTGAATTCATTAAAATAAAAACAAACAAAGCAATTTCATTTTAAAAGGAAAGAATATGAGTGATTTTGAAGGAGTTCTTTTTCAAATATTCTTTCATGTATATTTATTACTTTAATACCACTACCCACCTGTAAGTTGTCAGGTTGTAGTGGCTTGCCTGTTGCTATGATACTGGAAGCTATGGCACCAGTATTTCACATACCAACAGATTCACCCATGGTGCATAGGTTTCAGCAGAGCTTCCAGACTAAAACAGACCAGGAAGAAAGGCCTGGTGATCTACTGCTAGAAATTAGCCAATGAAAACATTATGGATCCCAACAGAATATTGCCCTATATGGTTCTGGAAGATGAGCCCAAACATACCAACAATCATGAAGATGGCACAGAACCCAGCAGCGTTTCATTCTGTTATACATGAGGTCACTATGAGTTGGAGCCAACTCAATGGCAACTAGCAAAAATATAACATTACTTCAATAATTTAAAAATCATTATTAATTTTTTAAAACAACCAAAAAAAAAATTTAAACAATTAAACCTCAATTACTGAATATCAAACGGAAAAAAGTTTCTTGAACTTATTCCCTGCACCTTCATCCCTGGAATCTTCTATGAATTTCCTTCTTGTTATCCCGCCCCAGTAAACTATGGAGACAAATTATACAACTGGAAGGCAACTGTAAAATCCCTTATAAGCCACGCCTGCTTTCACAGAGGAGTGAAACGTCTTTCCTGATTGTTCAAAACCAGAAAGGGAATGGTCATGCCTGCCTTTGGCTGAGTGGGGTAGGAGACTCATACCCACTGCTGCCTGGTGAAGCACTAGTGATGACAGCTTTGACTGTGACACTCTCGAGGACTCCAGTTACTTCAAGAGATGTGTGAAAATCTGAAGGGGGAAAAAAATACTTCAGCTGTATTTTTATTCATTTATAATAGCTGTTCTTCAGCATTTTTTCATGGTGGGACTGTGCTTGCGTATGTGTGTGTTTATGTATGTGCACTGGGGGTTCGGAGAAGTAGATGTGTTAGGAGACTAAGGCATATTGGAGGAGTTTCATGCCTAAGGGAATCTCAGATGTAACAATATTTCTGTCTAAAGAGAGAGTTTAACTGGATGACCACTCAAGGTGCCTTCAAGCTGGAAAATTTCATAAGGCTGTTAAGTTAACTGCTGCCCAGTGGCCCTTGGCCATTAACATTCATTAGCAAGTACCCGTTGTTTAGCACTGGTTAGGGTATCAGTACCCCCTTGAATATACTTTGTCACCTCCTGGCACACAACAACAACAACAACAACAACAACCCTGCTCTTAAAGCCCTTATTGAAAACAGACAGATTATTAAGTTAAATGAACAAACATTTATATATGGGCCCAGGTTCACCAATGCCTTCCAAATAGAGGAGAAATAAAGACAGGATTGCAAAGATGCCAATACTATCTGAAAGCAGTGGGGAACTAATTTCTTGCACCTGTGTATGTGTATATATAATGAAACCATAACCTTAGATTTGAACATTAAAGAATTAGTGGATTAGTGGCATTCTCACTGATCTTTCTGAGTTACAGCAATGTTCTCTTGCTGTGGCAGATTATCTGCAAGTATGACTACCTAGAATTCTTTCCATTCCTGTACACGCATGTGGCTTCTCCATCAAGAGATTGAACCTCTTCCTTTCCCCTTGAATCTGGCTGGCCTTGTGGCTTGCTTTGACTGATAGAATGCAACAGAAGTGATGCTGTGTGACTTCCAATTCTAGGCCTTAAGAGGCCTATCAGTTTCTGTTTTTGCCCTATTGGAAGCCAGCTGCCATGTAAAGAAGTCTGAACAATCCTGCTGGGAGGCCATGAGGAGAGAAGCCTTGGAGGATGAGAGGCCATGTGGAGACCTGAGATGCCCCAGCCAACAGCCAGTACATACAGCCAAACGTGAGTAAAGCCACTTTGGATATTCCAGCCAAACTCCCAGTTGACACCATGTGGAGCAGAAGAACTGCCCAGCTAACCCAGCCAACCCAGGATCATTAGAAACTATAAATTGATTTTTTAAGCACTAAATTTTAGGCTGACTTGGTATGCAACAGTAGATATCTAAAAGACTTCGTATGAGGCTTGGGCAAATGATGTAACTGTTCCAAGCCTCAGTTTTCCTAATCTATAAAATGGAGATGATATAAATGATATCTGCCTCACAGGGTTGTCATGGTGACCAGTGAGGTAGTGTAAGTAAATGTTCTGGATAAACTGTAAATTGAATTTAAAATGCTAGTTGTTGAAATTTTATGTACTTGTATGTATGTGTTCTGGCTTCATCTCCTGTTAAATAACCCCTTGCTTTACCTTACCACTCTTGCCATTGAGTCTATTCCAACTCATAGTGACCTTAAAGAACAGAGTAGAAGGGCCCCACAGGGTTTCCAAAGCTGTAATCTTTATGGAAGCAGACTGTCACATCTTTTTCCCACACAGTGACTTGTGTGTTTGAACCACCAACCTTTTGATTAGCTGCCAAGCACTTAACCACTGCACAACCAGGGCTCCTTTGCTTTACCTCATTGTTGTTGTTGCTAGGTGCCGTTGACTCGGTTCTGACTCATAGTGACCCTATAGGAAGGACAGAGTAGAACTGCTCCATGGGGTTTCCAAGGAACAGCTGGTCATTTTGAACTGCTGACCTTTTGGTTGGCAGCCACAGCTCTTAACCACTGTGCCACCTTTTATTATAGTACAGAGGGAAAGAAGGGCCCTGTGGAGAAATGCTGAGTGTATTCTTTCCTTTTGGTTTTCTAACTCCAGGTCTTTGCACATTTCATTATAGTACTTTACTTTGTCTTCTCAAGCTACCCTACGTTCAAGAGCAAGTTTCAGAGTCTGTCTTCTGACATTCATTTTGATCTTTTTTTTCTGTCTTTTGCATGACATTTTGCTTTCTTCATGTATGATGTCCTTGATGTCATCCCACAACTCCTCTGGTCTTCAGTCATCAGTGTTTGATGTGTCAAATCTATTCTTGAAATGGTCTCTAAATTCAGGTGGGACATACTCACGGTCGTACTTTGGCTCCTCTGGGTTTGTTTTAATTTTCTTCAGCTTCAACTTAAACTTGCATATGAGCAATTGATGGTCTGTTCTGCAATCAGTCCCTGGCCTTGTTCTGACTGATGATATTGAGCTTTTCCATCGTCTTTTTGCACAGATGTAGTCAATTTGATTTCCATGTATTCCATGTTTGGAATATAGTAAGTACTTAATAAGTGCCTGCAATTAGTATTATATTAAAGGCATATTTCCTTGCCATACTCTCTCCACCACCACCACAACCTCCTCCAAGTCCTCCACAGTCTGGATCAGGTAGCACCCGTGAGTGTCCAAACTTCCTAGTGTAGGGATTCGTCTCAGGAGTCTGAGGAAAACATGAAAGGGTACTGGGCTAAAGCATCTCATCAGGGGTGGTTAGGAGTATCCACCAGGTGGGAATCTTATTTTATTTCCTGAATTCTACCTAAGCGGGCCAAATGATGTGGTGGCATGTGCTGGCCTAGGTCATGGGAGGAAAGAAATCATACAATTGTGGAAAAGGAAAGATGCATGAAAATAAAATAAACAGAAAGAATGTGGGTCAGAGAGGGAGAATAGGGGGGAAAAAGACAAGAAAAAGAAAGTAGAGGTTTCCTCAGAAAGGAGGAATTACAACCTACAAGGCCCTTCCGTTAATCCATTTTGAGAATAAGAATGAAAATTAAGAGTCCTCTTCCAGAATAGAAAGGTAAATCTTTGTAAAAGTATTTCAAGAGTTTGCTTTCTGCAGACCTTACCAAGATGCTGATGGTGCATCGGTCTTGCTCTCTCTCAAGCCGACGTTTTCTCAGGCATCTATGTGCATGTGTACTGTGGAAGAAGCAGTTTAAGAGAAACATATTTTAAAACGCTATGATATCTAAAATCGGCTCTAGAGAGAGGGAGTGGAATTTCTGAACTACCTTACAAGCACATCTTAATGTAGCTTATGCTGTGAGAACATCTGTTAAGCTGCTTCAAAAGCAGGCAGAGTCCCATAAGGGTATGATAAGCAAATGGTCCTAGCCAAAATGCTTTATCTCCTGGGTTCTCACACATTTCAGATCATGATGCTGCCGGGTTTTTGGGCACCATATCAGTCAAAGACAGTTCTATTTGCCAACTTCTGCTCTAACTCAAGGAAAGAATCTAACGAAGGCATTTCATTCTTAGTGACTCGGGGAAGAGTATATATGAGAAGCTTCCCTTTCAATGTCCATAAAAACATATTTTAAAAAATTCATTAAAATATTGGCGGTGTATTTTTCAAAGTGTACATAATGAGCATGTATTTTTCTTATAAAGGAAAAGATAAGCTTTTTTAAATAGGAAAAGTTATACCTCAAGTGCATCCTGCTCCAAGTGCAGCGTAGATACCATCACTCCAGCTACACATGAGACCACCTAGTCCTCTCCATCCAAAATCCCAGACAGGACTAGAAATAAAATTTTTTTAAGTTTCTAATCCAGCAATACACATGCTTTTGAAATCATTTATTTGTTGTTATTTGAAGGTTCTGTTAGGATCAGTTCAGACAAATGTGACCAAAGAGACAAATTCATGGCTATCATCTTCGTCCACCTTCAGACCCATATGTAGACTGTCCTGTGGCTTAGCAGCTGTAAATCATGAGCAGTTTCACCTCACACTCTACTCAGTGACTGCTCCAAGTCTGAATACAGCTTTTTTCCTGTTCCACTCTACTGTGTTCCACTTTCCTTAAAAAAGAAGAAAGGAATTTTAAATAAGCTGACTTGCAATTTATCCCTTTGTCTTTAGATGAGACTGCACTGAAATCACAGGAAAGTGAGGCAGCATCCAACCCATGTCTTGCTGAGAGTGCATATCTAAGACATACTGTAGGAAGCGTGGGAGGGAGGGAGGGAGGCAGGGAAGGAAGAAGGAAGGAAGGAGGGTGGGGAGGACCATTTTTTAGTTATCAAATACAGTGTTGAATCCCTCACATCACTGTAATTGATCTCATTTTATTCTTGTTCTTTCTTTGTAGTCCCAACTGCCTTTTCTGTTCTTCCTATATTTAGAAAGACTTTTTATTAGGACATTCTTCAGCCTTGTCTTTTCCAGGTTGAGTAATTTGTTTCTTTTAGCTTTCCTCATAGGCCCTATTCCCTATCATTTAAAATTAGCTTTGTTTCTCTCACTTGAATTCCTGGTGCTAAGGGATATTAAATTGGATTCCAGTAAGGGTCTGCCCTGACCTGAGAGTAATTACACAATTGATGAGTTCATGAGCCATTTGTGCAATTTTATTCCCCATAAGGAAGGGAGCTAGCCTTCCATGGGATTTTCCTGGTGACCATTAAAGACTGGGCAGGCACTGATGACTGGTTGAACATTAGCCGTAAATAAGAGCATCCAACAAACAGTGTTAACTGTTACCTGTTACATGCAATATATATTACCCAAAATTGGTTAATTAAAAATTGAATCTATATTGCAAAACTTCTTCATTAGAGAGGAATAAATCAAATACAGGATTGGCAAGCGCAGAATCGAGTTTTATGCCTTCATTTGTGTAGCTGCTTTGGAGATTTTTTAAAGACCACCCCCTCCTTGTTTTCAGGTACCTTGTACTTCTCCATGAGCATTGAAATCTAAGGAGTTTGTAGTACCAATTTTTTAAGATGACTATTTTATAATGCTGGAAAAAATATTGAAGAAGAAAATCTCTAATGTGCAAAAACAGAGTGCTTATTCCTACTAGCAATACAAAGGCTAAGGTTTAAAAAAAATACCAGGGTCTCTGTGCATCACAGCTGAAGGTGGTGTATCGAATCTGAGTAATAAAAGACTTCTGGGGTCCTTGGACCTACAGCTGCCATCCTGTGTCAGCAGGGTCTGCCAGCCTGGGGAATGATTTATTTGTTCCCTTTCAATTCAGGACATTACTGCCTTTCTTTGCTATTTAGACTGTATTCTTGTGTCTGGCTTTACTTAAGCTTAGTATTTAAAGAAAATGTTTAACAAAATGAAAGATTTTTCTGAAGTGAAGCCAGTTGTGTCTGGAACCATGATATTTTCACGTATCCTTAACCAGATTCGTAGCTCTTCCACATATATTCTTCCTTCAAAGGTTACTCATCAGAAGGGAGAAGAAAGGAGAGGCAAGACCGACCGACCCAACTCGTAGTGCAGTGCCCACCCACCCTGTGGGTCTTATAAAAGGGCTGTAAGTCTCGGCATAATTAAAAACTTTTGGAAGCTGAGAGTAGGCAAGTGACAGAAACATCTTATTGTGAGATGTAATATGTACGTGTTCCATATTTTATTTACATTAGTGGTAAATACAGATTTCAATTCTGTTGTTTCTAAGGTAGTTTTCATTTTCCTTCCTTCTCCTCCTATTGCCCGTTTCCATCCTCTCTCCATCTCTTCCCAAATGGTGGCCAGATTCCAGCCCCATAGGACTCCTGAAGAAGGTCGGCAAAGCCCCAGTTATTTGCTGACTCTCCTCCAGCAATTGCCCAGGAACGAGACAGCTGGCCCTCTATCTCAAAAGGCCCTCCCTCGACGGGCCGCCCTGTGGCAGCTCCAGACACTGCTGGACTTTTGGCATGAGCACAGAAGCCTCCGTGTGTTGAACAGGCTCACAGGTAGCATCTTCCATCTATGAGAGTCAGACCAGACCTGCAGAGAGAGAATGTGGGGAGGATATGTTTATTTGAATTCTAGCCAATTTAATACTATCTCAAGTTAAAAAAAAAAAATCTTTTTAAAAAACGCTGTCTTAAAAAAAAAAAAAGCCTTTGAGGAATGAGACAACAGTAAGAGAATGTCAAAATGCATTCATATTGAACATGTGATCTTCCTCACCTGTCAGAGGAGATGGTTAGACTAGATGATTTCTAAAGACCTCTTCCAGCTCTAAATATAGCTGTAGAAAAATCATCGTGGGATCATAATATATACAGATACCTGCAAACTCTCAGAGAGAGAGGTTCAAAGAGAGTTGAGGAAAGGAGGACCAGTTACTAGAAATTAGAAGTGTATCATGCCTCTAAAACCCTCTGGGGCAATTCTACTCTGTCTTATAGGGTGGCTATGAGTCGGAATCCACTGGACAGCACACAACAACAACAACAAACCTGTCTGGATTTGGTGCCTAGAACCCGATTTAGGACGCAGAGGGACAAAGAAGGCTGTCCCAGTCATCCTGGAGACTGGGGATGGAAAGTGAAACAGAAACTATACCCTGAAGCGAAGAGAATTGAAGAACCTGGGCTGTATCTCGGACCCACCAGCCGTTCCACTGGAGAAAGATGTAGCCGTCTGCTTCCATAAAGATTTACAGCTTTGGAGACCCTATAGGGCAGTTCTACTCTATTCTATAGGTCGCTAAGAGTTGGAATCGACTCAACGGCAGTGGGTTTTGGGGGGTTTGGGCTGTATCTAAGATATCAATTTGTGGTCATTCTGACTCATGGCAACCTTATATGTTACAGAGTAGAACTGAGCTCCACCAGGTTTTCTTAGTTATAGTATTTATGGAAGCAGATCACCAGGGCTTTCTTCCATGGCACCGCTGGGTAGGTTCAAACCACCAATCTTTAGGTTAGTATTTGAGTGCAAACTGTGCACCACCCAGGGACCTTGCTAGCCACTTTAAATGCACTTAGCAGGGCTTTACAATCAGGTCTAGGACTTCACTAAAACTTAATTCTGGGCCTACTATTCACCACCAGTAACCCAGGCTTTTTATGCCTTTTCCAAATTGAACTTTGGTTCCCACTTTCCATATGATCTGTTAGGTTTTTTAGCCTGGTTTTTGGATTGTTTCCGCAGCTCACACCTTAACCATGCATTGTGGAATGTCTACTCAGAGTGATCCTTAGCCCCTAAGGAGTTTATTTTTTCTGGTGCCTGTCCTTTGGTTTCAGAAACTGTAGTCTTACAGTATGCAATAATGGGGAAGCCAGCACAACTTGTTCAAGGAAAGGTCATGGAAGCTCCATAGACACAGCAAACTCCCTGAGGGACCAAATTGCTGGGTGGAGGGCTGTTGGGACCCTGGTCTCGAGGAACATCTAGCTCAATTGGCATAACATAGTTTATAAAGAGAATGTTTTACATTCTACCTTGGTGAGTAGCATCTGGCGTCTTAAAAGCCTGTGAGCAGCCATCTAAGATACCCCACTGGTCTCACCCCTTTGGGAGCAAGGGAGAATGAAGATAACAGGATACAAGGGAAAGATTAGTTCAAAGGACTAATGGACCACAATTACCACAGCCTCCACCATACTGAGTCCAGTACAACTAGATGGTTCCCAGCTACCACCACTGACTGCTCTGACAGGGATCAGACAGAGCTGGAGAAAAATGCAGAACAAAATTCTAACTCACAAAAAAAGACCAGACTTACTGGCCTGACAGAGACTGGAGAAACCCTGAGAGTATGGCCCCCAGACACCCTTTTAGCTCAGTAATGAAGTCATTCCCGAGGTTCACCGTTCAGCCAAAGATTAGACAGCCCCATAAAATAAAATGAGGGACAAGGACTAGAAGGCAGAAGGGGACAGGTAAGCTGGTAATAGGGAACCCAAAGTTGAGAACGGACAGTATTGACATATCATGGGATTGTTAACCATTGTCATAAAACAAGATGTGTACTAACTGTTTAATGAGAAACTATTTGCTCTGTAAACCTTCATCTAAAGTACAATTAAAAAAAAAAGGAAAAAGAACGAAAAAAAGAAATTGTGGTCGTAGAAGGCACTGTCCCCCCTCTACTAGGGATTACCCTCCAGCCAGACGAGCCTTCCTGAGGAAGCTGACACCTTCCTGGGCAACTTCAGTCTTCTAATTTCTTTCTTCTCTCCTTACAAGACTTAGGAAATGTACCACAAAATTAGCACCTCTTCATCCTATACGTAGTTTAATATTTTAATATTATAACCTAACATTCATATATATTCTAATGATTTCCCCAACTAAATACAAAAATTACCTGAAAGTTAATGACATATCATAATTTTTAGCCTCCCCACAGTGCCCAGCAATGTTGAGAAGAGTGTCCAATAGATACTTGAAAAGTATTTGTTTACTAGTTTCCTTCTTGAATGTTCTAAGGTAGATATGTGTTATACTGAATAGCATTTAGTATAGTAACTTCATGCCAGTGTAATAGAATGGCCCCGCTTTAGGCCATTATGATATAATGCAATTCCAGAACGATAACACAGTGAGGTAGGTAACATGTCAGGAATTATTGCATTTAAACCTCACAATAACTGTACAAGGTACATCCCCATTTTACAAATGATATTCAGAGAAGTTATTTGCCAAAAGTCACACTGCTAATAAGAGGTGGCCAGTAGGACTTAAAAGCAGATTTGTCTGTTCCGTTTCAGGAGTTCTTAACCTGCCTCAGCTCTTTATCCTCACCATGTGACAGATAGAGCCCTTGAGAATGTATCTCTTCAGATATAGAATCACAAAGTGGAAAAGACCTTAAGAATTTCTGTTTAAAACCCCCTTCTCTGAAAATAAAGAAACTGAGGGGCAGGGAGCACAAGTCACTTGCTAAGGTCACAAAATGAGTTGATGAGATCATAAGGACCAGAAATCAGCTCTCTCCTTCTGTATCCTCATTGGAAAATGATTGTTCTTCCCAGATCCTCCGTGCACGCCTTGTTCCATCATTAGGTCTTATAAACTGTTGATGCTAACAGCTTCAGGGCCGATTTTTGGACACCTTCACCCACCTATGGAGTGGCTTCCAAAGGAAATCCATGTGGCACTAAAGGAGCAAGCAAGAGATGGGAAGCAGCAAAAGCTGGGGCTTCCTGCCCCTCACCATCCCCTCCCACCAAAATCTACTTCACAGAATGTATTTACCCACTCACTCTATGCCCAAGAGCAGCCATGCCAGTAATAAAATAACTTATCAAGGCTCTGGAATAGCTCTGCTAGGAAAATAGATGAGCTCTTTGCATCTGAAGCATCTGAAAAATAAAAGGAGAGGTGGGGATAACTGGGAGAGATTTGATTTTAGAAGTATGGCTCAGGGGATTTTGAGCAAAAACAAAAATCATCTGAGTACAGTACAATTTCTGCTTTATCTCCAAGTGTCTTGTGTGTGTGTGTGTCTGTGTGCAGCAAATGTATGTGTCATCTGTTACCCAGGTTTTTGTGAAGTGCAAATATTCAATGACCCTGTCAATTTAGAATTTTAGATGTGATGTTTCTTCATAATCCCAAGGTAATTATTAATCATTCTTCGTGAATACCACATGCCTCATTGTCTTTATCCTTAGGCTATACAGAACACAAAAGGGATAAGGGAGCAATAAAGGAAAGCAATTTTTTTTTTTTAACCGCTCCCATTCACTGCCAGTCAGTTCAGCCTGTGTTTATTCAGTGCGTGCCTGCCTGTTAGGCTCTGTGCTGAGGGCAGCCAGGGGACACGCAGATGAGAAAGCCCAGTCTGCAAGAAGCTGTCTTCCGTGACTCTGTCTTGCCTTTGCCTCTGCTTGTCTTTCCCTATTTCCTCAGTAAGATAACTCAGTGAAAAAAACAGCATTGAGACTAAAGAAAAAAAAAAATTAGCTATTTTATTTAGGGGTAAACATAACATTGTGATGTTTGTCATTGTAGACGGCAATATAGATAAACTTTTAAAGAAGCCTTGAAAGATATTTGTAAAGCATTAAGCTGACAGAGTGCTGGAAACCTTTTACTTCTCCATATGTGCTTCTTTCAGTATTATCTTAGGTTCTCAGAAGTAGCTTTGAGACTAGAGAAAATGGCAAGACTAGAGAAAATAGAAGCTGACTTAGCCTCTAGTTTATTCAATTTTGATTTTCTTATCTCATTAATCTCTCTCCTGTTCAAACTCCATATTTGGTTATATTTGAAAAAGAGCAGTTGGAAATTTTACTTCCATTTTTAACTTTTCTGTATTCTTGACCATTCTTTTTGTAATTGATATCATAACTAATAACTCCCCATTACACCCCCTCCAAAAAAATTTGGTAGACTAAGGGAAAGTTTGTGTTTTTCTTTTCTCCTCATATTCTTTTTTTTTTTTTTTAATTATTATTGTGCTTTAGGTAAAAGTTTACAGAATAAATTAGTTTCTCATTAAAAAATTTATACGTAAATTGTTTTGTGACATTGCTTGCAATCCTCACAATGTGTCAGCACTCTCCCCATTTCTACCCCGGGTTCCCTGTGTCCATTTGTCCAGTTTTCCTGTCCCTTCCTGCCTTCTCATCTACGCTTTTGAACAGGTGTTGCCCATTTGATCTTGTATACTTGATTGACCTAAGAAGCACTTTCCTCACATGTATTGTTGTTGTTGGGTACCGTCAAGTCGGCTCGGACTCATAGCAACCCTACATACAACAGAATGAAACACTGCCCGGTCCTGCACCATCCTCACGATTGTTGCTACATTTGAGCCCATTGTTGCAGTCACTTTGTCAATCCATCTCGTTGAGGGTCTTCCTCTTTTTTGTTCGCTGACCGCCTACATACCAAGTATGATGTCCTTCTCCAGGGACTGGTCCCTTCTGATAACATGTCCAAAGTATATCAGACAGTCTTGCCATCCTTGCTTCTAATGAGCATTCTGGCTATATTTCTTCCAAGACAGATTTGTTCATTCTTCTGGCAGTCCATGGTATATTCAATATTCTTCTCCAACACCATAATTCAAAGGCATCAATTCTTTTTGGTCTTCCTTATTTACTGTCCAGCTTTCACATGCGTATGAGGCAATTGAAAACACTATGGCTAGGGTCAGGCGCACCTTAGTCCTTAAAGTGACATCTTTGCTTTTTAACACTTTAAAGAGATCTTTTGCAGCAGATTTGCAAAATGTAATGTGTCATTTGATTTCTTGACTGCTGCTTCCATGGGCATTGATTGTGAATCCAAGTAAAATGAAATCCTTTACAACTTCAATATTTTCTCCGTTTATCGTGATGTTGCATATTGGTCTAGTTGTGAGGATTTTTGCTCTCTCATATACTTTTAATGTAAGTGCTAATGTCATATTACTAGGCAACTTAATCAGTTAATACTGGGAACAATATAACCTAATGGTTAACAGCATAAACTTTTGATTATACAGACTGGATTTGACTATTACTAGATACGTGATCTTGGGCAAGTTAGTTAAACTGTATGAGTCTTAGTTTCTTCATCTGTAAGATGAGAATAATAATAGTACTAACCTTACAAGGTATGCTATCTATTCATGTGTTTAGTTCTCATATCTCTCCAGGCTAGATCTTTTTGTTATTCCCATTTTATAGATAGGAAATTGAGGAAAAGACAGTGTAAGTAACTTGCCTCAAATCACATGATAAAAAAAATGACAGAGCTGAGTTTAAATTGCAGGCACTCCAGCTGTGGAGCCCACTTTCTTAACTACTAAGCTATTGCCTCAAGGTATCCACCCTTAAGGGCACATCATCATGGCTTGTTGCAGGTGGAGGTGGGAAGAAAGCGGAGCCAGTGCCCAGGTGTCCCTGAACAGCATCTCTGCCTCCAACTTCCTAGTGCCTGGGAAACTTTTCATCCATCGTGTAAACTAACCTGGTTAGGGCCTTACCGCTGTTCAGTCAGCCTTCTCTTCACCTCTTCTTAACTCCCTATTATAATCCCCTGGACAGTTTTCCCTCACCCTTTCAGCATCTCAAGCTCCTCCTCTTCCTTCCTCCCTCAGTGGATGATCTTACTTTCTACTCTACGGAGACCAAAGCAACCTTTTTACGAGGTTTTTCCATTTCTCTCATTCTTTTCTCTTACCACTGGCTCCTTTCCTCCTTAGACTATTTTTCTTCCTATCATACCCATTTTAGCATTCCACAAGGCTTGGTCCCTCTCTTGGTTCCTCTCAGTGTACATATTCATTTCCATAATCTCAGGTATCAACCCTGAACCATTAACTCTGAAGCTTATTCCTATAATCCAACATCTCTCCAGATCACAAGCCCCTCATTTACAACTGCTTGATGATCGATTCCACCTGCTGTCTCTTCAGTCTCAACTGTGCTCTAAACTAAACACATCATCTAACCCCTGTACCAGCTTCTTCTCATTTCTCTATTTTCCACAGTTACCCAGACCCTAAATCTTTCTTTCCCATGCCCTCCTACAAACGAGATCACCAAGACCTATTGGTTCTTCTTTTGCAGTATTGCTCACATACATCCTTTCTAATTCCACTAGTCTGTTTCAAATTCTCACCCTGAGAAACTGCAGTAGGTGCTTACGGTCTTTCTTGTCTACTCTCTGTAGCTTCCATCCTGTCTTTTATATGCTGCCAGGTTCATTTTCTCAACACAGACTATGCTCATGTCCCTACCCTAGTAGGGCTGGACCCTTGCATAGAGAATAAAAGCCCATCTTAAATTTGGCACTCAAGGCTCCCCTTTAATACACTCCAGCTCACCTCACCATTGTCCCTAAACTAACTTCAGAAGGTCAGCTATCCACACATGCAGAGAGGTTGCATACCTTAATGGGGACTTCATGGCTCAGGGTACAATGTCAGATTTGCAGGTCCTGAAACTAGATTTTGTCATTTCCCCAGACTCAGTGGGGCTAATTTGTGTTAGCAAAATTCATGAAAGACTAATATACCTTCTATAAAATGTCATTTTTCTAATTGCCAAGTGCAATGGAACACATGTATTAACAGAATCACACATACTCTCTCACTCAGTCTCTCAAGTGGGGAAATAGAGACACAGGCAGCCAAGTTCTAATCAGAAGGTTGCTTGGATCCAGAGGAAGGGGAATCTGTTGGATAATTCTAATGGCTGCCTTTATCTGTGAACACATGATCTCTCCTGGTAGTTGCTTAAATCGCAGAGTCTGTTGTGATTGTATTTCAGGCCCAAGTATACAAGGATGTGGCCTTGATTAGCTTTTATTGTTTTCCTTACCACAAGATTATCTCACAGGATATATTACTTCTATAGGTAGCTAATCTCATTCATTGTGCTGTTTTCTTTGCTCATTCATTTATTTACATGTTCGGTAATTTAGCTTCAGCAGCCTTGTCTTCAAATTTTGCGGGCTCCTCATTATATGGAGCTCCCTCAGAATTTCTGTAAATATTGTTTAGGCCACTGCCCAGCAGTCTCTGGAACCCTGAACAGAACCACATCAGCTGGTCCAAGCAGGGACTGAAGATAAAAGTGGACATCACTTTTGAGTCAGTGCACTGGTACTGAATGAGAAAAAAAGAGAAACTGAGAAAAAGGATAGAAGGGGAGTTAAAGAAGAAAACAAATCGTGTATTCATGAGGAATTTATTAAATATATTTATATTATATATTCCCTTGCTCTTCCTCCAGAAAGAAAGTATACATAAAGGCTTTTTTTCCCATTGCTTCAGTGCAGGAGGGCTGATAGTTAGTGGAATACTTGGGTATAGTATGATTAGAGATACAGTAAGTTCTGACCCAGTATAACTACCTTACAGATGTAGGTCATTTGCTAGACTGGGAAACAGTTCAGCCTGATATCATCTTGTTATTTTAGGATAGTGAACCTAGGGGCATCTAAAACAGTTCTTCCATTGGGGGACCTAAATTTGTTCTTTTGACTGTGAAGAACTGAACTCTTAATCTAGAAAATTCAACTAGGTTTGGTGAAATTAACTTCTTTACAGAAAGCCAAACTATGTAGATGGGTTTCCCCTTAAATTCTTCCTGAGTTTAGGTTCTGCATATGGAGTGTCTTAGGTAGGGTTCCCCATGAAACAGACTCTGTAATGGAGACTTGTGTGCAGAAGGTTTGTTGGGGAGCATTTTTGAATCAACACCTATGAGGAAGTAAAGGAAGCAGGATTGGGCAGATGGAGAAGTTAAACTGTAAGGCAGTTACACGAGAGGTCTCAGCTGATCTTATGAAAAGCTCTGGAAGTGAGATGGCAAGGGAACCAAGCCTTTGTACCCTCACAGCAAACAGTCACTGGATAGGGGTTGCCCCTAGGGAAAGGGCATAACCTTGGGCAAGGTGGCTCCATTTTGCAGAAAGAAGCTCAGTCTTGAGCCTTCAGCAACCAACACTCCTGGCAGCTGAGAGTGTGTGCTTCAGTCCTTAATGAGAGGTCTGGTAGTTGCATCACAGCATCCACTACAAGCGAGAAGGAAAGAGGGCCAAAGAGCCATTAGTTACATTAAAATCTGTTGACATTCCTCTACTTGAGATTTTTTTTTTTTTTCTTGTGGTTAGAAGATCATCTTTGTGCTGGAGGCTGAAGATTTTGTATGTAGGAGCCCTCTGAAAATGCTGGGTTGTGCCAGCTAAGACTAGTTATTAATTGTAGAACTGAAATGCACAATACTTCTAGTCATGTCATTACAGGCATAAGGGAGGGAGGAGCTAGAACCAGTTGTACACTTAATTGAAAATTACTGATAGATGGTGTGATGAGGAGCAAGTTTCAGACAAGCCTGGACATTTATTTGGAGGAGCCAATTTCCAGAGGTACATGTGGTTTCGGTAACCTTCCTGGATTTTTTTCTGAGAAAGTTTACGTTCATTTGTCGAATTAGCAGAGGGGTTTATGACTATGGAGCATAGTCCACTGCTGTATGAGTGTTCCTCAGCACTTGACTGTTAATTAATGTGGTTAGGTTTAATGAACATGTTTAATAACAATATTCCTGCTGAGAATTTTATTGAATACTAAATTTCTTAGATTTAATAATGCAAAACTATTTGTGTAATGTTAATAATGGCTGCAGGATGTTCAAAGAGTAAAATACTAGAAGGTTTAGTATAATGGATTAATTAAATAAGAAAGCTCGAACTACCTTTTAAAGTGACTTCATAATGATCTTCACTTTGTTTTAATGAATAAAGTAGTCCATATTAAATGCCATGTGTGTACATTAGTTTAAAAGCAGCATTCAAAGCTAGCAAATTTAGATCAGAGGAAACACAAACACAGCAAAATATTCTGCTTGGTAGACAGAGTTTTGTTTCTGGTACTGACCCATTAAGTTGAATAACTTGATTTTCTTGCAAGATATCAACAATCTGTTTCTTCCATGTAGAGAAATCAGTGGGAACTTTCCAATCAATTCCCGAACAGTAGCAGCTTGTATCAGCAGTGGTCCGCATAAGCATTTGGGAAATGTTTTTAATTGCTTTAATTGCAGATTAGTGAAATGACACAGGCTTCTTCTTATGGCTTTTTCAAAGTAAGCAATTCACTTGAATTGGCTAAGAATTTTGAAACTAGTTATAAATGCCCTTTATATGCTATATTCAAATTTATTTTTAGCACACTTTTCAGGATGATAAGCATGCTTTCTAATTCATTATCCTAACACATGGTTTGGACCTGGGGAAGGTGTGTCCCTCAGTTTTCCCGTCTGTACAGTAGGGATAGAAAAAAATACCAATTAGGATGTGATAAGGCAGTACGTGCTACACATGCACACTTTGAGTTCTCCAGAGTCCTCAAATGCAATTTTATTTGAGGATGAGTTTTGTGGATTTTGTTTGTGGAGAGGTAATTACTCCAAGCAGGAGTTCTAGGGGAGAGTATGGAACTCATTTTCCACTCCCAGTAGATTATAGTGGTGTGAATTTTGAGTTTCTGAAATAGTAAAACTAATAGAAGGTGTAGTTTCCAATCAAACCCATCCCCATCATACTGGGAAGGCCCATCAGTTAAAAATATGTTTAGTTACTTTTATTTCAGGCGTCAAGAATTCTGTGTTATCATCCAAACTCCCTGAGGGACTGAATTGCTGGGCGGAGGGCTCTAGGGACCATGGTCTCAGGGAACATCTAGCTCAACTGGCATGACACAGCTTATAAAGACAATGCTCTGCATTCTACCTTGGTGAGTAGTGTCTGGGGTCTTAAAAGCCTGTGAGCGGCCATCTAAGATACTCCACTGGTCTCATCCCTTCGGGAGCAAGGGAGAATGAAGAGAACAGGATACAAGGAAAAGATTAGTCCAAAGGACTAATTGTCCACAGCTACCAAGGCCTCCACCGGACTGAGTCCAGTACAGCTAGATGGTGCCCGGCTACCACCACTGACTGCTCTGACCAGGATCACAACAGAGGGTTCTGAACAGAGCTGGAGAAGGACGTAGAGCATAATTCTAACTCACAAAAAAAAAAGACCAGATTTACTGGCCTAAAGGAGACTGGAGAAGCCTCGAGAGTATGGCCCCCAGACACCCTTTTAGCTCAGTGGTGAAGTTACCTCCGAGGTTCACTGTTCAGCCTGGGAGTGGACAGCCCCGTAAAACCAAATGAGACTAACGAGGTACAGGAGTCCAGTGACAAGGGCCAGAAGGCAGAAGGGGACAAGGAAGCTGGTGATAGGGAACCCAAGGTTGAGTAAGGATATTGTTGATGTGTTATGAGATTGTTAACCATTGTCATAGGGCAACATTTGTAGTAACTGTTAAATGAGAAACTCTTTTGTTCTGTAAGCCTTCATCTTAAGTGAGAATAACAGCACAATTGGAAGAGCGTAGGCAATGTCACTGAACTGTGTATGTAGAAATTTTTGAAATGGTGTATCTTTGGCTATGTGTATTTTCACCAAAAAAAAAAAAAAGGTTGAGAATTTAGAGGGTTAATATGTTGTGGGGTTGTTAACCAATGTCATAAAACAACATGTGTACTACTGTTTCATGAGAAACTATTTGTTCTGTAAGCCTTCACCTGAAGTACAATAAAATATTAAAAAAAAAAAAAAAGAATTCTGTGTTAGGTGGCTCAATGATGCCTCCAATCAATGTTTTCTTTTTCGTCTTCATGCTCTGCCATTCTTAGAATGTAGGGCTTGTCCTCATGCTTGTTTCCTCAGGGTAGCAGAATGGCTCTGCCCATGCAGGTGTGCTGGATTTCCAGGTACCATGCTCCAGGCATGAAGGAGATGCAAAGAGGAAGTAGGAAATGGTGGCTCCTATATCAAAACAGAAAAGCTTTCCCAGGAACCTTAAATTTTTGTTTCATTGACTGCATATAATTTCATTGTATGAATACAGTATATTTTAACTAGTCTTGGGGATAAATTTTGAGGGGCTACATATGGCACTCAGAGAACCCTGGTGGCGCAGTGGTTAAACACTCAGCTGCTAATGAAAGGTCAGTGGTTCACACCCACCAGCTGCTCCACGGGAGAAAGATGTGGCAGTCTGCTTTCATAAAGATTACAGCCTTGGAAACTATGGGGGCAGTTTTACTCTGTCTTATAGGGTCACTATGAGTCAGAATTGACTCGACGTCAATGGGTTATGTATGGCACTGAAGGTGCCCTGGTGGCACAATGGTTAACCACTTGGCTGCTCACCGAACTCACCCAGCAGCTCTGTGGGAGACAAAACCTGGCCATCTGCTCCCGTAAAGTTTACAGATAGATTCCCCCTAGGAAACCCTAGGGGGTAGTTCTAGTACGTAATGTTGGGTCACTATGAGTCAAAATCGACTGATGGCACCTAAGAACAACATGTATGGCACTCATTGGGAGCCTAACAGATATTTTCAAGGAAGAGAAGGACCTACAGCTCTCAGATCTGATAGCTGGTGTTGACTTAGTGTTTGTCAGTCCGCTCAGGTTTCTAGTGTTCCTTCTTCCCCTTGCCCCTTATCTGCCAGGCTCAGCCTCATCCTTCTCCTTAGCTCAGTCAAGAGGGAGGTAAAGAGTGATTCCCAAGCACTCTGGGCTGCAGCATCTGCATGTGTTGGCTGCCAGCAGGCTCTGATACAGGTGTCCCAGTTCTGATACGCAATTCCCCACTTTGCCTTTTTTCCTGGCATTACTTGTTCCCTGCCTTGGAAACCTACCAGTCCTCAGTCCCTTGAGGACCAGCCGGCTTTATTCTTGTTCACCTCACTCCAGGGAGGGAAATCTTACCTTTCAAGCTTCTGCCTGATGGCTGAGGTTCTGCCCCCTACTAACAGACTCACTTAATGACTTCTAGTTCCCTGGGCTTCAGAGTAACTGCCCACTCCCATAACCCTAACCAGCACCCCCCCACACACATATTTAATCAAAGTTATACATAGTTATTAAGCAGATAGATATTTAAGATTCATAATGAAAAACAGCACTCTTCTGTCCACCCCTCCTTACTTAAGATTCTTTTCTGTATGACACATGTAACACTTCACACTGTTTCTTCTCATGGTTGCTTCCATAATTTATAATAACTTGCTTATATTGCTATTTCTTCAACTTTCATTTAATTGTAGATATTATATACCGAGGAATATGATGGATTTAGCTCTCCCTCCTCCAAATACACACTCACTATTCCTTTCGCAGTCCTCCCAATCATAATTTTTTGTTAAATTAATATTCAAACTTGTCACATAAGAGAAAAATAAGCTTCTTTTTTGTTTATGCAACTTTTACTTCGTTATTGGATATATGCAGCCAAACACAATACACCATGTCTGTCAGTCTTGAGAACACCCTTCTTTTGGTGGAGCCCTTCCTCTAGCAGCTTCCTGAGATTATGTGCATGACAGTTAAATGTTTTGAGAAAGGTCTTAATTCTGTCCTTTCATTTAATTGACAGTTTGATTGAAACATAGAATTTGAGATTGAAACTTATTTTTTCTTGGAATTTTGAAGGGATTATCTCAGTGTCTTCTAGCATCCACTATCACTATTGAAAAAGTGGGTGTAATTATGATTCCCAATACTTTGGTTAATAGACCTGTTGTTTTTCTTCTGAAAGCTTTCAGAATCTTATCTTTGCTCCAATGTTCCAAAATTTAATGTTGATGTACCACAGTATGGGTAGAGACTTTTTAATTTATTATCCATTATACTAGGCCCTTTATGTACCCTCTCTTTTGGAAACTCATATCCTTCAGTTCTAGAAAATTTTTTTAAATTCTGTCTATGATGGTTTCCTTCTCTCTATCTTCTCTGTCATTCTTTTTGGAACTCCTGTAATTCGTATGTTAAATATTCTAAAATGATCTAATTCTTTCCTTTTTCTCTCATATATTTGAGTTCTTTGGTTTTCATTCCTTATTGGTCTAATTTCTGGGAGATTTGCTCAAATTTACCTTCCAGTTCTTAAATTAGAATTTGAGTTTCTGCTACCATATTTTTAACTTTCAAGATCTTTTTATGTTGTTGTTATTCTCTGAGTGTTCTTATTTTTATATCTTCCTATTCTTGTTCCATGAAAATTACATCGTCATTTAACTCTCTAAGGATCTGTGATGATTTTTTGAATTTTTTTTCTATTCCAGCATTATTTCTCTATTTTCTCTGAGTTCCTTTTTTTTTTTTTTCATTAGTTTTATCTCTCTTTTATGTGAGATGCCCTCTTCAAATATCTAGTAGTCCTTGGCTGTCTCATATTTAAGAGTGAAGCACAACAAAGCTGAATAGAAGTTCTTTGTTGGAACAACTCAGAGAAGGAGGTTGAGAATGGTTACACAATGCAAAGAATGTAATCGATGTGACTGAATCAATGTACATTTAGAAACTTGAATTGGTGTATGTTTTGCTCTGTATGTTCTCAACAACAAAATAAATAAAATTATATTTTTTAAAAAAAAGAAGTTATTTGTCGGAGGACGGGAGGACTTTTTGACTGGTGGGCTTTCCTATAGGATGATCTGAGTGAGCTAGCTGTTTCACAGGGCAATCCCTCTTTCCCTTGCCCAGTCTTCAGCGTATGTAGGTATTTTCTCTTGGTCCAGGAGGTATGCTCAGAGGAAAATCCTTGTCTGCTTCATGGGTAGTAAAAAGCTAGTAGCCAGGGTTGTCAGAGCTGAGTGGAGGAAAAGAGGCCAGTAGTTTTACCATTCAACAAGTGGACTTCCATTTAATTCCCCAATTTCAAGATTGTGCTATTATCCTCACTGGGCTTGGTGGCCCTGAATCCAGAATCAGTCTGGGACCAACCTTCACAGTGAATAAAGCTCTAATATTCTGCCTGGGTTGGAAAGAAATAGTCACTTGATTGTGCTGGGATGGGGAGGAAAAATAAGAATCTAATGGCTTCTTATACTGACCTTCAGTGAATCCTTCTGTTTTGAGCTTCACCTGGACTCCCTGACTCTCCTGTTCTGAGCCTGACTGAAGTCCTGCTTCACTCTGACTTTCTATGGTGAGCTAAATCCACCCATCCATCTGCCTTGCAACTTCCAAAATTTAGTTGTTCTAATCTTGTCCTCTGTTCTCCTTCTTATTATAGTTTTATGCCTTTTTTACTTTTTTATCTTTTAGGGTGCTTTCAGGGACAATTGAAAGGAAACTATTAAGGTAAATAAATAGATTCAGTCTGCCACATTTAACTAGATGACTGTGTCATCTCAGTCATTTTGTATAGAATTCACTGGTATCTACTTTTCTACAATTATCTGTCAGAATTCTTCTAGCTCCTCTAGCTAGGTCTGCCTCTTTCAAACTTATACACCCTCATTGGACTCATTTAGGTCCAGACTCCAGTCTCCTCAAGTCACCCAGGCCTTCTGCAAAGAGCTGCGCCATGCCTGACCAGGCCACAACGTACTGATGGCAATCGATAGGTCTCATGTACCCTGTAATCAATATAGTGTGCTGGAGCTTGCTCATACTGGTTCACAAAAGACAATTGCTAAATTTTCTGGAATTTTTCAAGCCATTATTAAACAGAGCCCTTATTAAAAGTTAAATCATAAAAACATACAATGAAATGCATTATGTTAACAAAAGGTAATAAATACTCAAAACTCATCATTTCCTATTTTACTATATTTTATCTATGTTCTTGAGTTTATTTATGTCTATTGTATTTGTATGATAGAAACACTGTATTGTGATGTGCTACTGCACATCTCTTCCCAAATCCACGTTCAGTGACCTCATGCTGGTAGTTTGAAATCAGCCATGGTGGGAGTATTTAACCATAGAAATCAGGCCCAAATAAGAGAATTTTCTCCCCAGACAGCCTCTTGTTAAACATTCACCAGCACATCACTGCCTGAAATTAACCATAATTTTACTGCTGCCATTAAGGATTGATTAATTCATATTCTGTCCCTCCTCAGGTCTTCAAACACCTAGTAATAGCTGAGAACGTGGCAAAAACAGATATTTGAAGCAACCCTACAGTCTCGTTCTTATTTGTACTGTCACTAGCATTAGCTATGGGAGGTGCCCACGAGCCTTTAGAAAGTGGTGAAGAAAACAGCAAATTACCCAGGAAGCCTGGGAAGTTGGCTATCTCAAGGACTCTAGGGCTTCATGGAGTGAGGAATTGACTAAAAATAGAAATTAATTGGCGAAAGCAATGGGGAAGGAGTCAGGAGGTAGGTCCAAGAATATGTGTTAGCTACTTGGATGTTTGTTCAGCAGCCCTTTGAAGAAAATGAAAACCGGTAGAGCAGAGCAGTCACAGAAAAAGAATCTGAGCCCTTCCTGCAATATATTGTAGAAGGTCTGACCCAGAAGAGCTAAGGTCTTGCAGATGTGAGCTTGGAAAAGCTGAGGCTTCTATAGTCAATAGATAGGGATAAAAAATTGTTGATACATTGTTGGATCATACTGCCCAGGAAACTCTTAATATGTGTGAACAAGGGATGACTGGCCCATGGAGTATGTTATTTTCTCCGACTAGTAAATACTGTTTTAAAATTAGAGTAAATAGTTGTGTTTTCCCAGAGCAATTAACTCCAGGGAAGATTGTTGAAAGAATTATTCCAGGAAAATATATCATATTTGAATTTCTTCTGCAAACTTTCTACTACTTGTAGACCTTTGTGAAGTTCAAATTACTGACTTATAATGTAAAGTCAGTATTTTTAGAGGATTTAACTATATTAGATTTAATTTTAGTGCTTAGAATCAATTCCAAAGGACAAAAGAGCTAATTGGCTTATATATCCATGTAAAGAGAGTTAAAAACAAATCAGTGTAGGAAGTAAAAATAGATAATAGTTGTGCTGCTGCCCTGCCTGCTATTATTTCTGTCATGAAAAAACTGGATTAATGCGACTAATGGCATGCCTAATTCAAGAGACTTTTGGAAAAATAGACTAATGTGTGGCATGTTTTTAGAAATGGAATAATTCCTCCTCATATTCACAAACATATTAATGGAAGGTACACCTCTGGACCTGCTGTCAAATTACTCTTAGTTTTTGTTTCAAACTCTGGTTTTAGGATTCTGTAATGTAACATCTTTGGAGGGAAGAAGAATTGCTGTCAGCTTTATGTGTTAAAATTTACTTCACAGAGATGATCCCTGCTTGAAGTATTGTTCCTTGAAGTAAGTTGAAAGCCTTGATAAAATTGGTCAAGGGATAAAGCAAAAATGTCTTTCCTGAGTTGTTTGGTATAATCCTCATGTAACAGAAATTTTACAAGTAGTGCTATCAGATTTCTTTTCTTTTCTTTTTAATTGTGACTAGTTTGTGTCTAACTTGCTTTTGTTGTTTCTGCGTCTACTTTTTTTTCTTCCATGGACAACATAAAATCACTCTTCTAAATTACATTGCCTAATTTAAATATAGATAATCTTTGGCAGAATTCATGAATTCATTTCTTTATTGTTTAATGGAAATATAATTCATATAAGATAAAATTCACCATTTTAAAGTGTACAATTCAGTGTTTTTTCATATATTCACTATGTTGTACAACCATCGCTACTGTTTAATTCCAGAGCATTTCCATCACCTCAAAAGAAACCTTAAAGCTAATAGTGGCGAATCCCAGTTCCTCCCTCCTCCCACCCCTGGCAATCTCTAGACTGAATCCTGTGAGGGCATGGATTGTTAACTATTCCCTCCACGTCCTCAGCACCCAGCACAACGCCTCATCCATAGGAGATACTCACTGAATGTTAGTTTTAATTATCTTCCCTTTACTACTCTTCCTTTTCATAAGGTCATATTTAAACAGCAAAAATTGCCATATTAATCACAATATAATTGCAGAGTGCTCCAAATAGTCCATAGCTATTTTTAAAAAAATGAGTTATAATTCACATACCATAAAATTCGCCTTTTTAAAGTGTACAATTCAAAGGTTTTTAGTATAGTTACAAAGTTATACAACCCAAGGATTTTTACTATAGTCACAAAATTGTAAAACCATTACCACTATCTAATTCCAGAATATTTTTGTCAACCCAAAAAGAAACCCTACACTATTGGCAGTCATTTCCCATTCCCTGCCCCCCCCACCCGCCACTGCCTTCACCTTTACAAATAGCTATATTTTTGTGTTCATCTTCTTGATGATGATGATGGCATTGCTGATATTACTTATTAAGTGCTTTCCATGTGTCACTCACCATAATAAGAGATTTACCAATATTGTTTTATTTAATCCTCACAATATGCTTCTGAGATATATTTTTTTTATTGTGCTTTAAGTGAAAGTTTACAGTTCAAGTCAGTTTCTCATACAAAAATTTACATACACATTGCCATGTGACCGTAGCTGCTCACCCTATAATGTGACAGCACACTCCTCCTTTCTACCCTGGATTTCCTGTGTCCATTCAACCAGCTCCTGTCCCTTTTTACCTTCTCATCTTGCCTCTGGACAGGAGCTGCCCATTTAGTCTCATGTATCTACTTGAGCTAAGAAGCACACTCTTCACGAGTATCATTTTATGTCCTATAGTCCAGTCTAATCTTTGTCTGAAGTGCTGGCTTCAGGAATGGTTTCAGTTCTGGGCTAACGGAGAGTCCGGGGGCCATGTCTTCCAGGGTCCCTCCCTCCAGTCTCAGTCAGACCATTAAAAGTCTAGTCTTTTTACTAGAATTTGAGTTCTGCACCCCACTTTTCTCCTGCTCTGTTGTGTTCCCTGTCAGGGTGGTCGTTTGTGGTACCCAGGCAACATCTAGTTCTTCTGGTCTCAGGCTGATGGAGTCTTTGGTTTATGTGGCCCTTACTGTCTCTTGGGCTAACATTTTCCTTCTGTCGTTGGTGTTCTTCATTCTCCTATGCTTCAGGTGGGTTGGGACCAATTGATGCATCTTAGATGGCTGCTCACTAGTTTTTAAGACCCCAGATGCCACTCACCAAAGTGGGATCAGAATATTTTAATAAACTTTGTTATGCAAATTGACCTAGATGTCCCCTGAAACCATGATCCCCAGACCCCCACCCCTGCTACTCTGTCCCTCTTTGTTTGTCTGTATTCTGGAAACTTCTTAGCTTTTGGTTTAGTCCAGTTGTGCTGACCTCCC
>NW_004443983.1:8619746-8672586 GCF_000243295.1 Trichechus manatus latirostris
CTTGTTAACTCTTTCAATTGTTTTTCTATTCTCTATTTTATTTAATTCTGCTCTAATTCTTATTATTTCCTTTCTTCTGGCACCTGAGGGCTTCTTTTGCTGCTCTCTTTCTACTTGTTCCAGTTGTAGGGTTAATGTTTTGATTATGGCCCTTCTTTTTAGATGTGTGCATTTATTACTATAAACTGACCTATGAGCACCTCTTTTGCTGTGTCCCAAAGGTTCTGGTAGGATGTGTTTTCATTCTCGTTTAATTCTGTGAATTTCTTTATTCCATCCTTAATTTCTTCTGTAACCCAGTAGTTTTTGAGCAAGGTGTTGTTTGGTTTCCATGTGTTTGATTTTTTTTCCTTGCTTTTTTTGTTATTGATTTCCAGTTTTATAGCTTCATGGTCAGAAAACATGCTTTGTAATATTTTGATGCTTTGGATTCTGTTAAGGCTTGCTTTATGACCTAATACGTGGTCGTGGTCTATTCTGGAGAATGTTCCGTGTGTGCTGGAAAAGAAAGTATACTTGGCTGCTGTTGGGTGGGGTTTCTGTATATGTCTATGAGGTCAAGTTGGTTGATTGTGGCATTTAAATCATCCCTGTCTTTATTGAGCTTCTTTCTGGATGTTCTGTCCTTCACCGAAAGTGGTATGTTGAAATCTCCTACTATTATTGTGGAGCGGTCTCTCTCTCTTTTCAGTGCTGTTGGAGTTCGTTTTATGTATTTTGGAGCCCTGTCATTGGGTGTGTAAATATTTACTATAGTTATATCCTCCTGGTGTATTGACCCTTAATCATTATATGGTGTCCTTCCTTATCCTTCGTGGTGGATTTTACTTTAAAGTCTACTTTGTCAGAGATTAATATTGCCACTCCTGTTCTTTTTTGATTGTTGTTTGCTTGATGTAATTTTTTTCCATCCTTTGAATTTTAGTTTGTTTGTGTCTTTAAGTCTAAGGTGTGTCTCTTGTAGGCAGCATATAGACAGATCGTGTTTTTTTATCTATTCTGCCACTCTCTGTCTCTTTATTAGTGCATTTAGTCCCTTTACATTCAGCGTAATTATTGATAGGTATGAGTTTAGTGCTGTCATTTTGATGTCTTTTTTTGTGTGTTGTTGACAGTTTCTTTATTCCACTTAATTTTCTGTGCTGAGTCATTTTTCTTTATGTATTTTCAACTTTTTCATTGTTGTTATATTTTGTATTTGCTGAGTCTTTATGTGTTTCTTGTTTTTTATTTTGATGTGTAGGATTGTTAGTTTCCTTTGTGGTTACCTTAATATTTACGCCTATTTTTCTAAATTTAAACCAATCTTTTATTTCTTTATATTGCCTTGACTTCCTCTCTATATGAAAGATCTATGACTACATTTTTTAGTCCCTCTTTTTTGTTTCAATATTCTCATCTTTTACATATTGACGTCTCTGTTTCCCTAATTTTAGCGTTTTAGCTTTGCTTTATTTTGCGACTTCCCTACCTGGGTTTATATCTGGTTGCTCTGTCCTGTGTTCTAGTCTTGGGTTGTTATCTGATGTCATTGATTTTCTAACCGGAGGGCCCCCTTTAGTATTTCTTGTAATTTTGGTTTGGTTTTTGCAAATTCCGTAAACTTCTGTTTATCTGGAAATGCCCTAATTTTGCCATCATATTTGAGAGACAGTTTTGCTGGATATATAATTCTTGGCTGGCAATTTTTTTCCTTCAAGGCTTTATATGTGTCATCCCATTGCCTTCTTGCCTGCATGGTTTCTGCTGCGTAGTTCGAGCTTATTCTTATTGACTCTCCTTTGTAGATGACTTTTCGTTTATTCCTAGCCACTCTTAAAATTCTCTCTTTATCTTTGGTTTTGGTAAGTTAGATTATAATATGTCTTGGTGATTTTCTTTTGGGTCTACCTTATGTGGGCTTTGATGAGCATCTTGGATAGATACCTTGTCATCTTTCACAATGTCGGGAAGTTTTCTGCCAACAAATCTTCAACAATTCTCTCTGTATTTTCTGTTACCCCACCGCCCCCCCATTCTGGTACTCCAGTCACTCGTAGGTTATTCCTGTTAATAGAATCCCACAAAATTCTTAGGGTTTCTTCATTTTTTTTAATCCTTTTATCTGATTTTTCCTTAAATAAGTTGGTGTCAAGTGCTTTATCTTCAATCTCACTCATTCTAACTTCCATTGCCTCAGTTCTGCTCCTATGACTTTCTATTGAGTTGATTAATTCTGAAATTTTATTGTTAATCTTCTAGATTTCTGATTGCTGTCTCTCTATGGATTCTTGCAGCCTGTTAAATTTGTCATTATGCTCTTCTCTAATCTTTTTAATCTCCTCTATTGTGTGTTCTGCATTTTGCTTACTTTCCTTCCTAATTTCTTGAAGAGTTCTGTATATTAATCTTTTGTATTCCACCTCCAGTAATTCCGTGACATTCTCTTCCTCTGGAAAATTTCTTGGTTCTTTGTTTTGGGAGTTCGCTGAAGCCATCATGGTCTGTATATTTATCTGATTTGAAATTGACTGTTGTTTCCGAGCCATTAGTAAGTTATTATATTTATTTATTTATTTTATGTTTGCTTACTGTGTCCTAGCTTCTTGTTTTGGTATGTTTTGATATGCCCAAATAGGCTGCTAGTATGAGCTAGGTTGAGTATTGGCACCTTTGAAGCTCTAATGTCCTGTCACCAGGTGGTTAGATCTGTTACTAGGTATGTGAGCCCTGGAGTCTGTTTAATTTTCTTGTATGGATTCAGCTCAGATGTCTAGATAGCTGGTCACCAAGTATGTGGTGCAGGCTCTCACCTACAGTCCTAGATGGGCAGGGGTGACTGGTGTGGGCACAGGTATCTGGCTGCCATAGGGGGTCACAGACTTAGCAAGGCAGGGGGCTGATGGCTGCCCCTGAATGTCTAGGAGGAAAGCGTGTTCCTGTTCCCTAGAGTGCATAGATGGGTGGGTTTTGCAGCCATACTGTGGGTACCCAGTGCTGTTGGCTGTAAGGACTGGGAGGCACTACTTATTCTTGGACCCCTGTCACAGGTGGCTAGGTGGCGTGGGTGGAGCTACCAGTCCTCAGGCCCCTGATGTGGGTAGGTGAGTACCCTGCTTAATGGGCAGAGCAGTATCAAATGTCACGAACAGCCACTCCAGTATGTAGCTGATACAGTGAAGTTAGGCTTCAGGTATATACCCTGTTGTACTGTGCTAATGAGGGCCTATGCTGTTGAAATGGGTCCACACAGGTCTATGCAGGATTGGAAGGCATTCAAAGTCCATGGACTCCTTATGCCTGTGCCTAGGCAAAGGATCTGTGTCTGCCCTGAGCTCCCGGCTTAGGGGAGCTGGCAGATTATTTTTTCCTGTTTGTTCATTTGTTCCCTCTCCAAGGCCGGGAGAATGGCTCAGGGCGCATGATGGGTACTACTTCTGACCTAGGGGATGCAGCAGTCATTGAAGCTGGCCAGGGACCAGCGCAGAGCAGGGAGGGAGCAGGTAAATTGGAGAGAAGTTTTTCCCAGATGGGATAGTTTTTGATCTGTGTGGTAGGTTAAGCACATGTTGTTATCTTTTGCCAATTGAGGGCCACTTTTCAGTGGCTCTGGATGCCTGAGCAGACTCTCCGCCGCTCGGTCTCTCCCAATGTGGACAACGCTTCCTGAACGCCACTTCCCACCTCACTGTGCCCGCCAGCGGATCCAGCCCACCAGGCACTGGATCTCGCCGGGTCAGGTCTGGCAACTTCTCTCTGCTTCTGAACCATCACTCCCTCCCCCTGCCACTCAGTCCGATTCTTCAACTTTGCCTTTGATGTTCAAGGCTCCTAGCTTGTCATATATAATTGATTCACTTGTTTTTTGGGGTCTTTGTTGTAAGAGGGACCACCGGAAGCACCTGACTACTCCATCCTCTTGGCCCCGCCTGAGATAGATATTTTTTAATTCCCTTTTCACTTGACCTGACCAAGGCTTAAATTTGTGAAGAAATTTCACACAACTAGAGGGTAGCAGAACAGCATGATGATTTTAATATGCGGGGGCTTCCCATGCCTTGGAAAGTTTAACATATGTCTCTCCAAATGTGGTTCTTTAGATTCTAGTCTTTTCTACTGTATTTAAAACTGAGATTATACCTAAAGCCTATGTCAAATAGAAGGATAGGAAGCCTTAGGAAAAATCAACATGTAGTTTCAAATTTATACCTCAAAAAATGACTGGAGGTTTTAAAAGTTGTATAGGAGTTTTAGAAAGATCTGTGTTAGCAACAATATGAAATGGCAGTTCACAAAATAAGAAATATCAATAGCCAATAGCTGATTGAAAATCTGTTTAACCTCTAGTTGTCAAAAATGTAAATTAAGATGAGATATAATCATTTATTATTTATCTATTATTAAATAGATACTTTGTACACATGGTAGAAAATTCCAGGATACAAAACTGTATACCATGAAAACTATGTTTCTGTCCTTCCATGCTATTGTCGGGCCACTCCATTCTCCTCCCTAAAGGTCACTACCATTACCACTTTCTTGCGAACTCCTTCAGAGGTTGTCCATGAACATGGGTGTAGATGTATATATGTATATATACGTATATATGTATATGTATGTATGTACATACACATACGTTTATATGACATACTGTTCTATACTTGGCTTTTTTCACATAACAGTTATTTTGGAAATTTTCCCATATTAATACGTATATAGATGCCTTGTTCTTTATCCACCTAACAGTTTTTTTATTTTGCTTTAGATGAAGGTTTACAGAGCAAACTTGTTTCTCATTAAACAATTAATACACATATTGTTTTGTGACATTGGTTGCCATCCCCACAACATGTCAACACTTTCCCCTTCTCGACCTTGGGTTCCCCATTACTAGCTTTCTTGTCCTCTCCTGCTCTCCTGCGTTCTTGTCCTTGCCCCTGGGCTGGTGTGCCCATTTAGTCTCATTTTGTTTTTGGGCCTGGCTGAAGGGTGAAACTCAGGAGTGACTTCAGTACTGAGTTAAAAGGTTGTCCGGGGGCCATACTCTTGGGGTTTGTCTAGTCTCTGTCAGGCCAATAAGTCTGATCTTTTTTTTTTTTTTTTGTGAGTTTGAATACTGTTGTACATTTTTCTCCAGCTCTGTCTGAGACCCTCTATTGTGATCCCTGTCAGAGCAGTTGGTGGTAGTAGCCAGGCACCATATAGTTGTGCTGGACTCAGTCTGGTGGAGGCTGTGGTAGTTGTGGTCCATTAGTCTTTTGGACTAATCTTTCCCTTGTGTCTTTAGTTTTCTTCATTATCCCTTGCTCCAGACGGGGTGGGACCACTCACAAGCTATTAAGACCCCAGACACTACTCACCGAAGTAGGATGTAGAACATTTTCTTTATAAACTACCACCTAACATTTTTTTAATGAAAATTTTCAAGCATACAGAAAAGTTGGAACCTCATTCTTGTTAACAGTTGCATCATATTTATTATGCAAATGTACTACTATTTATTTTACTGACCTGTTATCGATGAATATTTAAATTGTTTTCCACCATTTATCTTTATAAAACATGTTGCAATAAAATTCTTGTACATAGGTCATTTGGTATACATGAGTATATCAGTAAGGTAATTCCCTAAATGCTAGGTCAAAAGGTATGTATTTTAAGTTTTATAGATATCGCCAATAGGAATTGTAGCATTTACACTTATACTAAAAATGCATGAGAGTGGCTGTTACCCCACACTCTTGCAAAAAGTGTTTTCAAATTTTTGATCTTTGTCCCCTTAATGGATGAAATACCAAGGTACTAGTTTTTCTCGTTGGTTAGAAAAATATTTTTAAATAAGCGAATACCCAGCATTGGTGTAG
Organism: Trichechus manatus latirostris; assembly: GCF_000243295.1. NCBI lineage: Eukaryota > Metazoa > Chordata > Mammalia > Sirenia > Trichechidae > Trichechus > Trichechus manatus. The sequence goes on from NW_004443983.1 coordinate 8,625,590, forward strand.
GCGTGTGGAAAAAGCAAGACTCATAAAACATCAGTAACAGTAAATTTAGTTCAAGCCTTTCTATAGGCCTGTTTTCTACAGGGCTGTTCAACATGTGTGAAAGCCCTTGTTGTTGCTCGTGCCATCAAGTCGATTCCAACTCATGGTGACCCAATATGCACAGAGTAGAACTGCTGTATAGGATTTTCAAGGCTGGGACATTTCCGAAGCAGATTTCCAGGCCCATCTTTTGAGGCTTCTCTGGGTGGGTTTGAACTGCCAACTTCTCAGCTAGTAGTCAAGCACTTAACCATTTGTGCCAAGAGAGCCCTTATTAAGTGTATTTTCTTTGATCCAGCAATTCTAACTGTAGTAATTTAACTTAAGGAGCAATCAGACAAGTCCATAAGGATGTTAACTGCAGCATTTTTATAAGAGAGAAAAGATGGAACAACGAATTAAATAAAATTTAAAAAAACATACTTTGCTGTATTTATACAATGAACACTTTGCAGTCATTAAAAATGGCAATTCAGTACCATAGTTATTGTCATGGAAAGGTGTTTATGCTTTTTGTTTCATGAATACACAGATTACAACATTATATACATTTCACATGACCCCCATTTAGCTGTAAAGCTCCTAACACTTTTGCCAGGCAAATTGTACATTATCGATACATGCTAGTTCTCTTCTTCAGATGGATGAGGCTCAAGGTGTGTAATTTTAAGGCCAACCTAGTAATGGCCCCTGCTCCCATCTTTGAAAGCTCTTTTCATGGACGCTTTGAAACCCCACTGAGATTCCCTGCATGCAGTCCTTCTGCTTGACCCTGCTGATAGGATATCAGTGACACTCAATTATAGACACATGGTCTCAAACTTAATTTGCATTTATTTTTACGTCTTAATTTTTTTCATTTGCTTTTCTCTGAAAAGATTATTTTTCAATCATTATTCTGAATAGATAGCCAGCTATATTTAGACTGATTTGGAAAAAAAAAAGTGACTTAATTATGCTTTCACTGGTGAGTACAGATGTAGACTATAAACAGAATTATTAGAACTCTTTGTGTTGCTGGTTCAGAGGAGAGGAGGGGGCCCACCATAGAGTTTCAGCTTGAGGAGGATCTGCAATACATTTACACTGGTGAGAGTTTATGATGTCCCAACTGCATGTGTCTGATTTGGGTAATTTTAGGAAACTCTCTAACGGGACTAGAATTGTCATCCCATGTTTATAAATGAATTTGTCACAGCCTTAATTTTTTCAATAAAAGCAGAATCCACATGCAGGATAATCTTAAACTAGCAGCTTTCTTTCAACTGGAAGGAAATAAAACAGCATAGAGCTGGATTTGAAGATATAAATTGCAAGGAAGAAGATTTGTCTGTAATTAACTTAGAAAGTACTGTTTGTGTTTAACTTCACCATAAGTTTTCAGGATGAACAAATTGCACCTTAGATAGTGCAGGCAAGAAGTAAGGCTTTTAGCAAGTGTAAATGTTTTTTTCCTGGTTGTAGTTTCTAAGAAGAGCCTGCAAACTTTTAATTTATACACTGGTTTGGAGTAATTAGCCCTTGAATTGTCTAGCTTTTGAAACACACTTAGAAGAGGAATGGACCGTGGAGAGCATCTTGATTTTCTGAATCATTGGGGGAAAATGATGCCCTGATTTGAAGATCATATGTTGTTGTTGAGTGCTATCGGGTCAGTTCTGACTCATAGTGACCCCACATGACCGAGTAGAACTGCCCCGTAGGATTTTCTTGGCTATAACCTTTATGGAAGCAAATCGCCAGGTCTTTCTCCCACAGAGCCACTGAGTGGGTTGGAACTGCCAACCTTCCGGTTAGTAGCTGTGTGCTTAACTGTTACACCACCTGGGCTCCTTGAAGATCATATAGTGATGTTCAAAATGAAATCATAATGTAATCACATAGTCATATGCTAGATACTAGAAATAATAACATTTGTGATTTTTTGTTTGTAAAACCCATAAAATATCTTATATGACTTTCTGCCAACATCACTTTGCCCAGTAGACTTTTAGTACTTTTTTATCTTTATAAAGTTTGGAGAATGAAAATTTTCAAATTATCTGCAGCTAACAGGTAATTAAATCCTGTTTAAATATTGTATACTGATGCCATTATTTCATAAGTCATTTACAGAAGATTAATTAGCAAGTTTTGGACAATTGAAGAGAACTGTTGTCAAGGCCAAGTGTGAATTACAAGCTACTAAAAAATCTTGACAGGATAATAACCAGAGTAACCTGTAAGCTGATACACTGTAAGGAGGAATCTGGTTTTCCTCTTGGCAGGTTACTGGATGCCAAAGCTAAGCTCCTTGGCTCATTTTTCTCTCACACTGCTCTTTAACTTCCAGGATCTTGACTGCCATTATAGTGCTGGTTGGTAGCTTTTTAAAAAATGTGTTATGCATGCATGTAAATAAAAATTCAAAATGTGTCCCAAAAAAGATATATAGCAGAGTAAGTTTTTGTCCTATGCCTGTCCTCCAGACATAGTCTCCTCTCCAAAGGCAGTCCCTGGTAATGGTGGCTTCAGAACCCTTCCAAGAGATAGTGTGCACACATCAGGTACATCTGGGCACATATTCTACTTCTTCTTTGATACATCTGGTAGGATACCATGTACAGATTTACACCTGCGTTTTCTTAACTTGATCTATTTTGGAAATTGTACCACCATCATATAAAGTTGTTCCATTCTTTTTAAAGGTTGCTTAGTATTCATGACCTCGTATGTATGGCCCATAATTTATTTACCCGGACTTCTATTGGTGGATATTTAGATTATTTCCAATATTTTACTAATGCAAACAATTCTACATTGAATAACCCTGTACACTGTACACTCATTGTTTAGCACGTATCAGCATAGGATACATTTCCAGAAATGGAACTGCTAGGTCAAAGGTATGTGCCTTTTTTATTTTCACAAATCCTGCCAAACTGCCGTAGATGTTGTAACAAGTTAAATTTTCACCAGCAGGTTACGAGAGTTACATGTACTTTTAAATCTTAGACCTGGCCTTTGTTACTGAAGGGTATTTATTTCTGATCTTGGCCACAGTCCAGGCCTCTGGGCTCACTTGCGTTACATTGGTGACTTTCTGTCTGTGATCAGGACTCATTTTCCAGCACTCCTCGCCACCGTGTTCTTTTCCAACTGTTGGAGGGCATCGTTCACAGCCTCAGTATGAGATAGACTTGTTTCTGTATGTGTTCCCTCTTAGACAAGAGGATTAAAGCAGGTGCTGATGTTTCTGAGCCCCTAATTTTGGCAGTTCAGAGGCATCAGGAAGGTTAGTTTATTTTCCTTGATTTTAAAATCAGCATAGGAGGAGATCTTCCACCCTCAAATGAAGAAACAAACTGAAATTTGGACCTTTAAGTCAAAAGTGTTGGTGGTATCTTAGCTATCATGGCTCCTTCCCTGCAGACTCCCCAGCTCCCTGGCGCTTGCAGCCCTCTCCCTCTGCTGTGTCGTCCTTCCTTCCTCTTGTCCCTCATCTTCATTTCCACCCCTCCTTCTTATCCAAACAGCTTTTTTATTACTTCTGTTGTAACTTTACCACCCCTCCCTCAGTCACTATCATAACACTACAAATCCATGCACTGACAGAGCAAGCTCCATTTAAGTTTTGTATCTATAGATCTCCCTCCCTGTGCTTATTATTTTGAATTATGGTGTTGGTGAAGAATACTGAATATACCATAGACTGCCAGAAGAATGAACAGGTCTGTCTTGGAGGAAGTACAGCCAGAATGCTCGTTAGAAGCAAGGATGGCAAGACTTTGTCTCACATACTTTGGGCGTGTTATCAGGAGGGACAAGTCCCTGGAGAAGGACATCATGCTTGGTAAAGTAGAGGGTCAGCAAAAAGGAGGAAGTCCCTCAATGAGATGGATTGACACAGTGGCTGCAACAGTGAACTCAAAGATAGCAATGATTGTGAGCATGGTGCGGGACCGGGCAGTGTTTTTTTCTGTTGTACCCAGGGACGCTATGAGTTGGAACCAACTCGACGGCACCTAACAACAACAACATGGGATATGTTTTGTATTCCAAACTCCTAAAGTGTAAAGATACTTTTTGTTCAACCTTGTAGAGCACCAAGCTCACAGTGCTCACTTAAATACATGATATCATGATTAGTTGAGGAAAATATAGATATGGATATGGATATAGATATAGTCAAGGATTTCGCTTTAACTTAAATTATTATAAATATAAAACCACAATGGCGTTTCTGTGGGTTATTTCCCCAATACTGTGTTTTATGATTATTGAACATAGACTTAAATGTTATTACTGTGTACACTTCCTTTCCTTAGAATGATATGCCAAGGTAAACAGAGGTAGAGCTACCTAAGATACTGGCATTGTTCCCTCATTGATCTCTAATTTATGAACTAAGGAATTATTTTACCCATATTCATGACTTCTAGAACAGTGGTACTCAAAGAGTGGTCCACAGATTAGTGCTTTTCTTGCTAGTCTGCAATGAGTTAAGAACCAGAAATTGGAAGTGTTTAGAAACTTTTATAGCAGTATGACAGAATTGAATTTAATTTTAAAGTTGGACTTGTGTTTTGTATATCTTTTCTGTTTATTTTTATCCTGATAATTTATTTTATTCTATTCTGCAAAAATATCTGTCACAAATTGAATTTTAAAAAATAATATAGAAAATGTCTATAATTCTAGTGACTTTCTAGCTTGTATGGCAGATGCATTGCTATAAAAGTAGTTGCCTTGGCTTGTTTTCACAGAATGACAAATGTGATATAGCCATGTAATACTTGAGGAAATGAGGCACAACGATACAATTTCTTGCCTGGGGCTGTAGCATATATTGGGATTAAGTCTTCTCATTCTCAGGTCTATGATCAGACTACAAGGCCTTGTCTGTTTTTTATGTTCTGATATTCTAATTAGAATCTGAAAGAGTAAATGGAATAAGAGATAAAATTGTGCCTGAAAAGAACATTTCATTTTTTACCCTTCAAAGAAAAATCTAAATAACATTTCCTCCTATATTATTTTTGCCTTAGTGCCATTTTCTTAACCTGAAGTACTTTGGAATATATTTGGGAAAATTTTAATACAGTGTCTTTGCATGCCAAAAAAACTCTCTGGGTGCTGAATGTTTTTAAGTGCTAGTGGAGAGTATATAAATAGTAAAGTTTGGGGAAGTTTGCAAGTGTCAAAGTGTCAGCCTTGGGGAAAGGTTTAGGTTGCTGTCCCAACCATGGTGGGACTCAAGCAGCCAGAGTAAACATCAGAAACCTCTCCTATTCTGACTTATGGGTGCATCAAGCCCTCACTGTGTGTGAGCATAGTAGATGGAGGTTAGGGGGTCAGACATACAGGTCCAAATGACTTGGGAAGCAGGAAGAACTGAGAGGATATTAGATGCTGGAGAGAATGAGACCAAGAGACAGAGGACTGCAAGGGATGGAGGGAGGGGGAAGGGCACCTGGGTGGCTGGTTCTCAAGGCTCCTGGTGGCAGGCTCTGTTGGTAGGCCACTTCATTTTAAAGAGCCCGGGGTCAAGTGTCAGTGTTCCAGTAGGTATAAAATTTCAAAAAAGAAATCTTTACAATATAAAGGCATTTGGAGCCTAGCATTTAAAAAAAAAAAAAAAAATACTTCTTAGCCTTGGTTATTCAATCAAATAGCTTTGATGGAAATGTTTATCTTTTATTACCACGTTTGCTACTCCTCTTCTATGATGGGAAAAATATATACATTTACAAGTTTATCATTAATAGCAGGTGTGAGTCTTTTTATATGTTAAATACATGTTATAATATAAATCTTTGTGCCTTGATGAAAAAACTGGTGAAAATGTCTTTTATAATAATGCTATTATGTGTGTGCTGTGATTTTCCCATAAAGGCGTGAGCTAAAATGATCTGATAGGATAACAATTGTGGAACTATTCTGGAAGTGAAGTTAAAAGACGCCTAGAAATAAGTTTTAAATCAAATGTGGTATACTTCCCAAATTCTTTCATTGCCCCTACACTTTTATTTTAGGCTTTTTCCAAGTATCCTCACTTTTCTTTTGTTTCACATGTCACTGCTTTATAGAGTTGTTGGATCTGGCATCAGTTGTTCAGCCCTAGTTCTGGAGTAGGATTTTTGGAGAGGAATTTATATATTAAGAACCTCTTATACATTTGTCATACTGACCACTATTGCTAATATAGTTATTCAGTTAGTATTTACTAAGTGCCAACTGCAGGGTTCTATGTCTGTTATTGAGATTACAAAAAAAAAAAAAAAGTTGCCGTCAAGTTGATTCTGACTCATGGATGGCAACGCCATGTGTGTCAGAGTAGAACTGTGCTCAATAGGTGCCTTTTGTTCATTTATTCATCCATCAACCTGTTTAAGTACCTGCTATGTTCCAAGTATGATGCCAGGAACTAGAGATAAGTTCCCTATCAAAACAAACTGATGGACCATGTAAAACGGAGGTAATATCCCTGAAAGTTATTGTGAGGATTAAATAAAATAATACATCTAAAACATCTAGCGCATCCTCTGAAACACAGGTACTCCAAATGAGCATTTTCCCCCAGGAATGGCAGAGACTGCTTTTAAGAAGTCACAGTTGTAAAGATAGGCTGACTCTTGCTTGATATATAATGTGAATTTATTGATTTTAAAAAATTATCCACGGGGAAAACACCTAAAAAATATTTCTTCCAACGCTGATAAAACCAAAACCAAACCAGTTGCTGTAGAGTCAGTTCTAAGCCTATGTGTGACCCCATGGCAACCCCATGTTTGTCGAAGTAGGACTGTGCTCCATAGGGTTTTCAGTGACTTATTTTTCAGAAGTATATCGCCAGACCTTTCTTCTGAGTCACCCCTGGGTGGACTCGAACCACCAACCTTTCAGTTAGTATCCCAGCACTTTACCATTTGTGCCATCCAGGGATGCCTACATGTTGATAGGAAAGGCCAAATTAAGAGATTGCCAAAAGAATGAAGAGTAAGAGTAAGATTATTAGGAAACAAACACATGTAAAAGAATTATAGAATAAAAGAGTTGTTTTATAAATATGTAAACTTACTACTTGTTCATAGATGCGGTCTTCTTGAATGCTGGCTTTCAGTCACTCTTGACATTTCATCTGGAGAGGGGGGAACCATCATGTCAGTGACCATTCTTGGCTGTTCATTATTTTTTGGCTATTCATTATTTCAGTGAACTCTAAGGAAGTTTAGGGTAAACATCAGAAGGAATTAATTTTTCAATAACTCAAAGCTAAGAAGACAAAACTGATACTTCCTTTAGGAAACATACATGTCCCTCCACCTGCCCACCTTCTCCAATCTGCCTCCCCTCCCCCTCATGCCTGATAAATCTTTCAACCAGAGTTTTTTCATCAGTGGGTATTATATTTGACATTAATTTGAATATGATCAGATTTCCTTAATCAGAAAGTAGTTATTTTTGTATGTGTCCTATAAATAAGAATGACTCCAAGATTACCAAATCAGCTGCAAGGAAAACTTAACAGATTTATGACACAAAGGCTTTTCTATACTTGGGGAAAAAGGGGGGAGGCTCCAGTTTTGTGATTCCTTCTTTACCTAAAAGTAATACTAACTGATATTTTTTAACAATTTTCTTGTTTGACTAATACTATTGCCTGAAGCTATTTGAAGATAGTTTACTCTATTTTATTTTTCCAGTGCTGTCCAATAGAATTTTCTGTGATGATGGAAATGTTCCATATCTGTGTTATCCAATATGGTAGCCACTAGCCACATGTGGCTATTGAGCTAGTGCAACTGAAGAACTAAATTTTTAATTGGATTTCATTTTAATTAATTTAAATGTAAACTTAAATAGCCACATGTGGCTAATGGTTACCACATTGGACAGTGCAGTTCTAAACCACAAATGTTAATTCACAAGGTTTAAAATAGGTTTCAAAATGAATCAGACAATATTAAGGAAGCTGGTAATTAGAAATTCTGGTTTTGCAAAAGTTCATCTCTCCATATTCCATTAGGTGTGAAACTTTATATCAGCTAGGTGACTTAAAGTGTTCCTTTATTCCAACCTTGACTTTTTGTTTTGATTTCTCTGTTTTTCTGTATTATTTTCAAGTTGGTAACCACAACCAAAGAATTTTTTTCAGATATAAGAATTAGACCAACATTTTCATCATTTCTAGTAGTATGTTTTGAGAGAGACACAAAGAGAGAGAATATGAATACATAGGCTCAATTTTGAGCCAGACTTAGACATCAATTACTTTAGCAGACTTTGGTGAGAACATAATGGGATGGTCCAAGATGATTTCAGTTAATTCCTTAGGATGCATGTCATAGGATGTTTCCGTTTGTTTAAGTAATGTCACCAATTAATTTTCTTTTTCCTCCATGGTTTTTTATGTTCTCATCCCATATGTTTTCCCTTTTGGTTTTCAGATTACAGCTGACTTTTTTTTTTTAAGGCGCTAGGTGCATTTATCCATAGTAGCCTCTCTGCTTTCTCTTTGTAACATAAAAAGACCCATTTAAGTTCTAGAATGTAATGCTTATGGTCCTAAACAAGGTTGTCTCTTGATTAACCGAACACTGTATTTGCCAGTTTGCCTTGTTCATGTATAAAATTTCAATTAACCAGATGAATTGGAATCAGGGGCTCCTGGATGATCAAAAGCAAGTGAAGAAATCACTCATACATTCATCATATATTTATTGATCACCTACTATATGCTAAGTACCAGGGACATATTGGGAATACGACAATGAACAAAAGACAAAAATATCCATCTTTGGGAAGCTTAAATTCCTTTTTGTTTCTATTCCTGTAGAGAAGTGTTTTAAAATATCTATTTTCCTTTACCTTTTTTTTTTTTTTTAATTTTTTATTGTACTTCAGGTGAAGGCTTACAGAACAGATAGTTTCTCATGTAACAGTAACACACATGCTGTTTTAATTACTAATATTTTCAATGTATCTCAGAGCCTCATTTCCTAGCACTGTTGGTTTAGAGCAAATGTTCTTCTCTGAATCACTTAGGAAACTTTTTAACAAATACCAATGCTGGCCCCCTTCCCCATTCTGATTTAGTTTGTTGGCTGTGGGGCATGAGCGTCAGTATGTTTTAAAAGCACCCCCCGCCCCGGTGATTATGATATGCAGCCAGATTTGAACACTACTGATATAGAAAGTTTAGGTTATTTGCTGGAAGGGTATGGAGTCCAGCATATGCACTAGCTGTTTAAAAACCTAATGATCTCAACCTGTTTTGTTTTAATTTGTACTTGCAAATTGGAGTGTGCAAGTAGCAAAGGAGAAATGGTGTTGGTAGTTCTTATTGTTTAAGTTCTCTTCGTACCCCTTTTATCTCACATCCAACATTTTGTTCACCCATTCAGTCATTTATTTAATATGCACTTATTTAGACACAGCGTTTAAGAGCTTGGCTACTAACCAAAAGGTTGGCAGTTTGAATCCATCAGCCGATCCTTGGAAACCCTGTGGGGTTTCCTATATAGGACTCTGTCCTATAGGGTTGCTATGAGTCGAAATTGACACAACAGCAACAGAATTGGATATATCAAGTAGGAGCCCTGGTGGTGCAGTGGCAGTGGTTAAAGCACTTGGCTGCTAACTGAAAGGTCAATGGTTCGAATCCACTCCACAGGAGAAGGATGTGGCAGTCTGCTTCCATAAAGATTTGCAGCCTCGAAACCCTATAGGGCAGTTCTACTCTGTCCTATAGGTTTACTACGATTTGGAATCGACTCAGCTGCAATGGGTTTTGTCTTCAGTTATATATCAAGTGTTAGGGATTCAAAGATGAACAAAGAATGAGCCCTTTGTGCTATGAATTTACAGTCTAGTACAGGAGTTTGCTAATTCTCTCTGTAAAGGGCCAGATAGTAAATATTTTGGTTTTGTGGGCCGTCTGGTCTCTGTTGTAACTATTCAACTCTGCTATTGTAGCACAGAAGCAGCCATAGGCAATGCATCACCTAATGGGCATGACTGTGTTCCAATAAATTTGATTTACAAAAACAGGCATTGACAGATTTGACAGCAGGCCATACTTTGCAAAACTTAGTCTAGTAGAGGAGAGAGATGTGGGATAAGAGCGAGCACAGGTATCTCAGTAACATAGAGAAGGTACATCAAATTAGGCTGGGGGTTACATGAGATACTTAGGGAAGATTTCTGAAGGAGACACTGTTCAAGCTGAGTTATGAAGCATGGACTGTAGTTCGGCAAAAGGAAAAGGAAAGGATGTTCTAAGCAGAGGGATGAACATGTGCAAAATATGGATATATAAATTAACAGTGCCTCTTATGGAAACTAAAGAAAGTCAGTGAGGCTAAAGTGAAGGTTGCCTGGTTCGGCAGGGAGATGAGGCTAGAGAGGTAGGCCCAAGCCATGTTCTGATAGGTCTTGGCTATGAAGCAAGAAACTTGGGTATTAAGCTGAAAGTCTTAGGAACAAATAAAGGACTTTAAGGGGGAAAGCTTAACAGAATTTTTTGGCTGCCAGTTGGAGAGAGGAAGACCTATTAGGAGATCATTTTAGTAAACCAGTGGTAAGTGGTGAGGGCCATGGGGATGATTAGGATAGGACAGATGTGAGAGCTATTTAAACATCAGAATCTCTAGCTCTTGGTGACTGATTGGGTGTGGGGATAAATGAGAAGGAGATATCTTTGATAACTTCCAGATTTCTGGCTTGGGCTGACTGGATGGTGTAATTTATGTAGATAGAAGGAGTAAACTTGTAGAGGGGTATAAGATGATGAATTCAGTTTAGGACTTGGAACTCAGGATGAATGTATGACATTGAAGTGTGGTTATTCATTAGAAAATGGATTTCTACTTAACTGGAGATAGAGATTTGGGAGTCACCCATGTATAAGTGGTAGTTAAGGCCATACATTCAGGTAAGATCGCCTATAGAGAGTCTATAAAGTGAAAAAACAGAGAGCCAAGGACAAGGCTTTGGGGAACATGGATATTTTAGGAACAAGCAAGAATTCTGAGAAGGAGCAGTCATATAAGTGGGCAGGTAGGGAGGGTGTAGAAGATCAGGCTGTTTCACAAGCTGAAGCAGGAAGGAGTTTCAAGGAAAACACAGCAGTCAACAGTGTTAAGCTCAGCAGAGAAAGAAAGAAATGTGTCTCTGGCTTATGCGGTCTGAATGCCTTCACAGAAAAGAAAGTGAGGAGATAGAAACAATGAATTAGACTAATCTCTAGAATCATAGCTAAAGTGTAGGCAGCTTGAACACTGCTGGTGGGACTATAAATTGGTATACATTTCTAGAAGGAATTTTGAAAATTTGTATTAAAAGATTGGAGCATCCCTGGGTGGCTCAAATGGTGAAGCACTCAACTACTAGCCAAAAGGTTGGTGGTTCGAACCTGCCCAGAGGTGCCTCAGAAGAGAGGCCTGGCAATTTGCTTCTGAAAAGTCACAGCCTTGAAAACACTGTGGAACACAGTTTTGCTCTGCAACACATGGGGTTGCCATGAGTCAAAATCAACTCAACAGCAACTAACGACACCAAAAACGATTCTACTTTTAGAAAATTGTACAAGGAAAATAATCATATCCTCTGTCCTCTGTAAATATTAACAAAATTCCTACGTGACATTTTGGATCATCTAATTTGATTAACTCCGAGATAAATGTCCTATAAGTGCTTACTGATATGAATGACTTTGTTCATTTTCAAAGTTTTACCTTTTTGTTTTGTTGTTTTGTTATTTTAGGTGTTAGATTTTTTTATTAAGAAGGATTTTAAAATATTGAAAATTATGGAATATATATAATGAATACATATATACTCCTTACCCAGATTTAAGAAATGTTAACACTGTGTCATATTTAGCTATGCTTTTTAAATATGATAATACAAATGCATATTAAGCCTCCTTTATACCTTTTTCCAAGGATCCCTGGTGGCACAGTGGTTAAAGCAGTCGGCTGCTAACCAAAAGGTTGGTGGTTCAAACCCACCAGTTGCTCTGTGAGAGAAAGATATGGCAGTCTGCTTCCGTAAAGATTACAGTCTTAGAAGCACTATGGTGCAGTTCTTCTCTGTCCTACCGGGTCACTATAAGTCAGAATCAACTCGATGGCAATGGGTTTGATTTTTTTGGTATACCTTTCTCCAGTCTGATTCCCCGCCCTCCCTTGTCACTTCCAAGTTCATGTATGTGCTTATTGACCTTGGTTTTTAGCTATTACCAATGTGTAGATGCATATACAATCCGTAATTATTTTATATATTTTTAAACTTTAAATAAATGCTGTCATATTGTTCATGTCATTCTTCCACTTGAGTTTTTTACTTACCACTTGTTTTTGAGATTTATTTATGATAAACTGTAGATGTGTTTCTTTAGAAATCCCTGTTCTTAAACCAGAGACTTCATCAGCCTGAGACCAGAAGAACTAGATGGTGCCTGGCTACCACCAATGACCGCCCTGCAGGGAACACAACAGAGAGTCCCTGATGGAGCAGGAGAAAGTGGGGTACAGAACTCAAATTCTAGTAAGAAGACCAGACTTAATGGTCTGACCGAGACTGGAGGAACCCCAGAAAGCATGGCCCTTGGATTCTCTAACAGCTCAGAACTAAAACAATTTCTGAGGCCAACTCTTCAGACAGGAATTGGACTGGACTGTGGGACATAAAGTGATACTCGTGAGGAGTGCGCCTCTTAGCTCAAGTAGATACAAGAGACTAAATGGGCAGCTTCTGTCCGGAGATGAGATGGGAAGGCAGAGAGGCCTAAGAGCTGGTTGAATGGACATGGGGAATCAGGGGTGGAAAGGAGGAGTGTGCTGTCACAGTATGGGGAGAGCAATTAGAATCACATAACAATGTATGTATAAATTTTTATATGGGAGACTAACTTGAAATGTAAACTTCATTTAAACTACAACAATAAACAAACAAACAAAATCCCTGTTCTATGGTATTTCATTATCTGACTACTTCAGTTTATATATCCATTTTCTGTTGATAGGCATCTGTACTAGTTACTTAACACCTCTGTTCCTCAATTTCGTACAGTGGAGATAACAATAGTACCAACCTCATAGGATTAAATTAATATACGTAGCACTAGCTCCAGGTCTGGCACACAATAAGCATCTGATACACATTAGCTATTATTATCAGCATGATTGTTAATGTTATTAAGCTGTTTCTAATTCTTTGCTGTTACAAATAGTGTGCATGTCTCCTTGTGTCCATGCACAAGTTTCTCTAGCACATATAACTAAAAGTTGAATTTCTGGGTTGAAAGACATGCTTATCTCTATTTTTTTAGATTTTACCAGAGTCCTATCTAAAGAGGTGGTACCAGTTTTTCTTCCACCAACACCATGTAAAAGTTTCTACTTCATTGTCAATATTTGGTATTGTCAGACTAACATTTTTGTCAATCCTGTAGGTTTTGAAACAATATCCTATTGTTTTAATTTGCATTTTCCTTATTTTTAACGAGGTTGAGAATCTTTTCACATCGGTATTGCCCATTCTGGTTTTCTTTTGTTTGACTGTTTATATCTTAGGTTTTTTTTTTTTTTTCCCTTAATGCACTGTAGGAATTCTTTGTATATTTAAATACTAATCTTTTGCCAGTCATATTTCAGACTAAATTAGTGACCTATTTGTTGTTGTTTACATTTGAAAGCATTATTTTTATCAAAGAAATTCATGCACATGTTAAAAAATAAAATGGTGCAGAACAAACCAGTAGCCATCAAGTCATTTCTGACTCATGGCAAGCGCATGCGTAGCAGAGTAGACCTGTACTCTGTAGGATTTTCAATGGCTGATTTTTCAGTAGAAGATCACCAGGTCTTTCTTCTGATATGCTCTGAATGGACTCAAAACTCCAAGTTTTCAGTTGGCAGCTGAGCTTGTTAACCATTTGCACTACCCAGGGACTCCTGGTACAGAAGAGCTTATGACAAAACACAAGTCTCCTGCCCCACTTCCCCCTCTACACCCAAGCCTACTCTCCAACTCTTTTTTACCAGTTGTGCTTTTAGTTCTCCTGACCGTTTCTTCCATAATACTGAATAATATGCTTATACATCTATATCCTGCTATGTCAGCTTTGAGTAGTATCTGTTTATCCTATGAAGGATAAGGATAGTCCTACTGCTGTCAGTCCCACTTCTCATTCTCCGCATTCATCATACTGGCTGACTCTGAACCCAGAACCTTCAGGGTTTCCAGGTAGTAGCCTGGCTGCCACTGCCTCAGGAGCTCCCTTGGGGTATACTCTAGGCAAGGATTTTTAATTTATTTTATTGTGGTAAAATGTATATATAACAAAACACTTGCCAATTCAACATTTTTTACTTGTACAATTCAGTGACCCTGATTACGTTCATCATGATGTACAACCATCACTACTGTTTCTATATTATTCCATCTCCATTAACAGAAACTCAGGGTCCCCTAAGCAATGACTCCCACTTCCCCCCTCCCTCCCATCCCTGGTAACCACTAAAAAGCTTTGGTCTCTATACATTTTAGGTTAGGATTTTTTAGTGCCTGTATCTTCCATCAGCATGCTCCCATCTCTTTCATAGCTTTCTGAAATTTGTTGAGATCGCTCATCCTTTAATAACCTCTTCTCCTTTTAACTCAACTGTGAGTTTGTTTGCTTACTTATTTATTTTGTACTTCACTTTAATAATTTTACTGAGAAGCAGTGATGAAAGATAAATGTATTTGCTTCATCCAACAACTGTAACCCAGAAACCTGCTTTTTTTCTTTTTTAAAAAAATTGTGGTACAGATATACATAGCAAAACATTAGAAACCTACATTTAAATGACCTATTTATGATATTTTTCATATAGGCTCCAGTTTATAGCATAGAAACTGATCCCTTGGGGTGTACTCTAGGCAAGGATTTTTTAAATTGTGGTAAAAATATACATAACAAAACACTTGCCAATTCAGCTTTTTCTTACATGTAAAATTCAGTGACCCTGATTACGTTCATCATGATATGCAACCACTATCTATTTCCAAATTATTCCATAACCGTTAACAGAAATAAGAACTTTAAATATTTGTAGAACTGAATTTGGAGTCTTCTAAATCACATTTTTGTGCCTCTTGAATTGAAGTTAGGGGAAAACCAGGCTTTTAGACTCTTTTTATAGTTCTTTCATGAGCAACTGTTTCTGAAATACCTAGTAGGTCCTTGGGTCTCGTTAATTGAGAATTTTGACCAGAGACATGTGACCTATTACTTAAAGTAGTGATTACCTTTGCGTAGCCCTTATTCATATGAGTTTAGGATTGAGTATTGTTACAGGGAAGAATAGTGTTTTTCTCTGTCCCTGAGCCTCTGAGACTTAAACCTACCTTTCCCATTATCTATTCCTGATGTTAGGCTGTGAATTTCCTTGAATCATAAATAGCTTCATTGAATTTCTACTTCCTGTACTGTATTTCTTTATAAGTTAAAGGAGGAAGAATAACCAAGAGAAAACAGGACTTCTGTACCCTGAAAGTAATAGCCATGCATTGTGGAGCCATGCAGTTTTGAGCTAGAAGCATCAATCTTCAGTTATATATTTTAGTTCTGCTGCCTCGTGATTGATGTTTCTACAGAACTACGTATTATGTGATTTGGTCAGTTTCTTTGCTATAAACTGGAGTCTTTTCTCTTCTTGCCTCATGGTGATGTACCCTGTAGATAAGATATATATATATATGAATATGAATAAATATGAGACACTTTTACAGCACTCATAACAATGCTGGTTTAGAAGAAAAAAGAGACTGCAAAGATATTCACCAGCATGTTCACTGTGGTTGTTGCTGGATGGACAGATTGTAAATAATTTCTATTTTCTTCTTCTTACTTATCTACATTTTCTATGATGAATATATGTTTTTCTGAAATAACATAAAGTTGTTTTTTTTTTTTTATAAGGCAGTTGTGTACCATTTCACCTCTACTAGGGTGGCTATTATCAGAAAAATGGAAAATAGAAAGTGTTGGGGAGGATATGGAGAAATTGGAACCCTCATCCATTGCTGATGGGAATGTAAAATGATGCAATCACTGTCAAAAATAGTGTGGCAGTTTCTAAAAAGTTAAGCATAGAATTATCCTATGACCTAGCAATTCCACTCCTAAGGATATTCCCAAAAAACTTGAAAGCAGGCACTCAAAAAGATACTTTTATACCAGTGTGCATTGCAGCACTATTTACAACAGCTGAAGGTAGAAATAACCCAAGTATCCATCATCAGATAAATGGATAAACAAAATATGGTGTATTCATACAAATGGAATGTTACTCAGCCATAAAGAGAAATGAAGTTTTGATACATGCTACGACATGATTGAACCTTGAAAACATCATGCTAAGTGAATAAGTCAGACACAAAAGGACAAATATTGTATGATCCCACTTTTAAGAAATATCTAGAATAGGCAAATGCATAGAGATCAAAGTTTATTAGTAGTTACCAGGGACTGGGGAGAAGGGGAAATGTGAAGTTATTGCTTACAGTATACAGAGTTTCTGTTTAGGGTGATGAAAAACATCTGGAAATGGATAATGGTGAAGGTTGAACAACATGGTGAATGTAATTAACGTCACTGAATTTTACACTTAAAACAAAATCCATTGCCATCAAGTTGAATCTGACTCATAGTGACCCCATAATACAGAGTAGAACCGCCCCATAGGGTTTCCAGGGCTATAATCTTTATGGAAGCAGATTGCCACATCCTTCTCCCATGGAGCAGCTGATGGGTCCAAACTAGTGACCTTTCAGTTAGCAGCCGAGCACTTAACCACTGTGCAAACGGGGATCCTATTTTACACTTAAGAGTGGTTAAAATGACAAGGTTTTTTTAAATATATGTTTTACTCATGAAAAGTTTTACCCACAGAAAGAAACAATCTTTGATGGTTACAAGGGAGGGGAGAGGTGCGAAGAGAAAAACACTAAATAGACAATAGATAAGTGGTAATTTTGGTGAAGGCTAAGACAGTGCACAATACTGGTGAAGTCAGCACAACTTAACCAAGACAAGGTCATGGAAGCTTCACAGACACATCCAAACTCCCTGAGGGACCAAATTACTGGGCTGAGGGCTGAGGGCTGAGGACCATGGTCTCGGGAGACATCTAGCTTAACTGGTGTAACATAGTATAAAGAAAATGTTCTACATCCTACTTTGGTGAGTAATGTCTTAAAAGCTTATGAGTAGCCATCTAAGATACTCCACTGGTTCCAACCCGTCTGGAGCAAGGTAGAATGAAGAAAACCAAAGACACAAGGGAAAGATTAGTCCAGAGAACTAATGGACCACAACTAGCACAACCTCCACCAGACTGAGTCCAGCACAACTAGATGGTACCCAGCTACCACCACTGACTGTTCTGACAGGGATCACAACAGAGGGTCCTGGACAGAGCTAGAGAAAAATGTAGAACAAAATTCTAACTCACCAAAAAAAATAAAAGACCAGACTTACTGGTCCGACAGATACTAGAGAAACTCCGAGAGTATGGCCCCTGGACATCCTTTTAACTCAGTACTGAAGTCACTCTTGAGGTTCACCCTTCAGCCAAAGATTAGACAGGCCCATAAAACAAAATGAGACTAAGCAGGCACACCAGCCCAGGGGCAAGGACAAGAAGGCAGGAGGGCACAGGAAAGCTGGTAATGGGGAACCCAAGTTTGAGAAGGGGAGAGTGTTGACATGTCGTGGGGTTGGCAACCAACGTCACAAAACAATATATGTATTAATTGTTTAATGAGAAACTAATTTGCTCTGTAAACCTTCATCTAAAGCACAGTAAAATACACGCACACACACGCATATATGTGTTTTAACACAATAACTTTTTTTAAAAAGGCAGGTGCTTTATCTTATGTGATGATGTTATTGCTATTGAAATAGTTCTCTGCTGTACTTAGTTTTAGACAATCTCAGCTTAATATCTCTTTCTCTGAGACGCTTTCCCTGCCTAGGGCAGAGAAACTGTCAAGATGCTCTACCAACAAGGCTACAGGCTTTTGTTTCTGTTTTGGTTCATTGGTCATGCATACTTAATGAGCATCCCATGTGCTGTGTTCTGTGGGAAAATACACAGAGATGTATATGAGGGAAAATATCAAATAAAGAGGGGATTCCTTCAAAGAGTGATCATTTTAGTTTCTGAGAGTTTATGGATCAATCCATCAAACAAACGTGATAGAAGTCCGCTGTGTACAAGGTGATCTGCTGGGTGCTGCACAGATCCCAAAGTAGATTAATGTAGGGCAAACCCTGGTATTATGGATTGAGTTGCGTCCCTCCAAAATATATGTCAACTTGGCTAGGCCATGATTCCCAGTATTGTGTGATTGTCCACAATTTTGTCATCTGATGTGATTTTCCTGTGTGTTGTAAATCCTAACTCTATTATGTTAATGTAGGATTTACATTGTTAATGTAGATCATTAAAAAGACAGGAAAGAAAGAAAAGACCAAAATGGATGTCAGAAGAGACTCTGAAACTTGTCTCGAACATCAAGTAGCTAAAGGAAAAGCAAAAGCAAAAGGAAGAAATGATGAAGTAAAAGAGCTGAACAGAAGATTTCAAAGGGCAGCTCGAGAAGACAAAGTAAAGTATTATAATGACATGTGCAAAAACCTGGAGATAGAAAAACAAAAGGGAAGAACACACTCAGTATTTCTCAAGCTGAAAGAATTGAAGAAAAAATTTAAGCCTTGAGTTGCAATATTAAAGGATTCTACAGAGAAAATGTTAAACAACCCAGGAAGCAACCAAAGAAGATGGAAGGAATACACAGAGTCACTATGCTCAAAATAATTGGTTGATATTCAGCCATTTCAGGAGGTAGTATATAATCAAGCACCGATGGTACAGAGGGAAGAAGTCTAAGCTGCAGTGAAGGCATTGGTGAAAAACAAGGTTCCAGGAATTAACAGAATATGAATTGAGAAATTTCAACAAACAGATGCAGCACTGGAAGTGCTTACTCGTCTATGCCAAGAAATTTAGAAGACAGCTACCTGGCCAACCAACTGGAAGAGATCCATATTTACGCCTATTCCCAAGATAGGTGATCCAACCGAATACAGAAATTATTGAACAATATCATTAATATCACACACAAGTAAAATTTTGCTGAAGATCATTCAAAAGTGGCTGCTTTTGATATATCAACATATATCAACAGGGAACTGCCAGAAAATTCAAGATGGATTCAGAAAAGGATATGGAACCAGGGATATCATTGCTGATAACAGATGGATCTCGGCTGAAAGCAGAGAATACCAGAAAGATGTGTACCTGTGTTTTACTGACTATGCAAAAGCATTCGACTGTGTGGATCATAACAAATTATGGATAACATTGCAAAGAATGGGGATTCCAGAACACTTAATTGTGCTCATGAAAAACCTGTACATAGGTCAAGAGGCAATCATGCAAACAGAACAAAGGGATACTGCGTGGTTTAAAGTCAGGAAAGGTGTGCATCAAGGTTGTATCTTTTCACCATACCTATTCAGTCTGTATGCTGAGCAAATAATCTGAGAAGCTGGACTTTATGAAGAAGAATGGGGCATCAGGATTGGAGGAAGACTCATTAACAAACTGTGTTATGCAGATGACACAACCTTCCTTGCTGAAAGTGAAGAGAACTTGAAGCAATTACTGATGAAAATCAAAGACCACAGCCCTCAGTTTGGATTACACCTCAACATAAAGAAAACAAAAATCCTCACAACTGAACCAATAAGCAACATCATGATAAATAGAGAAAAGATTGAAGTTGTCAAGGATTTTATTTTACTTGGATCTACAATGAATGCCCAGGGAAGCAGTAGTCAAGAAATCAGAAGACGGACTACATTGGGCAAATTTGCTGCAAAAGACCTCTTTAAAGTGTTAAAAAGCAAAGATGTCACTTTGAAGACTAAGGTGCGCCTGACCCAAGGCATGGTGTCTTCAGTCGCCTCGTATGCATGTGAGAGCTGGACAATGAATAAGGAAGACTGAAGAAGAATTGACGCCTTTGAATTGTGGTGTTGGCAAAGAATATTGAATATACCATGGATGGCCAAAAGAACAAACAAATCTGTCTTGGAAGAAGTACAACCAGGATGCTCCTTAGAAGCAAGGATGGCAAGACTACGTCTCACATACTTTGGACATGTTATCAGGAGGGGTCAGTCCCTGGAGAAGGACATCGTGCTTGGTAAAGTACAGGGTCAGTGAAAAAGAGGAAGACCCTCAACAAGATGGATTGATACAGTGGCTGCAACAATGGGTTGAAGCATGACAACAATTTTGAGGATGGTGCAGGACCAGGCAGTGTTTCGTTCTGTTGTACATAGGGTCGTTATGAGTTAGAACTGACTCCACCAGCACCTAACAACAACAACATGATGTTAACGAGACAGGATTAGAGGCAGTTATGTTAATGAAGCAAGACTCAATCTATACGATTAAGTTGTATCTTGACTCAATCTCTTTTGAGATATAAAAGAGAGAAGCAAGCAGAGAGACAGTGGGACCTCATTCCACCAAGAAAGAAGAGTCAGGAGCAGAGCAAGTCCTTCAGACCTGAGGTACCCGTGCTGAGAAACTCCTAGGCTAGGGGAAGATTGATGACAAAGACCTTCTTCCAGAACCAACAGAGAGAGAAAGCCTCCCCCTGGAGTTGGTGCCCTGAATTTGGACTCTAGCCTCCTAAAATGTGAGAGAATAAATTTATCTTCGTTAAAGTTGTACACTTGTGGTATTTCAGTTATAGCAGCACTAGATGGATAAGACGCCTGGCTTCCAGGAGCTTGTGGCCAGGCTAGGAAGAGAAGACTTGAATGTGTGAAAATAATGAAGAAGAAAAAAATGAAAGTTTAGAACAATTCAAAATTTGTTACAAAGCAGCAGTGCATGGTTACTGAACGAATGGTGAGGTGCTCAGTGTTATTGGAAAGATGAGACTAATGTGGGCCTAAGCTGGCAAGACTGCACAGAGTCAGAGAGATTTGAGATGAACCTTCATTCATTCATTCTTTCAGCCATCAACAAATCCTTATTGTGTGCCTAATACATCCCAGCAAGTTTTAGGCACTGCACATACAAGGATGAAATAAACAAAATATCTGGCTTCATGAAGCCTCATGAGTAGATAGTAAATAAACACGCAGTTATACGTTATCAAGTCATTTCAGCTACCATTACTGAATGGCAAAGACACATTGCCAAAGGGTATAGGCACAGGGTGGTATGATTCATTGGGAGCCATTTTTAACAACTTAGCACAATGGCATATAAAAAAATCCTGTGATCCATATTCTCTAGGCTTAGCTTTTGTTATATAAAGGAGAGCTTTTAGAGATTTTTTTTCTCTCTTGTAACTTTACTTTCTCATGTGTTGATAACAAAATATAATTATCTTTTCATGCGTATTTACTGTAGAAAGATAACACATCGATAGATATATGTAGTCTTTTTGGTTTAATATAACAGTTTTGTTAATTACCTTTGATAATCAAGCTGCTTATAATAGTGCTAACTTAATTGTTAACATGACAAAATTTAGGTATCATTGACATCCAAGGTGCTAGATGGCAGAATAGAAAGAACAAGAGCTTTGGAATTAGACTGATTTGGTTTAGATTCTTGGCTCTGCTATATATTAGCTCTGTGTGAGTCAGCCTTTGCATCTTAATTTGTTAAGTGGGGATAATAGTACTTCCTCTGCAGGCTTGATGGTTGTTATTATTAGTTCTGTATCTCTATAGTCAAAGAATTTAGCTTTGATTTAGTTTCAAAAACTAGCACTTCTTAAATTCTATTTAAAGATTGAAACTGGCTTAAGTTAGTAGAGTAAAATGTATTTTATTTTTAATTTTTGGTATCAGCCTGTGGATGGCTCACATTTTTAAAAATAAAAATGCGATGTTACACATTCTTCTCTGTGTTGGTATTTCTAGGAAACAGATCCTGTCTTTGAGCTGTTGTTTGAAGAATGGGGCCTCTTAAGTCTGGACAGAGCTGAGTTACTCAGGAGGGTGCGTGATGTAGTTAAGTGGGCCACAGTCAGGGAGAAGGGATGGGCCTGTGCAGATAGACTGTTCTACTTAGTGAGGTAGGCAGCTGAGTTCAGTAAGCATTCTTTTCCCCTGAGCAGTCTAGGCTTAATTCTAAAGACTTACTCATGAAACTAGGGCATTGTGAAAGAGCTATGATCAATAATTATAAAATGGTCATAATAATGGCTACTATTTATTCAGTACTTAATATGTGCCAGGAGCTATGTTAAGTGCTTTACCTACATCTCTTTTATCTTCAGAACAACCCTCTGAGATAGGTTACTGTTATTATCTCCATTTTTAAAACCTAAAAACTGACAGCAATTTGTGAAAGTAGTGTGCTACATTGTAGAAAGGTAAGAAAGACACATAGACAAAAATGAGAAAATGGAAACACTGTATTCTTACCACTAGAGATTACCGATGTTAACATTTAATTATGTGGTCTTCTGGAATTTAGAAAACCTCTTTATTCTCAGCAAGCTTAATTTTTAAGATTATTATCTAAAAATCTTTTTTAAAAAAAGTCTTACTTTAGAGTGTAAAATCTGAATGAACATTCACCCTTTTTTTTTTTCCTGTTTGCATTCCTGCTTTAGCAGTCTTATTCATCCCTAAGTCTTGGATGAATCCAGCTGAATATTGGACAGGTTGTATACAGAGAAGGGCAAAAAAGATAAGCATATGAATGCATTTCAAAAAACACTATTCCAGTGTATCAGTCAGCTATTGCTGGGTTACAATCCAAAATCTCAGTGATATAAACAGTAATAAGCCCTTGATCACACATCTTTGGGTCAGCTGGAGCAGCTGTGTTTCAGGCTGCAAGTGTGCAGATTGGCTGGAATGGCTCATTCTGGAGTTTGGGCTAGAGAGGCAATCATTTCTATGGTATGTTCTTCTCATGGTGGTAGGAGAAGTGGAAAGAGATGAGCCCAACTGTGTAAACACATGTCCACTAACATTTCATTGCTCAAAGTAAGTTACACGTCAAGCCTGAAGTTAACGGGCATGGAAAGACTTACAATGAGTGTCAGAGTCCCTGGGTGGTACTAATGGTTAATGCACTTGGCTGCTAATCGAAAGATTGGAAGTTCTAGTCCAACAGAGGCACCTCAGAAGAAAGACCTGGTGGTCTACTTCCGAAAAATCACTCACTGAAAACCATATGGATTGTGCAGTGTCTGGGGTCTTAAAAGCCTGAAAGAGGCTATCTAAGTCACAACAGTTGGTATCCTGGAGCAACAAAGGGGCAACAAAGTCAGGAATAGGAGGAGGAAATGGAATGTGTGACTAATTGCTTCCATGAACAATTCCCCCCTTTGCCATGAGACCAGAAGAACTGGATAGTGCCCAGCTAACATTACTGAATATTTTGATCAAGATTCGATAGAAGAATCCTGATCAAAAGAGGGGGAAATACAGAAAAGAATTTATAAATTTTCAAGGAAGCCAGATTTTCTGAAGCTTTGGAGGCTAGATGAACCCCTGAAAATATTTCCCTGAGATAATCTTTAAACCTTAAACCAAAAATATCCCCTAAAGTCTTCTTTAAACCAAATAATAGTTTAGCTTCACTAGTAAAGAATGTCTGCCTTGAACATTGTGCTTTTTTAAAAACTATCCATATGGGATCAACCTGACAGCAGCAACTTGAAAGACTAGGTAGGAAACTTAAGGAGCAGTGAGTTTATGTTAAGGGGGGAGAAAGAGTTTGGAAAAGGAGGGTGAAAATGGTTGCACCACTCTAAGAATGTAATCAGTGTCACTGAATTGTATGTGTAGAAATTGTTCAATCGGTGTTATGTTGTGCTGTGTATATTCTCAACAACAGTAACAAAAATAAAATAAATTATCAAAAAACTCTATGGAGCACAGTTATACTCCGACACTCATGGGGTCACCATGAGTTGGAATTGACTTGACAGCAACCAGTGACTAGTGACCATGAGTGTCCTTGACTCTGAGGCAAAGGTGATGGTATGTATATATAACACTACTACAGGAGAATGAAAAATTAGGACTAATAATTTAATATACTACACCCACCTCCATGTATATTTATTTATTCATCCACTCATCCATATATATATATATATGGAGCCCTGGTAGAGCAGTGGTTGACAGCCTGGCTGCTAATCTAAAGGTTGGCAGTTCGAATCCACCAGCCACTCCTTGGAAACCCTATGGGGCAGTTCTGCTCTGTCCTATAGGGTCTCTATGAGTTGGAATCGACTCAATAGCAATGGGTTTATATATATTTTATCTTGTTGTGTTTATGTCAGCATATATATGTACATTATATTTTATGCATGTATACATATATACAGACATAAACACAACAAGATAAAATAAAACATGTAAAAATTCTTTATAACACATAAAATCGGAGTGATCAGCT
The DNA here is from genome assembly GCF_000243295.1 of Trichechus manatus latirostris. NCBI lineage: Eukaryota > Metazoa > Chordata > Mammalia > Sirenia > Trichechidae > Trichechus > Trichechus manatus. The sequence goes on from NW_004443983.1 coordinate 8,650,123, forward strand.
AAGGAGGCTAGAGTAATAGGCCTGGCACAAATTGAGAAAGGTCTTGGACAGTGTTATACCTATTGAAAAACATAATCAAGAGTACATGTAAAAGCATTTCAGGAACAGGACCAGCAGAAATTTGATGATGAATTGGACACTCGGAACTTGGGGAAGGGGAGTTGGCAAAGTGGACTTAGAAGTGCTGTGGTGTAGTGAATGAGAAGATATTATAAATATTTGCAACTCTGTGAGCCTATGGAACTTGGGGAGATCATAGTAACATTGACCATGAGAAGGAATTCATGAAGAGTGACTGGAAGAGAAATTGATCTTCCTTTTCATGGGTAGGTTTCAGGTATCAATAAACATCAAATTGCTCATGTTCTAAAGATGGCTGAACCTTTTGTAGTGTTTTGAGGCAGAAGCATTAATTAGCTTTGTGATCATGGGCTAGTTTCTTGTCTCTTCCAGTTCTTGAATTCTAGAATTCTTTGATCTTCACTAAAACTTATAGTTGAAACAGTATGAACAAAATATTTCCCAAAGGAGTCTGTGTAGAGAGAGAAGAATAAAACATTTATGTCAGGGGTCAAATAGATGACCTCTGGATATTTGTTCTTGGCTTGCATAGTGTTGTTTTTATTGTCCTCTTTTCTTTCTTTTTTTTTAATTTGACAGCCTTTAAACTGGAATACTTCTCTAGTCTAGCCACAGAATCCAATAACCCCTTTTGTCTTAGATCCACCCACTTGACACATTTATATTACATGGCTAGTCCCAGAAGGCTTTTGGGATTTTGACCCCTGCTCTGAGTCTTACCAGTTAGCAGTTGCCATCAAGTTAATTTCGACTCTTGGTGACCCCATGTGTGTTAGAATAAAACTGTGCTCCATAGGGTTTTCAACGACTGGTTTTTTGGAAGTAGATCACCAGACCTTTCTTCTGATGTGCCTCTGGATGGACTTGAACCTCCAAACTTTTGCTTAGGGCTTACTAATTGCTGAGGATAAGATGGAAAATACTCAAAGAATATCGGGAAAAAACAGAAATAAGCAAGCACTGAATCATGAAAGCTGAGATTAAATAGTATCTTAAAGAAATACTAAAGCTAGTTCATTGGTTCAGAAACCTGAAAACTGAGCTTGTTAAAATCTTTGTTGTTCTTTTACGACTTGACTAGATTTTAAACTCTGCCAAGAGTAGAAACAATGTCTTCTCTATGTTCTGTAACTTTATCTTACAGTGAGATTACAGTGCTACACTGTACAGGTGTTCCATCAATTTCAAAAGAAAGGGAGGGGAGGGGATGGGACAGGAAGAAAAGGGAGCAAAGGATTAAAAGTTAACTCACTGTTCCAAGTAATAATGGAGTTCTTGTTTAGAATAACCCGTATGGAACAGGGTTTTGTGTACTTATCCCTTTTTAGAAGCAATGGGAAAACTGGAAATAAGTTTATGTCGCAGCCCCTCTCACGGGGCACCATCTGTCGCAGCAGCGACGTTGTCAGGATGGTGGAGACAGTAACCAAACACAACTCTTACAGAGAAGTGGGGCCAGGAGGGTCACTCTAAGGAGTCGACCCCGGCTTCAGTCCCAGGAGTTTATTTATAGTCAATACAGCAAGCAGTGAAGCAAATAACAGAACAATGGGCTTTGGGTGTGGGCAAGGGAGAAGGAATTCAGGTAAACAAGCCAATCAGTAAAGAGACAATAGGTTTGGGAAAACAAGTCGTGACAAGTCTCAACATGTTGGAGACAAGTCTCAACGTGTTAGGGACAAGTCTCAACATGCTGTGCAGCATAGAGGCCTGTGGGAGCTGCAGTTGTCAATAGTGCAGCCAAGTTTAAATGGCATATATCCCCACAAGTTTACTGTGTTTACTTATATATAAGAAATACATTGTTGGGTTTTTTTTTTTTTTAAATTCTTTCATCACTTTCTCTAGCTCAAACATCTCTCCTAATAAGTTTTCTTCCATTTAACTCCTGTAGAAATGACCTGTTGATGGTCTGTCGCCAGTTGAATATGGAAGAGTCTGTGGCTGAGATCATGAACCAACTGGGCGCAGATGAAAATGGGAAGATTTCCTTCCAGGATTTTACAAGGTGCCGCATGCAGCTTGTTCGAGAAATTAGAAAGGAGGAGGTAGAGCTTTCTGTGAAGTCAGACAACTCTTGTAAAAAGAAGAAGCTGAGGGATAGAATCACTTCCTGGCCCACGAGCAGTGACAACAGTTTGGGTAGGTACAACCAGGTGACAGTCTGATGGTGCCCCACTAACCCTGCTTTGTGATCTCTGTAAAATGAAAGTGGCCTCCCTGCCTGCTGCTGGCTTGTCCTGGGGACATGTTCTTGGCCATACTTTGTGAGTGCTCACTATTTCCCCCGGTTCTGTCCTATAGCTTCACAGTTCCTGGCTTACTGCTGTCTTTTTTTATTTTGGTTCTTCCATTTTCTAGGTGTAATAATGCACTCAAAGAACTGTGGCCATTAGAGATTAGAGAGCAGCGGCAAATGAACGGGAAAGGTAGTAAGTGCATCAGCAGGCCTTAGAAACTACCATCTGGGCACTTCTTCAAAGCTTAGCGCAGCTCTGTGGAATGAGGTTTTTAAAAACCATTTCATTTTTATTCAATGCTATTTTTTTTCTATAAAGGCAGTTTTCCTGTTCATAAATATTATTATTTCTTACTGGTGCAGTATAAACAGTTGGAAAGAAAGTTCTTAAAAATGTTGATAAATTTTTAAACTGTATGATGGGAACATGGGGTTTATTATACATATTTTTAAGTATACCAATATACATATTTTTGAGTGTTTGAAATTTTTCATAATAAAAAGTTAAAAAGAAAAGGAAAAAGGCCTCTTAAAGGGTAGTTGGAACAAAGGTATAGAGAAAAGTATCTCAGTTTTCTATTTATACTTAAGGGATTTTTTCTTTCCTTAAAAATGTCTCCTGGCTCCATCTTTCTATTTCTTTCTCTTTTAAGTAGATCTAGTGGCAAGAAGTAAAGTTCCATGTTAATTGTCCATCATTTCTTGTATATATATGTGCTAAGTAGCATTTATAACTATGTAGTGTCCCCTAACACACACATATACACACACATGCATCCTGAACAATGTTCATGGCAGTGGAATAATTTGGAGCCTTATTACTGAGTAATTGAAATGATAAAAATGTTTGCATTTCCCCTTTGCCTTACCACTTTAATGAATTTCATTTTAGCTTCAAATCAGATGTGTGGTAGTGCATCTGCTCTTGGCATAGTATGTAGAAATGTTTAATTTTTGAAATAACACTTTTCTGATTATTAAAGTAATACATGTTCATTTTAGAAAAATAAGGCAAACAGAAGAAAAAAATCATCTTTCTTCTCATCACCAAGAAATAATAACCACTGCTTATGTTTGGTATGTTTGCTTCTGGTCTGTCTTTCTTTCATGTGTATGTGTACATGTGTCTTTTTTTTTTTTTTTTGACTAATTTGTTTGCATGCTGTCTATATAGTTTTGTGTCCTGCAATTTTTCCTTTGCATTTTTGTGTGAGCATTTTCCCCATGCTTTTAAATGGTATTATAAAGTCTCATTTGTAATGATTCCATAGCACAAAATGGAAATTCAGTAAATATTTATTAAATGAAGGAATGAGTGGGATTCTTTTTGCTAAGCTGTATTTTCTACTTTTTCTGCCAAGAACGTGGATTTTTATGTAAATATATAAGCACACACACATACTTGAAGGGTTAAGTAAATTGTGGTATTCCTACAATTAAATACCATACAGCTATTAAAATGATGCATAAATATGTATCAAGTGTGTTCATAGAAGGAATACTTATCTGGAAAAAACTGCTGTTTACTGTCAAAAATATTTTAATGTGTAGTGTATGTTTATTAGTTTTCTAAAAACAACAGTTTTGAAAGAATTGCTGTTCACGTCTATGTTAATGGCTTGACTATCCTGTAAGATTGCCCCAACTAGAGAAAGGATTTGAAAAACAGTTCCCATTCAACCTTTTTATAACCGTATGCCCTTGGAGAAAGGAGAGGTAACTGAGAGGAGATGAATCATAAAGCATAAGGAAGTGCCATAAGATGTGAAGCCTCTGACTGGTTTATCATGGTAGTTAAGATTTCAGAGTCAGATTACTTGAGTGTGAATCCTGGTTCTGTCACTTACTGCCTACATGACCTAGATAAGTTACTTAACCTCTCTATCTATCTCAGTTTCTCGAAATGCAAAATGGAAATAATTATTGTGTCTACGCTACTACATTATTTGGAAGAATAAAGGTGCTAGTATGTAAGTAAGGCATATAAAACAATGTCTAGCACATAATAAGCACTAAATCCATGTTAATTAAAGCTTATGGTAACTTACTATTACTGCCCAATTTTAAGTCCTGGAGACTGTCACAATAAAAACTCATATGTTAGAAAATAACCTCATTTTCTGTCTAATGTGAATCAAATACATTTAAAATTTTATAGTAATTAAACATTTGTGTGTTCAATTAGCTACCTTCTTTTCTATATCATTAATCTCTCCTTCTGAGTCTATGCAGATAAACTCTAGTATGTCCCATCTTGGGGTGGGGAAGGAAATCCTCTCGACTCTGTGTCTCTTGCAAATACTGCCTCATTTCTCTGCTCCACTTCACAGCAAAACTTTTTGAATAGGTTGCCCACACTGAGCGTGTATTAGTCCTCATCTCTCATTCTTCCCTCAACCCACTCTTATCCATCTTCAACCCTTGTGTTGCCTCCATGTTGGCCTATCCAGTGTTCCTTTTCTGTCATCTAGGTCTTCAGCATTTGACTCAGCTGACTGCTCCCTCATTCTCTCTGACTTCTTGACAATATATTCTCATGAGTTTTCTCCTACCTTATTGGTTTTCCTTTCTCAGTCTCTTTTTCTTGGCTCCTCTTTCCCTGTACTACTTCCAAATTTTGAGTTGTCTTAGGGCTACATTCTCTCCCTAGATGATCTCATGTGGTCCCATGGTTTTAAATACTATTTTTGTACCGTGACTCCCAAATGTATATATTTAGCCCTCACCTTTCCTCTGAGCTCCAACATCAGATAAAATTGACACATATTCCTTGATCCCTTATAGATTTCTCAACCTTAATATGGCCAAAAAGGATTTTTTATTCCCTTCCCCACTCTTAGTCCCAGGCTCATTCCTCTCCCATATATCCCCCATTTACCTGTTTGATCAAACCAACAAGTTCTGTTGTTTCATTTGCCAAAGTACTGTCTCTTCTCGTTATTCACAGCAGTTATGTTCAATAAAGTCACCACGAACAATGAATTAGTGAATATTGAACCATTGCTCCTAGAGGAAATACGGGATTAGATTCCCGCGAACCTCTGGTCACAATAGTTTCATCAACTGATCGAATACGTAATCTTGTTTTATGTGTGTTTCTGTTTAAAGACTACTTATTTAGGATATATATTTGATTCATTACCATTGAACATTGAACCATTATAACCAACGTTGAACCATTATCGCCAACAGCACTATAACTCATGCCTGAATGAAGCTTACCTAACACACTTATTTTCTCCATAAGGCACATCACAGTCTTCTTGTGCTTAGGAACAATAGATAGCATTTCAGCGCTACACTTGGGGACCATTTTTAACACTGAAAAAAAAAACACCGGAAAACATGGCACTAAATAGACTGTGAAAAGGATACCCATTTACAGCATGATATCTGAAACAGGAAGGCAGAATATCACCTTGTTTGACCTCAGCTGGGAACACGTGTGGTGGGTGATTCAAATGTTCACTGCTCTACTCACGTCTGTGAATGACCACAAAAGTGCCACAAGTATTGATTTTTGGAGTTACAAATTAATTTTAGCAAGTAGGTGAATTAGCAAATACATAATCTGTGAATAATGAGGATCAACTGCATATCCAGAATCCGTCCACTTTCTTTGTTCTCTTGCCACCATCCATGTCTGTCATGGATTGAATTGTGTTCCCCAAAAAATGTGGGTAGCAGCTTGGCTAGGTCATGATTCCTAGTATTGTATGACTGTGTTATCTGATGTAATTTCCTTACGTGTTGTAAATTCTACCACTATGATGAGATTATATGTGATCTCCTCATGTGTTATAAATTCTATCACTGTGATGAGGTTATACTGATGAGGTTGACAAGATTAGTGTCTTAATGCAATCTCTTTTGAGATATAAAAGAGAGAAGTGAGCAGAGACACATGGGAACCTCATACCACCAAGAAAGCAGTGAGGGGAGCAGAGCGTGTCCTTTGGACCTGAGTTCCTGTGCAGAGAAGCTCCCAGACCAAAGGAAGATTGATGACACAGACCTTCCTCCAGAGCCAACAGAGAAAGCGTTCCCCTGGAGCTGATGCCCTGAATTTGGACTTGTAGCCTACTGGACTGTGAGAGAATAAATTTCTCTTAGTAAAGCCATCCACTTGTGGTATTTCTGTTGGAGTAGCACTAGATGACTGAGACAGTGTCCATATTACCATCATGTCTTGCCTTGACAACTAAAATAGCCTATAACTGACCTCTTCGATTCATTCCTTAACTCCCTACATTTCATTCTTTACCCTGCAGTCAGAGTGGTCTTTTAAAATTATAAAAACATGCTTAGGTCATTCCTATGCCTAAAACTCTCTTATGGCTTCCATATTGCTTTAAAATAAAATCCAACTCTTTGGAGAACCTAAGGTTGAGAAGGGGAGAGAGTTGACATGTTGTGGGGTTGGCAACCAATGTCACTAAACTATATGTGTATTAATTGTTTAAAGAGTAGCTAGTTTGCTCTGTAAACCTTCATCTAAAGTACAATAAAAATAAAAATAAAATCCAGCTACCTACCACGGTCTGGCCCACACCCACCACTCCAAGTTGATCTCATACTGATTCCTTCTGGCTTACTCTGTATGCTGTAGCCACACTGGCCTTCCTTCTGTTCCTCCGACTTAGTGAGTTCAGCCAGCCTCTGGGCCTTCACCCTGGCACTTTCCTCTGGCCTAGAACAGTCTTCTTTCTGATATTCTATTGCATGGCTGGCTCTTTCCTGTTATTCAGATTTCAGCTTAAATATTCCCTCTTCACAGATGCCTTCCCTCATTCACTCTTTCACATGCCCTTGTTGCTTCATACCACTTATTCTTATCTAATATTATGTCTAACATTATCTTATGTGCTTACTTAAGCACCTATTTATCTACCTCCCCCAGTAGAATAAAAGTTCCATTAGAGTCCTGAAGACCTTGTTTGTCGTGTTTACTGCTATACCCCAGCACTGAGAGCACTTCCTGACATATGGTAAATGCTTAATGCATATTTGGTGAATGAATGATAGAAGGAATTAATGAATGAGTCATGCACTGTGTTCATGCTCTTTTAGGGATACATAGAAGTACGATGCATGTTTCTAGACCCTAATGATCTTACAATTTAATTGTGGAGTTATAAGCACCTGACAAATTAAATAGCAATAAGGTTTAAACTGGAGTCAATACACCTTTAGAAACCATTGAATGGTGCAGAAGATAAGGTCTACAAGGACATCTAAGAAATACTGTTAACTGGATTTCCAGTTAAGTATTGGGATTTTACTTATGACTAGAAGATGGAGAGAAGTAGAGAGAATGTTTTACTGTTGTGAGAAAAGCCTACGAAAAACTTAGGTCTAATATTATGGGAGGGAAGGATTCCTTTGTCAGTGTATTTGAAAGCTTTGTGTTAAACTAGATTTAATAGTTTTTTTACTGCAAGACCTTCAGATCTTTACTATGCTGATTGTTTCCTGTGAATCTCTAGGAGAAGAATAAATTATATAGCTTTTCCCAAACTTAATTGATCATAACCTTTTATTTACGGCGCTTCTGTTAGGCCTTGCATTCTTTGCTCAAATACACTTTGGGGGAGAATTAAGGTACCTGGACAACTATGGCATAATAGATTTTTTTTAGTCTTTTAAAATTCTACTCAGAAACAATGTTTTAAATTTTTATATCTTTCAGGCATCAGTTATATAATTTAATAGTTATAGCAATAACAATAACAAAAATGATTAAAATTCTGAGTATTTACTATGCACCAGACAATTTGCTAGGTGTTTTATTTGTATAATGTGCTAGAGAGATTAATCCCAGGTTCCCTACTGAGTTGCCATGCAGCTTGGGCTAGGTTCTTGATTATTCTGAGCTTCATGTTTCCTATCTTTAAAGATAGGGTAGATGCAGTTAGTAATAACTGCATTACCTGCATTATGGGGTTGTTGGAAGGATTTAATAAGATAACACATGTGTGATGGTTAAGATTGTGTGTCAACTTGGCTGAGTCATGATTCTCAGTGTTTGGCAGTTGTATAACGTTGTGATCGTTTCCTTCTGAGATTTGGTATGTGATCACCCCCATGATGGGATCTGCTGTGAGCAGCAATCAGTTGAAAGGGATTTTCCTTGGGTGTGTGACCTGCATCCAGGTATAAGTGCATGTTCTGGCTTTTGCCCTCTCTGGATCCTCCAGCTGGCTCCTGTTTGTCTGACCTCCAGTTTTTGGGACTTGAGCTATCAGCTTACCTATGGTCTTGCCTGCCAATCTTGGGATTCGTCAATCTTCACAGCCTGTAAGCAAGAGCCCTGCTCTCCAACGTGCCTATCTTGGGTTCGCCAGCCCCTGTGGCTGTGTGAATCAGGAGAAGCCTCTGTCCTGATCCATGGACTTGGGACGTTCCAGCCTCTACAACAGCGTGAGTCATTTCCTTGATATAAATATATATATATATGCTTTACTGGTTTTGCTTCTCTAGAGAACCCAGCCTAAGACAATGTGTAAAGCTCCTACACTGTGCCAGTTCACAGTGGGCTTTCAATTAATATAATATATGTTATAATTAATCATTATCCTCTCTAATCCTTGCAACTACATTCCAAGTTTAGCATAGAACCCTCCTTATATAGAGGAAGAAATGGAGGCTCAGAAAAGTTAAGTGGCTTAACTTAAAAAGTTGCTTATTGAAAGAGATGATTCTTTGAGTTCCCTGCAATAGAGAAAAAACACTTTGTCTTGATGATCAAAATGCAGACTAAAAGAACACTGACATCCAGAGGCCATTCCGAGAAATTGGAGACACATAATCCCCAGGGGCTTGAGGGGACAATCTGAGGACAATTTCTGTTATGTAAAGCCCATCTCTTTGGCAACACAGTGACAGCATACATTAAACCAAAACAGTTGTGAGATTTTGTGTCTGCTGTCTAATTTCCAAAAGGAAAACAAAATAATCTAGATTCCTTATAAGAAGTCCTGGTGGCTCAACAATTAAGTGCTGGGCTGCTAACTGAACAGTTGGCAATTTGAACCCACCCAGCACTTCTGTGGGAAAAAGACCTGGCAATCTGTTTCCGTAAAGATTATAGCCTAGAAAACCCTGTGGGGCAGTTTTTCTCTGTCACATGGGGTCGCTATGTGTTGGAATCTACTTAACACCACAGAACAACAAGATTCCTTGTAATTATTTGTAATTTTCTTTTTTTAAAATTGTGCTTTTTTGTGCTTAAGAAAGACTCTGTAGTTAAAAAAAAATCTTTTTCCTCACACTAGATATTTACATATGTTGACAATTCCAACAGAGCCTTTATTTAAACATGCTCTTTTAAATAGCCTTTTACTTCCACTAAGCTGTAAACTTTGCACATGATTTCCACAAACTCATGTCAAATGTGTGAATAATGTGAAAGAGGTAGCACTCCAGGGCAATGACCATTGAAATGCTCACAAAACAAAACTGCTTGATTGCCTAATGAGGTTTTTTGCATGTCTCTGATTTCAAATCTTTGGGGGCACTTGTTTTTCTTTCTTTGATCAGGTCTCAGAGAGCCTAGGAACTTATTTGAGTCAAATCCCTACGGTATTAAAACACTGTTTAAGGCAGTAGACATTAAAACCTGCTAATTAATACCACCAGATTTAATTTATGCTAAGATTAGAGCACTGGGTACGGTTTCCAATAGCCTATATCTTCAAAGACTCTTTATTGTCCTTTCCTTGAGCTATATATTCCCAGGTGGTTCGTCAGTCTATATGATCGCTTTGAGAGTGCTTCTGTGGTCCATAAGGAACACAGAAACTCCTGAGGTTGCTCAGAGAAACCAACAGCAAAAGAATTCTCCTAGGACAAGCTATGTAAGACAATGCCCCTTTTTTCTCAAGGTATTATAAGGAGAATTAAGTCTACTTGGGAAAAAAATTAGATGTAAATTTCCCCACCAAGATAGGTTAATTTATGATTTTTCCATATTAAGCAAGCATTTTAACTGTTGTAGAAGACAAGGGAAAATGTTCACAACAAACCAGGTGATAAAACCATATATATTATAAAGCTCATTTTTAAAATACATTGTGTACACATATGTGTATGCACAGTAAAAAATTGGAAATAATATTGAAAAGCAAAAAAAAAAGAATTCCCATTAACAGGAACACAAAGTTAAAGGTTAGATCAAAGAATACACAATTTAGACAGGGAGGATTCCAAGCCCCACAAGCCTGAAGGAAAAAATGTAAGGAGTTATCCTCATTCCCTGGTAGATTTAAGGAACAAATAAGGAGCCTCCTGAACTTTGGTTTGGTTTCTTGCTTTCAAAAAAATTGAAACCACAACTATTTAACATACACAAAACCTGTCTAGTCCTGACACATCCCAATTTTCCAGAATAAATGCTACTCTTAAATATTGTTGGGTTTTTTTTTTTTCTGTGTATATAAATATTTTTCTAAATCCTTAAAGCTGGTTAAGTTAAGTGAGACAGGAAGGCATTTTCCAATCCAATTGGATTGGCCCTAGCATGCATGGTTTTGGCTGGTGATTTAAGAAATAGAAAGTGGTTGAAGTCCCCTATGGGTTCAGGGTGAACAATTAATAATTAACATAGAGTCTTTTAAATAAAATCACTTATGAGATTGATTCACTGTTAACAGTACTGCACAGACAGCATAGTCACAATAGTTTTCAGCCCCAGTTGAAGGTTTCAGGAAGTTTTTTTGTTTTGTTTTTATATACTCCAAGCCCTACGTCATAAGGTGAACAATACGTTTGTTTAACTTACTCTACCACTTAATTGGGAGTTAGAATAGTTAGAATAGGCTTCTAAACTCTATAAGTAGTAGGTACCATTTTACATTCTTTAGTTACATACTGAGAATAGTATGTCAAGCAACTGTCTGACTGTTCTTTAGATTAATTTGGGTAGACTTGGTTAGTTCTTTGGTTAAATTAGTCCACTTGTGTCTCTTTTCATTAAGCATCGTCCTTCCTGTCTTGAGCAGTCCCTAATCCCCATTGATTCTTCAGTTCATATTTCTCAGTTTAGGCTTGCCATGGTCTAGATCCGAGTCTTCTTCCCATATCCTATTAACTACTGCAGTTTTCTCCTAGCTGTTCTTTTTGGCTGCAAGTTGCTGATTTCAGTTGATGCTGCCATGACTTCCTAATATCATTAATATTTACTCATGGTACAATGAAATGAGTGATTCTCTTTTGTCTACTTAATAGACTCTTCTATACATGAAGGAGGTAGTCATGGTTCAGTGGGAGAATTCTTACCTTCCATGTGGGAGACTCAGGTTTGATTCCCAGCCAAAGCACCTCAAGTGTAGCCTCCACCCATCTGTCAGTGGAAGCTTGTGTTTTGCTATGATGCTGAACAGGTCTCAGTGGAGCTTCCAGACTAAGACAGATTAAGAAGAAAGACCTGGTGATCTACTTCCAAAAAAATCAGCCAGTGACAACCCTATGAATCACAATGGTCTGATCTCATTGTGAGTGGGGCCCCCATGAGTCAGGGGTCAACTTGACAGCAGCTAACAATTTCTGAATCCTTTGAATAGCAATACTCCTTACTATCCATAGGCGCATCCTACATTATCCCATTTTGTTTCTCATTCCTTCCCCCAATGGACCCTTAGCTGCAGTAATGCTCACCTTCTTAGTGACTCCTACACATAACCTTCAAACCTGCTTCTAGAGTTTTGTGTCTTCGTGTACTATATTAGCTGGAACTTTGTTGGTGACAAGTGACAAACATTCAACTTAATGCTTTAAAGAAAAAATAAGAGAGAGAGAGAATTTATTGGAAAAATCTAGGGTGTTGTATCTGGAGAATGGATCCAGACGTTCAAATGGTACCAGTCTTTTTCTCTCAATGTCTCAGCCCTTTCTCTCAGGATTGGCCTTATCCTCCAGCAGCCCCAGGCCTATACCCATTCTGTTGAGTAACCTCAAGGATAAATAGTGATTTTCTCTTCACTGCAGCTCCAAAGAAGTCCTGGAAATTGGTCTCACTAGCTCTTCTTGGGTCATATACCTATCTCTGAGCAAGTTACTCTGTCTAGAAGAATGCAGTGGTCTGATTGACCTGGCCTGTATCACATGCACAGCTCATAAAACTGGGATGTAGTTATCTCACTCCACATCATATGGACTGAGAGTTGAGGGTGGGGGTAGAATCAAGGTGCTGTCACCACAAGAAGGGTAAATAAATATGGGGCAGATGAAAATAACAGATGTCCACCACGTGGTCCTATAATGTAAATCTTTCTTCCTTTCTTTGTATATGTACTTTCTTGATGCTCAAAAGGCTTTAATAACAATACTAATACGTACACATATATAATTAGCCACTAGGAGTTTCATATGTGTCATGTCACACAAACAGATTTTAACTTTCTTTTTTAATGTATTGGTAGATATATTTTATGTTTTTTATGTTTCCATTATATCCTGTGCATATATCTACCATTGTAATTATGAACCATACTTGTAATTATCCATTTGTATGTGTCTCCTCTATTAGATTATGCATGCTGAACCAATAGCACAATGTGTGACATATAACAAGCACTGGACGAATGTTTGATCAATGAATGAACCAATCAATGAGCAAAAATTTTTGGTAACCATAGTACTTAGTCCCAGGTACAGCAACTATTTTTTGACTTATTGTTAACCTTCAAAGCATGGACCTCTTTCTTTGAGTTACAGCTATTCCTTTGAGATAACACGTGTGTTTGCATATGCAATTTTTAAAGGGAAATGAATCCAGTTAATGAGTTGTAGGTAAAGATTCATAGGTCTTATCAAGATTAATTTTTCCATCAAATCTGTTCTTGTCCTGAGATTATAGTCTCAAACTGAGTGAAATAAAAGCACCAGAACTGAGTTCATTTCAGCTATAATAAAACCAAAAAACCAAACCCATTGCTGTTGAGTCAATTCCAACCCACAGCGACCACATAGGACAGAGTAGAACTGCCCCATAGGGTTTCCAAGGAGCAGCTGGTGAATTTGAACTGCTGACTTTTTGGTTAGCAGCCATAGCTCTTAACCACTATGCCACCAGGGTTTCCTTCACTATGATACTTCCTACTAAATTGACAAAAGAAATAGAAGGTATGCTGTGGTTAGTTTAAAAACATGCCCACAATATTTTTCAGCTCCTCATATCAAGAGGTGGGGTCTATTTCTCCAGTCCTTGAACTCAGGGTAGCTCTGTGGTTTACTCTGACCAATAGAATATGGTGATTATGAAATTGTGCAAGTTCTGGAGCATAGACCTCAAAATGCCTTACAGTTTCCTCCTTTACCTCTTGAAAACACTTCTGCTGCTGTGTAAGGAAGCCTGGGCTAGTCCAACAAATGAGAGACCATAGAGAGATGCCCAACTAACAGCTGGCATTAAGGCCCCAGACATGTGAATGAGGACATCTTAGTCCCTTCAGCCCCAGTGAAGCTACCAGATGACTGCAGTCACATGGGTGACCCCAGGAGAGACAAGCTGAAAGAACACCCAACTGAGCCCAGCCCAAATTGTTGAGCCTTAGATCATGAAAAATAATAAATCGTTGCTACTTTAAGTTACCGAGTTTTTTGGTAGTCTGTTATGTAACAGTAAATAAGTGATACACACAGGGAATTACCTTAGGAATTATTATGAATCAAGACAAAAGATATAAATAGAACTAGCACGGGGCAGTTCTACTGTGTCCTATAGGGTCACTATGAGTCAGAACCAACTCAATGGCACCTAACAACAACAATGACAGTATGTTCAATAGATTTAGTAACATACAGATCGGCAGCATCCATTAAAATAGAACTTTTTCCTTTTCCCCAACCAAACCACAAACCAAACCCGTTGCCATCGAGTCGATTCTGACTCATAGCGACCCTATAGGACAGAATAGAACTGCCCCGTAGGATTTCCAAGGAGCGGCTGGTGGATTTGAATTGCCGACCTTTTGGTTAGCAGCCGAGCTCTTAACCACTGTGCCACCAGGGCTCCCTAACACAGGGAAAATATGAAACAATAAAATAGAAAAAAAATCTGTTTAGGGTTAACCTGAGAAGTCATGGTATATGTCCTCACTGGTTATTTGAGGTGCTGTGGGTCCTCAGAGAATTTAACACACATATTTAAATGTAAGTACATAACAGCTAATGAAACCAAAGATAATAAATGAGTTTGTTATCTAGAACAGTGAGAATAATCAAGACTCAGATGTACACATTTATCTGTCAGAATGAAAATGGTTCTGTATTGGGTATATTTGAATTTCAGTTCACCGTCTTTATTCAGCATTTCTTGGTGTAAACTTTAAATTCTACACTTAAAATATCAAACTCAAAAGTGGTACATTGGATATCATCTTTTCATTCTGCATTTACTGCATACAGAAGGAAAAGTAAAGGTAGATATAAGAAGAAAAAATATGTTGTTTTTTTCTAAACTTCTAAGCAAGCATGTATAAGATCACTGGATTCTCAGTTGTTAAAAATTTTAGGTCTCTTTTGCAGATTAGTACTTCATATAATTCAGTACATTGTTCTGTGGTGGTTTAAGTTCTTTTAAAATGTCTCAAGTAGTGCAAACTGGATCCTTCTTGCTTCCTCATTTTGTTTGCTGTCCGTGCATTTTAAGCTCTTTGGTGCTGTTCCTTTTGAATATATTATTTTATCCCACTTCCCAATGGCATCAGTCACTTCATTTTAGTCAGCTGTGCTAATCTCGAGTGGTAACCCTGGCATGAAGGGTGGCAGTGATCACCTGTGTTGGTCATATCTTTTGAACCACACATAACACAATAAAATTGTTCATCTATTTTCTCTGTAGTATGATTTAACTGAAGCAATTTATTAAGTGTCACTTTTTATGGGATGTTGAAGCCATTCCAATTTCAGTGGCAGTGATATAACTTGGCATGATTTTAGATGTTTTTCAGGGAATAAAAATGATTACTTGGCTGAGATAAAGCCTCAGTCTGCTTACAGAAAGTGTTTGGTTTGGCGAGACAATTCCATTGTCCATTGTTCATTCTAGAGCATCTGCCACTCAACATTATAATTGCAAAAGGCTCAGGAAGGCTTATTTTTCTACCTGTTTTATCTCTTGTAAGATTAATGCAAGCTTATTGGAGAACATAAATGAAAAGGCATTAGTAAATGAGTGTTTAAAGCAGTTAGATTTGTAAGGTTGTTTTGGAAAAATTTTGCATGATTTACAGTTGATCCATTTAAGTTTACTATCTCCAAGAAAAAATATTTTTGCTTCATAGTTGAAGCAGAACTTAATCTGGTACCTTGTGTATTTATTTAGCTCTAATTTTATGGATGCATATCGGTCTGTTCTAGATAAATGTTAAGGCAAAAAAGATTACCATCTCAGACTTCTTTCTTGGTATTTATAGTGTTTTCTTTGATTTATCTGATTTAAGATTAGAGTACTTTAACAAAATTTTGCCCTTGAATCTCAAGATCACAACCCAAAGGGTCTGTTATATATCATCCAGTTTAATCTTCTAAATAATATAGATGAGGAAATGGAGACCCAGAGGGGCTAAATGATATTTATGGCAAGAGATGTGGCATGACTGGTTCCTGGCATGGCCAGAACTAGGATGTAAATCTCCTTGCTCCTCATTTAATTGTTTTTCTACTAATTCACACTCCCTGTATCCTTTCCTCTTTTTCTTTTGCTATACTAATAAAAACTTAGAATTCAGGTCTCTGAAGATTTTTTTTTTTTCCTTCTTGTTAGGAATTTCTGTGTAAAGAGTTACAATCCCTGGGTGGGTGGTGCAAACAGTTAATGCACTCAGTTGCTAACTGAAAGATTGGAGGTTCAAGTTCACCCAGAGGCCTGGCATCTACTTCCAAAAAATCGGCCATTGAAAACTGCATGGAGTACAGTTCTACTCTGATACACATGGGATCACCATGAGTTGGAGTCCACTCAATGGCAACTGGTTTATTTAGAGAGGGGTGAAAATGAGACACTAGATTCCTAAAGAGTAAATTTAGTTTTCAGTCTTACCTGTCAGTTGCTTTAATGCCAGTACCCGAGGCACTCAGAATACTTACATGTTCTAACACTTTACACTTTAGTCTTTTCTTTTTTGCTTAGTTTATTTTGTACTTCAAAGGATTTTTTCAGATAATTTATCTCATTTCGACAACAGTAACTAGACTCAGACTCTCAGAGATGTAAATGCTAGCATTTTCACCTTGCAATATATATGTGAATATTGTACTTACTTAGATGGCATCCATCTCTAAAATGCTACTGGATAATACTAGCTCTTGTCAGCAAAAATCTTCCTTATAACAAAACCACTCCATTATAAATGTTGTATCTTGTGTACAAATCTTGCGACTATGGCTTAATATACTTGGGTCTACAAGGCCACTTGGGTCTACAAGGCCACAGCCCTGAGACGGGTAGTGTGGGGTCTTCCCTGAAAGGGAAGGTGATTGCTGATGGTTCTTCCCAGTTCATCACCTGGGGAAGAGTAGATCCTCAGACGGAGAACTGTAATTCAGAAGCAAGGGCAGGTAGACAACATAAATGAGTGAAGCTGGCCAAATAGAGACTGCAACAAACTGGAGAGCACATGCCCATTTGAAAAGGGGCAGCCCGATACTCAACTCCAGCCAACTCTTGCCTTGTGGCAGTGGGGGTCAGGTGTTGTCAGATCTGTGTGTGTGTGTGTGTGTGTGTGTGTGTGTGTGTGTGTGTGTGCGCTTCACTGCTGGAAAGTGTTGTTTTCTTTTTAATGTGATCTCACCCAAATTTAAATGCTTACAACTAAATTTTTAAAAAATTATTTTTTAAGTAGAGCAGACCTAGCAATATATATCTGTGGACCAGACATAGTCCATAAGCTACCAGTTTGCAGTCTCTGCCACAAGAAAGGCCTTAGCTAGACCAATAGAAGTTGGTGTCTCTCTGAGCCTTCATCTCTTGCTTTTAGAAAAAGAAGAATGAGAGTATTCATGCTTCTGAATGCTGGGAACTAGGACAATACCCTGAATATAGGGCTGGACTAGGAACTAGGATGGATAGGACTAGTACCCACAAAGAACAACGTACCTCTGGCATACCAGATTATCTAGTTTCTTGCCGTCTCTATGTTAATTTCCCTTTAGATGTCCCTGAGAAGTTCATAAAATCTTTTATAAACATTGCTACTTTGCTCAGTTTTGTGGTTGGGTATTAAGGAAGAACTTGATTTCATCCTTGAGTCACAGTGCCTCTTCATGGCCTGGGAGTGGTTGCAGGGATAATTAGGGGGAATCCTAAAGAAGAAGGTGAATTGTAGGGAAAGCTTAATCTTGGAGGTCAATATTGGGATCATAAGGTTCTGCTTTATATTCCATTGTGGAGATTCCCCCTCCATTGCCAACCATGTAGGACAAGAGTTTTGTTTTTATTAAAGGAGTTGTCTAATTTATTATACCTTTTTGCTGATTTGCTTAAATATTAACTAAATTACACCCTCAGGGTATATTCCTTTGGTTTATCCCTGACAAATCCTTTTGTACTCACTTTTAAAAAGCCAAATATAAGAAACTCTTGCCTTGAGATAATCTTTAAACCTTAAACCAGTATTCCCTGAAGTCTTCTTAAAACCAAACAATAGTTTAGCTTAACCAGTAAAATATGTCTGCAATGAACATTATGCTCTTCTAAGAACTATCTTTATGGGATCAAATGGACAACAGCAACTATGTAATATTTTACATATGTATAATATGTAATAATTTACATAGTCATAATTAATTTAGAGATCAAATATTGACTTCCATATCAAGTAACAGGATTAGATATTAGGGCATGTCCTCCAACTAAAAATAATTTAAGAAGCTAAAGTAACTATTTTTAAGTCCTTAAAAAAACACTGAATATCTAGCAAAATAGTAAGGATTTATGCATCTGAAATCTAAGTGAATGAGGAAGCCTGGAGCATCAAAACCACTTTTACACTGAGGTTTCTGAACCTGGTAAAAAAATTGAACTTTGGATTGCATGACCTTGTGAACCCTGAGAACAAAAGACAAATTCCAAGAACTGCTCAGTGAGTCAAGTAAGAGACACTTTTCTCAAAAACTAGAATACAGAAAACATTGCCTTACACAACCCTCTGTGGAAGGTTGAACCAGAAGTATACCCACTCCATGTACTACCCTTAGAATACTACAAAGCAAATTGTCTTGGAAATAAGTCAAGCAAATCTAAAAGAATAT
Organism: Trichechus manatus latirostris; assembly: GCF_000243295.1. NCBI lineage: Eukaryota > Metazoa > Chordata > Mammalia > Sirenia > Trichechidae > Trichechus > Trichechus manatus. The sequence goes on from NW_004443983.1 coordinate 8,668,694, forward strand.
CTGTAAATAATTTTCCGGGGAATATGAGTAACTCAGTATCTAAAATTACTAAGTATATAGGGACACTGTACATAAGCAAGAATTAACATTAAAAAAAAAAAGCCACCAAGATTTCATTTATTGGAATTATCAGAATCAGAATATAAAGTAATTATGCTATGTTCACAAAGAAAATCTAATCTAGAAAAATAAAACCAAAAATATCAAGCAGGTTTGAAAAGAACTAAATAACCACCTAGGAATAAGAAATATTATAAGTGAAATAAAAACTCAATTAAAGTTAACAACAAATTAATTTGAGCTGAAGAGAAGATTAGTAAACTAGAAGAGAGGTTAGAAGACATTATTCAGAAAGCACAGAAAAACAAAGAGATATGAAATGTGAAGAAAAGAGTAAGAGTCAGGCAAGTTTAATATAACATAAAATTGGATTTCCAGAAGGAGAGGAAAGAAAGAATGAGGCAGAAGCACCACTTGAAGTAATGTCTAAGAACTTTTGAAAACTAACCAACAGATTCCAGAACCCCAATGAGTCCTAAGTAGGAAAAATAAAGAGATATACATATCAAGTAACATAATTACGTAGACAGATTATTGTGAGACTGTTGAACACCAAAGAGAAAGAGAAAATTTAGAAAATATTTTTAAAGAAGCAGATTACTTTCCAAGAAGCAACAAAGAAAATAAATGACAACATATCATGCCCAGCAAAAGTATGTTTCAAGAACAAGAGTGAAATAAAGTCATTTAAAGACATAATAAACCTAGTAAAGTAGCCATCAGAAGACCTTCATTAAAAGAAATTCTAAAGGATGTATTGCAAACAAAAAGAGATTGGCTCCAGATAGACGTTCTGAGTTGAAAGAGAAAAAGAAAATGGTAAATATGTGGGTAAACTTAATTAAAGAAACTGTATAAGATAGCAATAACCTTGTCTTACGGTTTTAAAGTGGGGGGGAATATTGAAAGCAAAAAGATAGAAAAATGTATGTTACGTCTTCTTCACCAAAACGAATCTGGGGTAACTATAATAGGAAACAGAATTGCTTTCAAGTTAAAAAGCATTGTTAGAAATAGGCTTATTTCAAAATGGTAAAGGATTAAATTCACCAGAGAAATGTCACAAGTTAGAATTTATATATACCTAGTAAATAGCCTCAGAATACATAAAGCAAAAATTGTTACCTACAAGATAAATACAGCAATCCACAATCATTATGAAATATTTCAACACATTTCTCATTAATTAATAGAACAAATGCATAAAAAAATGAGTAAGGATCTGTAAGATTTGAATGACCCAATTAATAAGCTTAACATAATGAACGTACAAAAGCCACTTCACCTAACAACTGCAAGATATACCTTCTTTTCAAGTGTACATGGAATATTTATAAAATGTGATCATCTACAGGTCATAAAACAAGTCTCAAGAAATTAAAAGGGATTTATCTTAGGCTGGGTTCTATAGAAAAGCAAAACCAGTAAAGCATATAAATATATATATAGAGAGAGAGAGAGATTTATATTGAGGAAACAGCTCACACGTTTGTAGAGGATGGAATGTCCCAAGTCCATGAATCAGGATAGAGGCTTCTCCTGATTCACGTAGCCACAGGGGCTGGCAAACCCAAGATCAGCAGGTTGGAGAGCAGGGCTCTTGCTCACAGGCTGTGAAGATGGACAGATCCCAAGATCAGCAGGTAAGCTGCTAGCTCAAGTCCCAAAAACCGGAGGTCAGACAAACAGAAGGCAGCTGCGGGATCCAGAGAGGGCAAAAGCCAGAACGTCCACTTATATTCAGATGCAGGCCACACGCCCAAGGAAACTCCCTTTCAACTGATTGGCTACTCACAGCAGATCCCATCATGGGGGTGATCACATATAAACACTGAGAATCATGGCCCAGCTAAGTTGACACACAATCTTAACCCATTTTACCCAACAACTGCAAGATATGCCTTCTTTTCAAATGTACATGGAATATTTATAAAATGTAATCATCTACACGCCACAAAACAAGTCTCAAGAAATTAAAAGGGATTGAAATAACACAGACCATGTCCTATAATACAATGCAATGAAACTATAAATCAATAACATTGCCCAAACTCCTATGTAGTAGGAAATTAAGAAACATACTCTTAAATAGACCATGAGTCAAAGAAGAAATTATGATGAAAATTCAAAAATAATTTGAATTGAAAGATTATGAAAGTAGTGATTGAGATGCAACTCAAGCAGTATTTAGAGAAAATTTAATAACTTTAAATGCATATATTAGAAAAGAAAAAATGCTGAGCTGAGCATCCATTCCAATTATTTAGAAAAAGAACAGCAAAATAAAGGATATAATAAAGAACAAAAATTAATGAAATAGAAAACAAGCACATAATATAGAGGTACAATAAAGGCAAGTGATGGTTCTTTGAAAAGATTTATGAAATTGATAACTTCCTGGCAAGACTGCTGAAGTGAAAAAAGAATAATTTTTAGAGGGAAAAAAAGACTGTGCTCAAGGATTGATCTTTGAGTGGAAACATATACAGCCAAGCAGGCAGCCCAATCCAACATGGAATCTAGGAAGGCTCTCAGGATCACAAACTTTCTTGTCCCATATTAGGAAAGTAAAGCCTCTGGGTGCTATTGATTATACGGCAATATCTGGGTTTTATCAGTTCAGATACACACTAGGCTGGTTGAAAGTCATGTGTGCTACGTAGGTATAGTACCTACATAGCAGGAGTGGGGCATCCAGGTGCCTCTGCTTTGCATATATAGCAACGGAGTCAAGACGGTGTCATCCAGTCACGTCTACACTATTGTTGGCAGGCTAGGTGGCCCGGTCAGGATTTATTATAACCAATACCAGGAGCGAAAAGAGGACATCACTACAGATGCTACAGATGCAGACAACAACAAAAAACTATTATGAGTGCTCACTTTGGCAGCACGTACACTAAAATTGGAACAATACAGAGATTAGCATGGCCTCTGCACAAGGATAACATGCAAATCCATGAAGCATTCCATATTTTTGAGTAAATTCAAATTTTGTTTTACATATAAATGAAAACTATGTAAAAACCATTTTAAAAGAAAAACCATCATGAACAGCTTTCTGCCAATACATTTTAAAACTTAGAAGAAATAGACAAATTTCCAGAAAAATATAACTTACTAAAACTGATTCATTAAGGAATATAAAATATAAATAATTCTATAACTATGAATAAAATTGGAACTAATTTTTAAATTTTGTCTACAAAGAAAACTCTAGGCCCAGACAGAGTCACTGGCAAGGTCAACCTAACATTCAAAGAAAAAATAATTCCAGTCTCGTACAGACTCATATATAACCTTAATACCAAAACATGACAAGAACAGTGTGAGAAGGTAAAATCATAAGCCAGTTTTACCTATGAACATATAAACAAAAATCCTAAACACTATATTAAAACCAAAAGCCCGTTGCCATCGAGTTGATTCCAACTCATAGCAACCCTGTAGGACAGAATAGAACTGCCCCATACAGTTTCCTAGGCTGTAATGTTTACGGCAGCAGACTGCCACATCTTTCTCCCAAGGAGCAGCTGGTAGGTTCGAACTGGCAACCTTTTGATTCACAGCCGAGCACTTAGCTACTGCACTACCAGGGCTCCTTAACACAATATTAACAAACCAAAATTAGCAATATATAAACAAGATATAATATATTTTGACTATGTTGGGTTTGACTCTGGAATGCAAGCTTGGTTTAACATTAGAAAATCCATCACATTAAGAAAACAAGTGAAAGATACCAACTTTTAAGCAAGAAAGAAAAATAAAATTCTACTTTTTGCTAAGAAACTGGATTGAGTATCATTTTTTGTACTCCTCTTTGTGTATTT
>NW_004443983.1:8672686-8700504 GCF_000243295.1 Trichechus manatus latirostris
CTTATTTTCCGTTCTGATTAGGCTGATTTTCAGCCAAAAAGTACGATAAGCCCTTATGGGCATGCCAACCAGAGGATGTGTGTGTTGCTTTTCATCGCAGAGAGCAGGCCCAGATTAGCATTATCCTCATTCACAGTCTGACATTTATGGCACTTAAAAATTAGTGACTATCAAGAGCTTACAGAATACATGGCCCATTAATACGCCTTGTAAGAGAAAGACAAATTGATCTAAAATATAGTCTCTGCCTTCTATCCAAGGGAGACAAATCTTAAAAAAAAAAACAAAAAAAGCTCATCTGGACTCATGTGGGTGTTATCCCCACCCCTAGCCAGTCTCAGGGGGTCTAAAGGACCAAATTCTATCTTGTTCAAGTGAAACTCAATTAACACTTTTTTGCTCCACTGCCTCATCATTTTAACACTCTTTCCCTAAACTCTCCTTTGAATTCTTTAGCCCTGAATCCCTGAATCAACCCTCTTATTTCCTTCTTATATGGAGTTTAAATAAACCAAGAGTATAAACTGCCAAATATTATTTTTAATTGTTTTTTAAAAATTGTTTTTTTTATCGGTGCTTTCATAATTAAATTATTAACTGCCGAAGAGCAGACACTTGGCCTTTGATGTTAAATTTAGTGAAGAATAGAACAATAGAATCTCAAGTTAGAGAGGAATTGTAAAGGCTGCTTATTCCAGCTGCCCCTTTGGTTGTCTCTGAAATATCTCAAGCCTGTGCTTAAAAACATCAAGGATTGTCGAACCTTCTTGTGCACAGTGGGACACTGAAAAATATCCACGAATGATGATGGTGTTGATAAGTTCACTTCACTAAGGAAAATACATTTCCTCATTTCTTTCTTTCTTGTCACCTATCAACAGTCTTGGTTGGGGGTGGATTTCAAAACACATCTTCTACTCTATCCCCAATGTTACATTGAAATTCAGTACATTGTCCCTAGATCAGACACATGGAACATATATTCAAAGAGGATACTAATAAGCTCACTTCCTCAAGGTAGTCAAAGGCCAAACAACTGACTTTCAGCCTCTGAGGTAGTATTATTTACCTCCCGTTAGTAGGACATGTGCTTTGAATTGCTTTTTGTCTTTTGTTTTTTCCCAGGAGAAGGATAGATAGGCTCTATTTATCTATCCTTTCCCGCCCAATTCTCCTTGTGACCACAGGCACAGATTTTAAGACAATTGGCCTGTGTTTGCAATGTAATTTGTGCCAAAGGAAGCTGGAGGCCCCCATGGGGATCGGGGTCCTGAATTTCATACCAAGCATTGACATTAATAAATGACTAAAGACTCGTGTGGTGATTCTGTTGTGGACTAAACGATTTACCACTGCTTCTGTTGATGTCATTATTTTATAGAAATAGTAATATGCTGTGACAGGAAAGGCTGACACCTGGCAGCCAATTTCCTCAAATTCTCCCATGCTTCTTTCTGTCTATGTGGTAGTTCTAAATTCAGAAAGGTAGCTGCTTCTGGTGTTTTGAAAGGGGTATTTCTCTCTTGCTGCTGAGGGTAAACTTTAGGTAATGTTCTCTAAACAACCCACATGACTGAAACACAGACACTATCATAAAATAATATTAATATGGGTCTCAGGATGCCCTAAACACCCTGCATTATTATCTGCCTGTAATGTGATGAGAGGCCCCAGCATTCAACTGACGGATGGAAAAGAAGGAGCTGGAGATAAAAAACCGGGGCAGCTGTGGTGGTCTGATGAATAAAGTATGCCTGCTCTGCTTCCAAGCTGCCACGGCTCCTGTTGGCCTTTGCAGATTTCCTCATAGTGCTGGCCACAAATTTTAGGAAGGCCAATTGTCCTCTAGAGTTGAGAACTGGCCAAGTAGAATAGGAAAGTAAAGTCTATCAAACCCTATAACCAAAGGCATTGACATAGTAATGAAATAGCCCATTCTCAAAGAAACCGTAACTTTGGCCCTGACCTAACTGCTATTTTTATTGTCTTTATAACAAGATTTATGGTGTACTATGGCTGCCAACCAGAAGGTCGGCAGTTCAAATTCACCAGTCGAAACCCTATGGGGCAGTTCGACTCTGTCCTATAGGGTCACTATGAGTCAGAATCAACTCAACGGCACCAGGGTTTTTTTGTTTTGTTTTGTTTTATGACAAGATTAGGAGCCCTGGTTGCACAATGGTTAAGCACTCTGCTGCTAACCGAAAGGTTGGCAGTTCGAACCCACTCAGTGGCTTCGTGGGAGAAAGACCTGGCAATCTGCTTCCATATGGATTACAGCCTAGAAAACCCTGCGGGGCAACTCTACTCTGTCACGTGAGGTCGTTCTGAGTCGGAATCGGCTTGACGGCACACAACAACAACATGACAACTTTAATATTAAATACAAAGCTTTTGGAAGCAATTTTAGGCACTGGTTAGGTGCCAAAGATTTTGGTTTTTAACAGTGAAAAATTGTAGCAGAAGCTGGAAGACAGTGTATATTTTTCCCCAGCCATATGCTCCCTGTGAAGTTGCCTAAAATGGACCCAAAGAAATAGAATTGTGATGTGTGACTAGAAAATTGTTAACATTTGTTGATCATTTTCCATATGTCAGGGATTGTCCTAAATGCTGTGCATATTTTAATCTTTTTTACTTCTCACTACACCCCTATGAAGTGCATGTTATTACCCCTGTTTACAGATGAGTAAATTTAGAGGCTTAGGTTAAATAACTTTGTTGAGGTCCTGTAGCTAGTAATGGTAAACCTTGAATTGACCCCAAGCGGTCTGACTACAAAACCCAGCCCTTAACCACTCTGCTGTGTGAACGAGCAATATCTACAAAACTGAGCTGAAGGAGGGCAAAATGTCCTCTTCTGAAAATGGGAAAAATAACTGTAGCTATTCATAGCCTGTGATTAGGGCCAAATAAGATAACAAATGTAAAATGCTTAGAACAGTGCCCAGCCCCTAATGGGCTTTGAATAAATGTTGGCTATCATGATTGTTGTTAGTATCTTTAAAGTGAATTCTAGGTGTTCCAAATTCTTTGGCTTGCCTTATTCTCACAGGAGTCTTGGCCTGCTGGGAAGGTGGCACGGTGCCTTTCGTGAATGAGCACAGTAATTGCAGACCTTGGAGCTGAACCTGGGTGGCACTTTGAAGACAGGATTAAAGTACTAGCGTGTAGCTGCCAAGTATCCAGCAGAGCAAGGATCTCAGTGATTGGTGGAATTTCTGTTCCAGTATTTTCTCTGAAAGCAGGGTTTTCCCAGTGCTGTATTTTATAAACATGTCAAATTGCTATTTGTTTCCTGTGCTTTTCTGATAAGAGAAACATTTAGAATCTGTGCTCTGCCACTTCAAGCACTAGATACCCAGTTTTTAAAAAATGCACCTTCCTTCTTACCTCAGAGTTCCCTGTAGGAGTTGCAGTGGCAGAAATGATAGGCTCCTTTGATTCTGTGTGCACAGAGACCCCTGGGCTCTAGGAGGGCTTTGACCTTTAGTACTTACAGGGATTCAGTGCATCAGTTTCCTAACTGGCCTAGAGACTGGCTTCTCAGTGGTTATCTCCTCATCAATGTAAGTGAATTTCATTCCCCATAGTAACCAAGTTTGGGGGTGGTGGTGGTTCCGCGGTAGAATCTCGCCTTCCACAAGGGAGACTCCAGTTCAATTCCCAGCCGATGCACTGCATGCGCAGCCATCACACATCTGTCAGTGCTAGGTTGCTCTGATGCTGAACAGATTCCAGTGGCGTTTCCAGATTAAGATGGAGTAGGAAGAAAGTCCTGGCAAGCTACTTCTGAAAATCAGTGAGTGAAAACCCTATGGATCCCAACAGTCTGACCTATAATGGGGATGGCACAGGACCAGGTAGCATTTCGTTCTATTTTACATGGGGTTGCCATGAATTGGGGGTTGACTCAGCAACAGCTAACAACAACAGTAACAAAGTTTAATTGGAGCCCTCAGGAAAAACAGCAAAAGGAGTGAGCATGTATGCACCAGCACGGGGAGCCCTGCCTAATTATTATTCCTAGGTTAGACAAATTGTTTTAGCTCTTTAGGAGATATCATATGAGGCAGTAGGACAGGAGAGAGGTTAAGTTACGGTTTGAAAAGGTAATAGAAATAATGAAAGAAGGACAAACACCCAAACCCGAATGAGGACTCTGATCTTTGGTAAGGTGTCCTGGTTGGCACCCCTGAACTTGGCACTTCTGCTGTATTTCCTTTGATTAACCCACCTGATCTGTCTCTGTCTGCCTTAACTAAGGTGAACTTGTTCAGCATTTATTTTTCCTAGTTCTTTTGATTGTGGAAATACAGGCAAAAGTAAGAATAAGGATTTTTTCTTCTGACAGCCTCACTATTTTTTAACATACTATTTATTTGTATCTTTAATGCAAAACCTGGGGAGAAATATATCTATATATGTTATGGACAGGGGAGAATTATCCAAAGGCAAGGTGAGTCCTAACACCTGCACCAGTGGAAGTGACCTGTTTGGGGAAATAGGATTTTTCTTTGCAGGTATTATTAGTTAACGAAGTCCCACTGGAGTAGCATAGGTCCTAATCCCTTCTGAGGTCTTATAAAAGAGAAGGACAGACATAGAAACAGTGTGACACACGAGGAAGATGAATGCCATGTGATGACAGAGACAGATGCGTCTCTAACCAGCGAAGGAATGCCAAGGATTGCCAGCAGCCACTAGAAGCTAGGAGGGAGGCATGGAACAGTTCCTCTCTCAAAGTCCCCAGAAGAAATCGACATGGCTAAGACCCTGATTTGGACTTCTAGCCTCTAGAACTGGGATAAAATATATAAAATTAATTTCTGTTCTTTAAAGTCATCTACTTAGTGGCATTTTGCTATGGCAGTCCATGTGTGTGTGTTCATTTGCAGTTAAATTATAGCATGATTTCACAATGTGAAAATTAACAAAATTTGACAAAGAATCAGGATAGTGACAGAAAATTTCTCAATAAGAGTGTTGTAGGCAGATACTTCTTTTTTTATTGTACTTCAGATGAAGGTTTACAGAACAAATAGTTTCTTATTAAACAGTTAGTATACATATTGTTTTATGACAATGGTTAACAACCCACGACATGTCAACACTGTCCCTTCTAAACCTTGGATTCCCTATTACCAGCTTTCCTGTCCCCTCCTGCCTTCTAGTCCTTATCCCTGGACTGTTGTGTCCCATTAGTCTTGTTTTGTTTTATGGGGCTGTCTAATCTTTGGCTGAGCAGTGAACCTCGGGAGTGACTTCATTACTGAGCTAAAAGGGTGTCCAGGGGCCATACTCTCAGGGTTTCTCCAGTCTCTGTCAAGCCAGTAAATCTGGTCTTTTTTTGTGAGTCAGAGTTTTGTTCTATATTTTTCTCCATCTCTGTCCGGGACCCTCTGTTGTGATCCCTGTCAGAGCAGTCAGTGGTGGTAGCCGGGCACCATCTAGTTGTACTGGACTCAGTCTAGTGGAGGCCATGGTAGCTGTGGTCCATTAGTCCTTTGGACTAATCTTTTCCTTGTATCTTGTTTTCTTCATTCTCCCTTGCTCCTGAAGAGGTGAGACCAGTGGAATATCTTAGATGGCTGCTCACAGGCTTTTAAGACCCCAGACGCTACTCACCAAGGTAGAATGTACAACATTTTCTTTATAAACTGAGTTATGCCAATTGAGCTAGATGTTCCCCAAGACCATGCTCCCCACAGCCCTCCTAGACAGATGCTTTTTCTGAATATTTTTCTATGAAAGAACTGGAGTGCTGTTGCTACATTATTCCTTTAACAGACCAAGGACAATGTCTGGCAATGAATTCTGGATGTTGAATACTAGTAATATTTAGGGCATGTGATTGATCATACTGTAAAAAAAGAAATAGAAAAAAAGAAAAAGAATCCATCAGACGTTATCGTTTGAGAGAATGTGAAAATCTAACCAAAATTAAACTCTGACATTTCACTCATGTGTTCAACAAATATTCCTGATTTTCCCTCTTCTGGACACATGGTAAGATTGCATGACCTGGATCCCTTCATGGTTTGGTCAGGCCATAGGACAAGGTGTGGCCAGTGAGTTCTGAGCAGCATGAGTCACTTCTGTGCCACAGCAGTTGCCATGGTGAAATCCTCCAGAGCACTTCCTGCTGGTCCAGCAACTGATGACCCAGAGTGACCAGCATGAGCAGAGCCCTCAGCTGATCTTCAGACTGTAGTGTGAGGAGGAAAGAGACTTCTTTTTAAAGCCATTGAGATTTGGGGGCTTTTTGTTACTACAACATAATCTAGCTCATCCTAATCAATAGAATTACATTAGCAAGCTACAGGTATTATCTCCCAGCAGACAATGGAATAATGGTAAGCTTATACGGGGAAAAACCAAAACCAAACCCCTTGTCTTTGAGTCAATTACCACTCATAGCAACCCTACAGAACAGGGTAGAACTGCCCCCACAGGGTTTCCAAGGCTGTCAATCTTTACAGAAGCAGACTGCCACAACTTTCTTCCTTGGAGAGGGTGTGGGTTCAAACCCCCAAACTTTCACTTAGCAGCACTTACCGAACACTTAAAAACACTGTGCCACTAGGGCTTCCTACTAGTGCCTAAAAGTGACTTTGTCAGTTGTATGAAGAGATTATTTCTTCATACCATTCCTGAGGGGAGAAAATGGCTTAAGAATTTTCCGCTTGTCTATTTTATTGTAGAAAACAATCTTGTGCACATGATAAGTAAAAGAAAAAAAAATCACACCGTGGCTCAAATGCCTCATACACTTTGCTGAGTGACCAGTAGGGACAGTTGTAGTGGCCCTTATCGTGTGTAGACTGGCCAAAGTTAAGAATCCTAGGGATGACTCTCCAGGCCAGACAGAATATTTAAGGGACCTTTAATAGGTTTTCAATTCTACATGGGTTTAAAAATGCCCATGAATATCTGTAAGACCACTCAATGTCTAAGTACTATTAGGCAATATATTTTTGTAAGCCTGCAAAAAGAAAGAGAACTTCACATTTGGGTAGTAATGAGGGAGGGACCATGTAGAAAAACGTTTAAACTTTATAATATTTATTATTTTTCATTTTCACAATTACCCTTTGTGGTAATTACTATTATTCTTCCCATTTTACCAATTTGTCCAAGATGACACAGTTGCTAAGAGCACAGCTGGGACTCAAACATAGAAAGCCTAAAGCCGAAACTAGTGCTTACGACCCCCAGGTTCTATTACTTTCGGTATGAATGTGGTAAGAGTGCTTTGAGATCTCTTATATTAGTTTCGTAGGGTTTCCATAACAAATTACCACAAATTGAATAGCTTAAAGCAAGAGAAATTTATTCTCTCACAGTTCAGGGGGCCAGAAGTCTGAATCAAGGTGTTGCCAGGGCCATGCTCCCTCTGAAGTTTCTAGGGAGAATTCTTCCTTCCCTCTTCCAGACTCTAAGGGGCTCCTGGAGTTCCTTGGCTTGTAGCAGCATAACTCCAAACTCTGGCTTTGTCTCCACATGGCCTTCTTCCCTGTGTGTATCTTTGTGTATCCTCTCCGCTTCTTGTAAAGACACCAGTCATTGGATTTAGGGCCTACCCTAATCCAGTATAAATTTAACGGATTACATCTGCAAAGATCCTATTTCCAAATAAGGTCACATACTGAGATTCCAGGTGGACATGAATGGGGAGGGAGCATTATTCAACCCACTGAAAGTCCCTGAATTGAGCAAATGATTTACACTTGACTGCTAACCTAAAGGTTGGCAATTCAAACCGCACCCAGCAGTGCGGCAGAAGAAAGTCTTGGAGATCTACTTCAGTAAATATTACAGTCAGGAAAACCCTATGTAGCCGTTCTACTCTGTAACACATAGGGTTGCCATGAGTCAGCATCGACTCGATAGCAACAGGTTGGGTTTTTGTGGGATTTTTTGGGTATTCAACTTACTAGTGCTCATAACAAAGGTTTTGTCATTTGTTTAGGAGCTTAGGAAGCTGAGACCTAAGCCAGGCAAAGAATGGGGGGCCGATCATTTCAAGCACAAGAATAGCAAGTGAAGGCCCTGGCCTCAAAAGTACTTGTCATGTTAGAGGAGCTGAGAGAAGGCCAGCCTGGCTGGAACCTAGCGTGAGAGAGACAGATCCGTTATGGTGTCCACGTTAAGAAAAGAAAGAACAGCCATGCTTTTTCACTATCCTATCTCCCAGAGATGAGCAGGTTTTTGTGACGAGATGTGTTGCAAGAGAATTCATGAGACCATTGACCCAATGTGCAGATACCAAGCAAAACTTAAATCATACTGAAATTACATACCTAATATATCTTACTTAAAATTGTTTTAAAAGAGAAATATTAAGCAGAACTAGGAGATTTTTAACCTGATGGTATATTTACAAACTTTCTTCTAATGAGGAACAATTTTAGTATTCGGGAAATAGCTTTCCTGTTAATACACAATACAGATTCTGGAGAAGATAAAAGACGTCTGTCCTCACCTTTCACCACAGATTTAGTAAAAGAGATTTGAAATCCATGAGCCCCCTGTCCCACTGCCTCCCATTGCTGTTGCAGGGGGTAGAAAAAAGGAAATATTTTGAAAGCTTCGGAGAAGTTATAGAACCATTTCTACCCTTCCACCAGACAGTGAGTTCTGTCTTAGCTTTGAATTAATACTTCTATTGTCTCTGACGGTATCTGGTACTTAGTGAATACTCAAGATCTGTTGGGAGTCAATCGCAAAGGGACAAATATTGTATGACCTTATTTATATAAAAAACAAGAAAAGGCAAATGTGTAGACACCAAAGTTTCTTAGTGGTTACTAGGGGTGGGAGGGAGGGGTAAGGAGGGTTATTGCTTAGGGAGTACCGAGTTTTCGGTTTACAGTGATAGAAAAACCACATTGATTAAGGGTAGGGTTGTACAACTGATTACTGTAATTGCTGTCAGTAAGTCGTACACTTGTAAAAAGTTTAATTAGCAATAGTGGTGTCACAAACATATTTACAGCAATGACAAAAAAAGCAGCCTTATGTACAACTGCGTAGGATTTGGTTCCTTGATTTGGAGGTTTAGTGTCATGGTTTCATGGGACATCCCAGTTAATTGGCCTATAATGTGTTTAGTGCTTCTGTTCTACCTCCTAATTTGTTGTATAGTGCCTGGGGTCTTAAAAGCTTGCAAGTGGCCATCCAAGGCACAGCAATTGGCTTCTATTCCCCTGGAGCAACAGGAAAAATGAGAGTCAGGAATAGGAGGAAATGGAATGTGTGGCTAATTGCCTCCATGAACAGCTACACCTTTTGCCATGAGATCAGAAGAACTGGATGGTGCCCAGCTACCATTACTGAACATTTTGATCAAAGATTCTATAGCAGAATCCTGATCAAAAGGGGGGAAATGGAGAACAGAATTTCAAATTTCCATGGACTTCCAGACTTTCTGGAGCCATGGAACCTAGATGAACCCTTGAAACTGTTGCCCTGAGATAGTCTTTAAACCTTAAGCCAAAAATATCCCCTGAAGTCTTTTTTTTTTTTTTAATTGTGTTTTAGATGAAGGTTTACAGAGCAAATTAGTTTCTCATAAACAATTAATACACATATTGTTTTGTGACATTGGTTACCAACCCTGTGATGTGTCAACACTCTCCCCTTCTCGACCTTGGATTCCCTATTTCGGTTTGTCAAGCTGTCCTTTCCACTTCTGCCTTCTCGTCCTTGCCCTTGGGCTGGTGTGCCCATTTAATCTGGTATATATGGTTGAGCTACGTGTATTATTGTTTGTTTTATGGATCTGTCCAATCTTTGGCTAAAGGGTGAACCTCAAGAGTGACTTCAGTACTGAGTTAAAAGGGTGTCTAGGGGCTCCCCTGAGGTCTTCTTAAAATCAAACAATAGTTTAGTTCTACTAGTAAAAAATGTCTGCCTTGAGCATTATTTAATGAATTTGGGATCAAATTGACAACAGCAACTTGAAAGATTATATAGGGGACAGTGAGTTTATGTTAATGGGGAAGGAACAACTCAGAAAATGAGGATGAGAATGGTTGCACAAGTCGAAGAATATAATCAATGTCACTGAACTGTACATGTAGAAACAGTTGAATCGGTGTATGTTCGCTGTGTATATTCTCAACAATAACAACATAAATAAATAAATAAATAACATTTTAAAAAAAAAGATCTATGGGAGGCAGGCAGAAATGGTTAGGGGGAAGGAGAAACGGAGAGGAGAAAGAAAAGAGGGAGGATCTTCAGCTTGTTCTTTCCTGAAGCGCTGGAACCACTTTGAGGTTAGCAAGGGAGTGAACAGAGGCTGGCAAGAGGCTGAGTATGAGACTAAAACCATCAGGTACCATCATGCCTCAAAGGGCAAAAGGAAGATGGTCACCAGACCTACATTTTTTGAAGTTTTTCAGTGAAATCATCCCCATTAAATGACTTAGATTTTTGCCTCAGGAATGTTGGTGTTTATCCTGGAAAATCTGATGTGAAGACAGACTAACTAAAAGAGGGTAATTTAATACAGTCTACTGTATTAAAAAAAAGTGCACTCCTCTTTTTATGGTCCATTTATGTGGATGCTAATATGACTGACTTGGCTCCTTAGCAGAGGATCTGTGTTGCTCAGCATCACTTCAGCAAAAATTGTTATGGTAATATTCTGAGAGCTTTTTGATCTTCCTGATGAAGGTAGAGCTTGGCTAACCCAATTATATGACTCTGCCAGAAACTGGGTTTGGGTCTATTAATATAGCAAAATAAATTTCAGATGGAGCTTCCTTAGTCTGTCTTATCCCAGGATTGTTGTATTTTATCATCTGAAAATGAGGCTCCCTGCGCGTGTAAAGGAAAAGTTTAAGTGTATAATTTATTTTGATCTTAAAAAGTAATTTCCATGTTGCTTTTGAAGGCTAAAAAGTGAAGCCCTGGCTACTACAACCATGGATAATTCAGTACCTCCATTCAATAAATGTTTATTAATATGCCTGATATGTCACAGGCGGTGTGCAAGGTGCACAGGCAGTGTGCAAGGGGATACTGTGGCAAACATAAAAGGCAAGGATCCAACTCTATGTTTGTCTTTTATATGAGATAGAGGCCATCCATGATTCAGCCCAATGTGGGGGATCCATTTCTCTACTCTGACCTCAATCGGTCTTCTTGCCACATGGAGCTGGAGCCAGGACAGAGAAAGTGGGGCAGCTAGCCAGATAACAAAGCACTCAGAGGAACAAGGGGAGGGAGGGAAGGCATTTTGCAGTCTCTGTTGAAGGAAAGCAAAACCTCCCTTGCAATACAGTTGATAGACTTCAACTTTAAAATGAACTTTGAGGATTTGCAGCACAGTGGAAGAATTATCTGCTTTGATGCAAAGACATGTCATCCCAGCTGTACAGCATTGTGCAGAAAGAGCATTGGGTCAGACTGACTGCAGAAAATGAACAGAGCATGAACAGTAGGAGGAAAACGTCTGAAGTGGTTGATTAAATTCACCAATTCCTAATGGGGGGTTTGGACATTCGTATCGAAACTTCACTGTACATAATTTATAGTTTCCTGTATGTAATACTCAAGAAAATTGTAGAGTAATCTCTCTAAGTTCACATTTCATAGTACAAATTTAATCACTTTAATGAGTCCTTTTGTCTGTCATTACAAGTCATGTATTAATGTTCCACCAGAATGAAAACTCCATGGGCAGGGACCACATTTATTATGCTCATTGCTGTATCCTCTGTACCTAGATCTTTGTCTTGTTTCTGGCTGCCCCAAACCTTTTGAACACCCTTCATATGTTTGGGGAATTTCTTACCTTAGAAGTCCTACCTCCCCAAAGTAGAGGCCAGAAAACTAATTCCCCAGCCTTCCTTGCAGCTAGGGCAAAGGCATGTGACCCAAGCTCCACCAACCAGAGGAATCCACAAGGGCTTCTATTTAGAAATAAGCAACATGAGGAAGCAGGCTTTACCTCCAATCTAATTTTTCTAGCAAGGCTGACCACTGAGGCATCCAGCTTTCTCTTCCAGTAAGCTTCTCCTGAGCATTCCCTACCCGCTCCGGGTGGCTGGGTTAGGTACCCCTCCTCTAGGTATACTATTTCAGTGTACTCTCCCATTACATTATAATTATTAGCACTTTTTATTAAATGTTAATCTGCTTTAATAATCAAGGCAATACTAGCTGTTCTTACAAACAAACCAACAATCTATGGTGAATCGAACACTCTAGAAGTTTCTTTCCTATAGTGAAGTAAATCAAAACGGGATTCAGCCATTAGAGAAAAGCAGAGCAAAACTACAATGAGATATCATCTCACCCCAACCAGGCTGGCATTAATCCAAAAAACACAAAATAATAAATGCTAGAGAGGTTGTGGAGAGACTGGAACACTTACACACTGTTGATGGGAATGTGAAATGGTACTACCACTTCGGAAATCGATTTGGCGCTTCCTTAAAAAGCTAGAAATAGAAGTACCATACGATCCAGCTATCCCACTCCTTGGAATATATGCTAGAGAAATAAGAGCTGTCACACGAATAGATATATGCACACCCATGTTCATTGCAGCACTGTTCACAATAGCAAAAAGATGGAAACAACATAGGTGCCATCCAGTGGACGAATGGATAAACGAATTCTGGTATATCCACACAGTGGAATACTACGCAACGATAAAGAACAATGATGAAGCTGTGACACATCTTATAACATGGAGGAATCTGGAGGACATTATACTGAGAGAACTTAGTCACAGAAGGACAAATATTGAATAAGACCACTAGTATAAGAACTCAAGAAAAGGTTTAAACACAGAAGATAACATTCTTTGATGGTTACGAGGGTGGGGAGGGAGGGTAAGGGTTATTCACTAACTAGATAGTAGACAAGTATTATCTTAGGTGAAGGGAAGGACAGCACACACTACAGGGGAAGTCAGTACAACTGGACTAAACCAAAGCTAAGAAGTTTCCTGAATACAGTCAAACACTTTGAGGGACAGAGTAGCAGGGTAGGGATCTGGGGACCATGCTTTCAGGGGACATCTAGGTCAATTGGCATAACAAAGCTTATTAAGAAAGTGTTCTGCATCCTACTTTGGTGAGTAGCATCTGGGGTCTTAAAATCTTGCAAGCGGCCATTAAGCTGTATCAGTTGGTCCCAACCACCTGGAGTAAAGGAGAATGAAGAATACCAAAGACACAAGGAAAGTATTAGCCCAAGAGACAAAAAGGGCCACATAAACCGGAGACTTCATCAGCCTGAGACCAGAAGAACTAGATGGTGCCCAGGTACCACCAATAACCACCCTGACAGGGAGCACAACAGAGAGTCCTGGATGGAGCAGGAGAAAGGTGGGGTGCAGAACTCAAATTCTAGTAAGAAGACCAGACTTAATGGTCTGACCAAGACTGGAGGAACCCTGGAAAGCATGGCCCCCAGATTCTCTATCAGCCCAGAGCTAAAACAATTTCTGAGGCCAACTCTTCAGACAGGGATTGGACTGGACTGTGGGACATAAAGGGATAGTTGTGAGGAGTGCGCCTCTTAGCTCAAGTAGATACGAGAGACTAAACAGGCAGCTTCTGTCCGGAGGTGAGATGGGAAGGCAGAGAGGGTTAGGAGCTGGTTGAATGGACATGGGGAATCAGGGGTAGAAAGGAAAAGTCTACTGTCACAGTATGGCGAGAGCAATTAGGGTCGCATAACAATGTATGGGAGACTAACTTGAAATGTAAACTTCATCTAAACTGCAACAATTAAAAAAAAACAAAAAAAACAGGAGGTTCAGGATCAGCAGGCAGATCTGCAAGAGGTGATTCAGGGAACCGGGCTTCTTCCATCTGTGGCTGTACCCTCTTTACCACATGTCTTCAAGGGTGCCGTGTTCATCTGAAACAAGCCAGAAGGCCAAGGGCTGGGATGGTTTTGTGGAGTTTTTATGACCCAGGCCAGGAAGTGATGATTATCACTTCTGTTCACATTCTATTGCCCAGAACTCAACTACATGGCCACACCTGACTGGAAAATACAGTATAGTTTCCTCTAGCTTTTTCCAGAGTAACTGTACATTGATACTAGAAAATCACGATCAAGTGCCATGTCTTAACTCCATCCTCTCGCTTGCTTCCTTCTTGCTCAGTTGTAAGAAGAGATCACTAGGAAGAAGTTTAATAATACAGTTACCCTGTGTAAATCACAGACAGATGTGTCTTTGATCTAGATTTTCTTAATTTGGCTCTCCAGTGCTTTTTTTTAAAAAGCATTTCTGTTTGGGGGGCATTTATTCATTGGATAGTTATTTCTGAATGCTTTGCCTAAAACTTCTTTTATCTCCAGACTCCCCATGTGTCAACTTGAGAGGGAAAGTGCTTAGCATGCAGCCTGGGCGCCACATGTGTTGTGACATGCTGGCATATTGAAGGGTTAGGAGATTCCAAATCACTGCCTATTGACCACCCACAGGCTAATGAAGGAAACATCTTTCTATTTTCCTGGACCTAGGTGCCTTGTCAGCAGCCAGGGAGAGCTGGGAATACGACTCAGGTGCCAGGGACCTCCAGAGCCCGGACTTGCAGAGCCAGTCTGCCCTGCAGAATCTGCTGGAGTGCAGTGGGAACGCTCTACAACAGCGGTCTGCTCTCCACAAACTGCTCACACAGCCTCCGAGTTTTAGCAACTCTGTAGGAGGAAGCTATCTAGAGCTGGCCAATACGGTGAGTACTTTTTGGTTCATAGAACACATCTTTAAGTCTGTCTGTATTCCAATACAAGTATTTTTATTTTGAGCTCCAGGGGACATGTCAGATATTGTCTTTTTCGTTGAGCTAATCACTGTACCGTTTCCAGCACTGCCAATAATGCTAAGTGCTCCAAAGCTGCTAGTATGACTAGGGACTTCATTCTCATCAGGCAGGCCAGGCGTACTCCAAAAAGGTGTTTTGATTACCAGTAAGTGTATGACTTGTACAGATTTAATTACTGAAATATCTACAGAATCCTTTCCTTAACTAGAATACTTCTGTGGTACCAGACATTAATAGGATATACTCCTTCCTGCTCCTTAATTTGGACTTTACTGGTTTGAAAAACAGAGAGAGGAAAATATTTCAATCATAACTTGGTTATTGTTACAATGTGCACACTTGCAATTTCTTATACCCTGTGTAATAAAACCTGTGAGAGCCACAACTCAGTGGGACTGCCTTGTTTTTCTGAGTCTCCCAAGTTTTCTGCCTTTGACAGGGTGTAGTCTTACTACTTTTCTATCACTGGTTTTAGTCAAAAATATTTGCGTTTTCCTTCTCTGTTTCCACCTTACGCAGGTTCTGGCTTTCACTGGTTTTACTCTGTGTCTATAAAATACTTACGAAAAAACACATAATTAAATGGTGCTTCATTGGAACACAGTGAATAAATATTTTAAAAGCTTTAACTCCAAAACAAAGTTTTACACACTCACGTATGATGATTCTTAGGTGAAAACTAGATCATAAATGCAAATGCAGGCACTGAAGTCCTGTGACATTGATTATATTATTTATTCTAATTCTTACTGAATTGAAAATACACAATTTAAAAGTACCAGTTAAACTCACAAACCTTTAATAATTGTCCTTGTACCCTGTGGTATAGTATATTTTTTACTTCAGTTCTTTGCCCCTTTCTATATATATATCCTCATCATTTGTTGTATGACTTTGGAGTCCTCCGATAAAGGTGGAGTGTATTTTTCTGTCAGACATGCAAGAAATAATAAATGACTGTTGTTTTAACCATTGTGCTTTGGGTGGTTTGTTTCAATAGCAAAGATTGACTTAGGGTCTTCTCACAGGAGTTCATGGAGCCCAGCTTGAGAAATACCCCTGTTAGGTGGCCAAGAAAACAAATAGCTTCTCTGAACTGAACATTTGGGCAATCTCTACTTACATAATCACAGTAGTAATAATTTGTGTTCCTTCTAAAACAAAGTCTGAATCAATAAAACTTACTTTTTTTTTTAAATAAATAGCTATTAAGAGCAGTCCATCTCCAGGAGACAAAAACCACACAATAATTCACACAAAAAGCCAAAAACCAAACCCGTTGCTGTCGAGTCAATTCCAACTCATAGCAACCCTATAGAATAGAGTAGAACTGTTCCATAGGTTTACAAGGAGCTGCTGTTGGATTTGAACTGCGGACATTTTGGTTAGCAGCCATAGCACGCCATAGCTCTTCACCACTGTGCCACCAGGACCCCAATTCACACAGGGAAAGTTTAATAGAAAGAAGTATTAACTAGGAGCAAGGATTACCTACCAAGGGGTAAAGAAAACTCTAAAGAATACAGTAATAGCACATGTAGGGAACAGCTACTACCTCTAGGACTAAGGTAGAATACCAAAGGAAGGAACAAATTCAGAAGAGATTCAGACCTCATTGGAGAGAGTGTGGCCCACTGGATGGCAGAGAAGTTCCCTGAGATGCCACAGGCCAGGGCTGGCAAGCAGGAAACAACCAACTTGCTGGGTTACCACTCCCTGGGGCATCTGTAAAACTCAATGGTGCCCAAGGGGATGCCAGCAGAATTCACTAGGAAGCTGCCTGTAGCAGTGGTAGCAAAACCCTCCGAGAAGTCCCCCACAGGGGTACCACTGAAGCTTACTAGATGTCAGTGCCACTGGGTATCCTACACGCTGCTGGCCTCCACCAATGACAAGGACAAGCCATGAACAGTTCAAGAGAACCAGGAAGAGAATTCTTTCTCCTCCAGTGTCCCTTCAGCACCCTCTATTGGCAAAAGAGAAATGTTTACAGGTTCTAGCTTCAGTATCTCAAAGCAGGTCAAAGAAGGCGGCTTTGAGGATGAGAGACAATAAATTGATAACTGGCACAGGCATTTTAGTACTGAGAAGCTTCTAGGGGCTTCCTACACAAGCCCTTTACCCTTCTAATCTTCACTTTCTTTTCTCCTACTACCAAATATTTATCTTCTTCTCTTTCTACTTAAGACAATGGATACCATGGCTCTGAGGCTTAACACACTGTTTAAAATGCAAAGGCAACCAGATGATGTTGTACATAGAAGCTTGTCACTGTCAGGGTTTGATCAGAGAAGCAGAACAGCTACATGTGATACAGAATAAGGGGTTTATTATACGGATTAGACTTTACACAAATGTGGGAGCTGGTGGAGCAGTCTGTGCAGGCTGTTGCTTCTGCATCTAGTATTGATTCTGAGGTTACTATAGCTCTGTCAGACCAGCAACTGGGGAGGAAAGCTGGATGTAGATGATAGCAAGAACTGGAACCCATGAGGGAAAACTGGAACTCACTTCTTTCTCTTACCACATCCAACCTTGATGCTGTGGGTGACCTGCAGGAGAAGCTGGCACCCTTCATCACAAAGCTGCTAATGCACACAGCCCAGGACTCAGAGAAGCTGAAGGAGGAGATCTGGTGGGAGCTGGAATTGCTACATGCCTAGGTGCTGCCCCCACACCAAGTAGGTAAGCCAGCAGACCAGGAACAATGTGTGTGAGCAGCCGCACAGCTTGGTACCCTGCACCAACTATCAGTGCCTAAAATGTATGCGTTCTTCACTTCTACCTTCCAGATTTCAAACAGAATGTTTCTCATGGCCATACAGAACCATACAGGGGAGAGAATTCTGGGAAGCATAGTTCCAGCTTAGCTAAATTGATACAGTACCAAGCCACCACAGAGCTGCAGCGAAACTGCCATTACAATTTGAACCTTATTCATAAAGCTATCAGCAAAGCAATATAAGATACTTCAGGTGTTTTTCTCTCCATAGATTGAAATTACCAGGGAAGATTGCAAGTCTAAATTGTAATGTGATGGATTATGAGTAGTGACATATTAAAGTATTCTGAAATACTAAAAAATAACCAAAGTTTATCATCTAGATCCAGCACTGATAAATTCCTGAACAAAATGTCAAGTTCTAGATAGATTCTTTCAGTTATGTTACTTGTTTAACTTTTATTAATAAAAGTATTAATTGATGTTGTTTAAAATTAATTATACCTTAAAAGTAGTCATTCACAAGACATCAAATATTCCAACCAGTACAGAATGTTGGTGAGAAGTAAAAGTCACCATTTGTCTCCCCCAGCTCCTCACTCTGTCTTCCTTCATTTAAAAGGGCTTCACCGATTTGTTATGTATCTTGAATTTCTCTTAATATTAGGGAACTTCTCAATTCTCCTTTTGTAGTGTTAAGATGCTATGATCTTTATGGTAATTTGCCAAATTCGGGGTTATGAGACAGAAACCTTTGGTCAAGAGGATGTATACTGGCTTTGTAGTGAGAGGGAGGCTACTTATTCTGCTAGCACCCCCTTCTGGGCATTGTGCAGAATCGATAAAGAAGAAATTCTTTAGCACAGGGCATGCTTATCACCCTTTAGAGTTTCAGGGAATTGAAAAAGTACAAATAAAATACTGGATTATTGAGGAAGAGACTAAGAAGGGCCTAGAATATCTTCTCTAGTCTCGTTCAAACAAACCAAAAAAAAAGGCGTTGATAAAAAAAATTCAAAATCTTGAATTGTCACTTCCAAATGATTGAAAATGAAATAAAAGTAAATAAATAAAACCAAACCCATTGCCGTCGAGTTGATTCCGATTCATAGTGACCCTATAAGACAGAATAGAACTGCCCCCATAGAATTTCCAAGGAACGGCTGGTGGATTTGAACTACCCGCCTTTGGGTTAGCAGGCGAATGCTTAACCACTGCACCACCAGGGCTCCAAATAAATAAATAGAACTTGGTTATATAGAGATAAGAATATATTTGGCTTTGTGTTGTTAGCTGTCTAAAATGCCAGCTATCTGTGGGGAAATGCCCTGTTTTATACGCGTTTTTCCTAACGTTTCAAATGATGACATTTTAAGCACAACCTGTGTCATTTCTATGCACATGAAGAGGGTAATATCCGCATTCCTTACCCTGCTGCTCAGTGCTGTCTTCCCACAGAATCCTTTGGACAATTTGGGTTCAACTTTGCCCATTTGAAAATTTAAATTTGTGCCTGAAGTTTCTTTGCAAAGTTAATTTATATTTTTAAAGAGACAAAAAAGATAGTTGTGAGTTGTACAGTTAAAGTGAATTTAAAAACTGAAATGGCAAGCTTTGCTACTTTGTTTATCTAACAGCTATCACAAAGTCCAAGCAGCTGTTTTCCTTAGGCTGGTTACAACATCTGGACATTAGAAGTTGATTTAAAACTGTGTCTACATCCAAACTCCCTGAGGGACCAAATTACTGGGCTGAGGGCGGGGGACCATGGTCTTGGGGGACATCTAGCTTAATTGGCATAACATAGTTTATAAAGAAAATGTTCTGCATCCTACTTTGGTGAGTAGCGTCTAGGGTCTTAAAAGCCTGTGAGCAGCCATCTAAGATCCTCCACTGGTTCCAACCCTGTCTGGAGCAAGGGAGAATGAAGAAAACCAAAGACATAAGGGAAAGATTAATCCAAAGGACTAATGGACCACAACCACCACAGCCTTGACCAGACTGAGTCCAACACAACTAGATGGTGCTCAGCTACCGCCACTGACTGCTCTGACAGGGATCACAACAGAGGATCTCAGACAGAGCTGGAGAAAAATGTAGAACAAAATTCTAACCCACAAAAAAGACCAGACTTACTGGCCTGACAGAGACTGGAGAAAGCTTGAGAGTACGGCCCCTGGACACCCTTTTAGCTCAGTAATGAAGTCACTCCTGAGGTTCACACTTCAGCCAAAGATTAGACAGGCCCATAAAACAAAATGAGACTAAAGGGGCACAACAGCCCAGGGACAAGGACTAGAAGGCAGGAGGGGACAGGAAAGCTGGTAATAGGGAACCCAAGGTTGAGAAGGGGAGAGTGTTGACATGTCATGGGGTTGGTAACCAATGTCACAAGACAATATGTGTACTAATTGTTTAATGAGAAGCTAGTTTGTAGTATAAACCTTCATCTAAAGTACAATTTAAAAAAAAACTGTTTATTATCATGCTAGTCTTTTACATGATCATAATTATTAACATGATTAATTATTAACTGAACTTTATTTGATTCAGCGTTCCTAGTTATATTACTTTGGGGAATACTTCAAGTCTACACGTTTCACCAATACAGAAGGATCAATAAAATGTGTGTGAACAAATAAAGAATTACGTGTAGTAGTGGCAAGATAGATAGAGATCTTGTTTTTGGTTTAACCACTTGATCAGCTTCTGGTGTTTCACATTGGCTTTTGGTTTCTTTCCCTTTTTCTCCAACTCTGGGCTACCGTAGGGTGGGAGCGTTGTTTGCTTTTTACGCTTTTCCGCTGCCGTTCCCCTTATTATAGCTTCTTGTATAAATGTTACCTATTGGGTTGTAATTTCTGTTTCACTCTGTCTTGCTATTTCAGAATCAAGGAGTTTGAAAGCTCTTAAGAAAAATTACCAAAAATTTGTAAATAGAGCAAAAAGATTACCTGGTGCCCTTTCAAAGTCTTATTAGAGCATTGTCTAGTAAGTCCCCTAAGGGTCATCTGATGCTCCAGTGTTGTAGCTTTGTTTGGCTTACTGTTTACTAGTAACTGGAGTCCAGACTCTGTAAATTTAGTTGTTAATTTTGCAGAAAATTGATAAGTTATCAGTGATTTTTCCTAGTACAGACGTAATTATTTTTGTCCACCAGAAAAGATAACTCCAAATAATACATTTTATTGCCCTGTAAGGCATTAACCTGTTTTTTAACTAAATGTGTGATCTTATCCAGTGTTCTTTGTTCCAGTTGAATATATACTTAACCACCAGAGCCCTGGTGATGCAGCGGTTAGGTGCTCGGTGGTTTTGAACCCACCAGCAGCTCCAAGGGAGAAAAGACCTGGCGATCTGCTCCCGTAAAGATTCAAAACCCGAAACCCGTTGCCATTGAGTCAATTTCTACTCTTAGCAACCCTATAGAACAGAATAGAACTGCCCCAGAGGATTTCCAAGGCTGTAATCTTCACAAATGCAGACTGCCACATCTTCCTTCTGGGGAGTGGCTGGTGGGTTTGAACTGCTGATGTTTCAGTTAGCAGCTAAGCACTTAAACCATTGTGCCACAGGGCTCCTTTCCCATAAAGATTACAGCCTGGGAAATCCTCTGGGGCAGTTCTACTCTGTCCTGTAGGGCCACCATGAGTCGGAATCTACTTGACGGCACACCACAACAACATATATTTACCAGTTTCTTCTGTCCTTTTTTGAATCAGCTTTATCCTCTTGCTGGGTTCCTCAGTGAATTAAATAAATCTTTGAAAAGTGTTCATTCTCTACGTGAGAGTCGTGTTTCTCCTTTTTTTGAAAATTATACCTTGACATTGCATTTTGTTTGGTTGGTTGTTTACTGGTAGTGAAAATAGAGAACTAGATAGGAATTAACAAATAAAGCACTTACTAGTAGAGGACACCCCACGTAGGGAACACCTTTAGATTAGGCTAGACACAGTGAGTCTCTTACCGACTCTTTCCCTTTCTTATTTCTCTTATAGGACTTCTAGATTCATTAATTCTGCTTTGTCAGCCGTCTTCCACCTCTATCTCCACTACCCTCATCTCCCTTCTATGAGAAAACCCTCCCACACGTCTGTCTGCCCCACCCCTCCCCACCCCATGACTCTTAGGTCCTGAATCTAGTACTTCCTGTAAGGGAATAGAAAGAAAAATAGAGTCTTAAAAATTCCCTGTCTCCAAAGGAATTTATTACATCTCCAGGGACTTGGAACTGGCAGCCTCAAGCTCTGCCAGGTTTTACTAATAAGACATCTTACTTCATTTCCTGGTCAGTATAAAGGAGAATATGGATGTACATATTCAATTAAACCATCCAGCACATAATTCCGTTAAGCATATAGCATTGTAGAGCAGCAGTTGTCTCCCCCCTACCCCTGCCCCCCCCCAAAAAAAGGGCATGAGAAGAGTTATTCCTTTCAGTATTTATTTGCCTTTTAAAGATTTCCATAATTGTAAAGAGATGGTTTATTATGGTGTATTCTAATTCTTCATAAAGATTGAGTTCGTAAAAGTCTTTGCAAGTACATTTTAATCTCTAAAATAATCTGCAGTCATAAATTTGAGATGAAGTTCTAACATTCTGTTGAAATTACAAACCCTTTTGGAGAAGAACTTTAGAAT
This sequence comes from Trichechus manatus latirostris, assembly GCF_000243295.1. Lineage (NCBI taxonomy): Eukaryota > Metazoa > Chordata > Mammalia > Sirenia > Trichechidae > Trichechus > Trichechus manatus. Next base: position 8,694,854 of record NW_004443983.1, read on the forward strand.
TTGACAAAAGTTTTTCTTAATTTATTTGTGAAAATGAAGATGCTCTTTAAAATTGTTGCTGTTACAAAACGAGACTAAAGAGGCACACCAGCCCAGGGGCAAGGACTAGAAGGCAGGAGGAGACAGGAAGGCTGGTAATAGTGAACCTAAGGTCGAGAAGGGGAGACTGTGGACGTGTCATGGGGTTGGTAACCAATGTCACAAAACAGTATGTGTACTAACTGTTTAATGAGGAGCTAGTTTGTTCTGTAAACTTTCATCTAGAGTACAATAGTAAAAAATAAATAAATACATAAATAAAAAGAAGGAGAAAACCCCCCACAATTTCCGCTAGAAACTTCAAGAAAAATCAAAAGCTGATACGTAAGGAAATGTAGTTGTTGTGAGCCACTAGGTACTGTAGCAAATAATTATTACACAGCCATAATAATGTTAGCATAGTTTATTCATTTTAAACTTTTAGAATCAACCTATAGATGAAGGATGGAAGCTTTAATTATGGTTGAAGAACAGAATATAAATGTCACCAGCCTTGACAATGTGAAAGTGCAGAGGACACAAGATGGGAGATGGAAAGGTGTTAAAAGGTAAAGGTGCTAAAACCCTTATCTTTCAAAGTGAGGAGTCAAGAAATACAGCCTACAGGTGACACAACTATAGACAAATGTGTGATGATCTGAATTTACAATGGAAATAAACAGAGGAGCTAAAAATAAGAGGCAAGGTAGTGGGTGACGTAAGTGATCAAAATTCTTCTCTAGCGTAGCAGGAAGTCATTATGTAATGTCTAAAACTGATAGATCTAGGGATTTATCTATAGATATTCCTGCCCATCGCACAAAGACATATATGCTTAGATATTCATTGCCACATTCTTATATTAGCAAGAGATTGAAAATGACTTAAAGGCCCCCCAGTGGGATCCTTATTTAATAAATTATTTTACATCTATACAATGCAGTGCTGTGTAGCTATTAGGAAGAATGAAGCAGATCTATATCTACTGGCATGGAATAATAACAGATATATTGTTAAAACAAAATTTGTAATAGTTCACCCAGCTTTACATTTGTTTGCATGTGTGTGTTTTATTTTACAATTAAAAGCTTTAAAAAAAATTATTGCCGTTACTATTATTGTATTTTGTATAAAATCTGCAAACACAGAATCTGTGGTTTCAGGTATTGGTTTCTTCTGGAGAGGTTTTCAATTCTTATTTAGCAGAATCTAAGCTTATTCTAAGAAGTCTTGGTGGCACAGTGGTTAAGTACTTGGCTACTAACCGAAAGGTCAGTGGTTCTAACCCACCAGCCATTTAGTGGAAGAAAGATGTGGCAGTCTGCTTCCGTAAAGATTACAGCCTTGGAAATCCTATGGGACAGTTCTACTCTGTCCAGCAGGGTTGCTATGAGTCAGAATTGACTCAACTGCAATACGTTGGGTTTGGTTTTTTGTTGTTGTTTAATTTTATTTTATTTTTTTGGAAGCTTACTCTTACTCTCCCCTAACTCCCACCCCAATCTTAGGCTAGCTTCTGTTTCTTCTGTATTTTTGTCACAAATGGAGGGACTGGCTAACACAGAGTGGCCATAGGAATCCCTTTCTTTGTCCTCTATGCCTAGGTCAGTCTGTGAACAAATAATATGACTTCTCCTTACCAACAAATTATCATCAACAAGATGTACAAGAGGCAAGTGCGCCACCTTGCCTTTTAATCTTAGGAAGCTTTTAATCTTGGGAATGAACAATGTACCTGCACAAAAACATGTTCATACTGCTACTCTAAAAAAGCAATGGCTCCCCAAAATTGCAATTTCATGAACCAGCAACATTACAAAAGATTGAGACTTGCCAACTATTTATGATGCCAAAAAGCAAAAGTCAATCTACCTATGATCACCATCATTTCCTAAAAGAAAGGACTCTTTAGCAGCAAAGATAGGTAGATACCTCTTGCTTAATTAATTTAACTCATGGGAAAACTCAGAGTTGTTCTTATTTCCACATTTCTGCACTAACTGGTGGGAACTTTGGCATGGATGAGTTCTCTAGCAGAGTGATTAAGAATGTAGACACAAGGAAAATGTTAGCCCAAGAGACAAAAGAGCCACATAAACCAGAGACTCCATCGGCCTGAGATCAGAAGAACTAGATGGTGCCTGGCTATCACCCATGACCGCCCTGACAGGGAACACAACAGAGAGTCCCTGATGGAGTGGGAGAAAAATATGGAGCAAAACTCAAACTCATGTAAAAAGACCAGACTTAATGGTCTGACTGAGACTGGAGAAACCCCCGAAGCCATGACCCCTGGACATTCTGTTAACCCTGAACTAAAACCATTCCCAGGGCCCACTCTTCAGACAAAGATTAGACTGGACTATAAAACATAAACTAATACTCGTGAAGAGAGTGCTTCTTAGTTTAAGCAGATACACATGATCAAACGGGCGGTTCCTGTCCGGAGGCAGGATGAGAAGTCAAGAAGGGACAGGAGCTGGTTGGAAGGACACAGGAAGCCCAGGGTGGAAAGGAGGAGTGTGCTATCACATTATAAGGATTGCAGCTAGTGTCACATAAAAATATGTGTATAAATTTTTGTGTGAGAAATTCACTTGAGCTGTAAACTTCCACCTGAAAAAGAAAAAGAATGTGGACTTTAGCAATACACACTATGCTCTAAGGTGTGACCTTGTACAAGTCATTTGCTCTCTTTTAGCCTCTGTGTTCTCATGATAGGAATAATACTTTTCTCATATGAATGTCATGAGAATTAAATGAGATATAAAATTCTTAATACCTGCAAGTAGGTGCCCAATAAATGATAATGGTTATTTTTGCTGTTTTTCCTCCATCAAATTATGAGAAACAAATCTTGTTACCAACAAGTGGATAAATTTGGGGTAGAATTTGAAAGAAGAAACTAAAAATATTCTGAAGGAATGAGTTCTCTCAAGGAGATTTCAAGATATTTACTGAGCACTTTTTTATGGGCTAAGGAGCTGTCTCAAGATATTGTCATAAGAAATTATATGGAATTATCTTGTAAGTAGAATTCATTTAAAATATCATAACATGAAAAAATAATAATTCCTACCAAGAGATAAAGGGATCCTTAAATAAACTTTGTCTAACCTCTCAATCTTAAAAATGGGGACATTAAGGCCCAGATTAAAATATTTGTTTAAGGTCACACAGGAAGAAGTAGGAGGACCAAAACTAGAGGGGGGTTTCCTGACACCCCACCACTGACACCACACCCCTGCCCTGGACAAGGGGGATGTTCCTGGTTGTTGGCAAGAGAAGGAACAGTTGCTGGGAGCAAATATGGGATCCATGTATCCTCTCCTTAGATCTTTGCTGTTGAACACTCCATTGGGTGGTGCTGGGTTGTTGTTCTAATGTGCTCTAATTCCCTTCTGTGAAGCTAATGCTCAACCAGAACACCCTAGTAGAGATGACTAGTTGCTAAAATATTGATATACTTCTGTACTAGGCTCCCTACTCTCCTGGTTACCTTGTCCCCTCCCCCAAGAACCACCAAGCTTCCCAAATTTAGAAGCTAAGGGGTTAATGCTGGCCCTGCAGGGACCCCCAAGGCAGGCTCTAGCACTGCTGCCAGCTGGCATAGGTTGGCATCTGTTCTAGTTAGCTCTGGCTGGTGCCTGTACCACAGTTGTTAAATATTTTTAATATCTCTCCTGCCCTTTTGGCAATCTGTTGGACTGAAACAACTAATACATTTATTTTAAAAAAAGTTTTCAGGTTGATTCCAACTCATGGCAACCTCATGTTGGTCAGAGTAGAACTGTGCTCCATAGGGTTTTCAGTGGCCAAATTTTCAGGAGTAGATCACCAGGCCTTTCTTCCCAGATATCTCTGGGTGGACTTGAACCTCCAACCTTTCAGTTAGCAGCCGAGCACATTTACATTTTGCACCACCTAGTTACTCCAATCCTTTTATAGGACCTGATAAAAATGTCAGCACCAAAAGATAGTAAGGTAGAAAGAGATCATCAGATCATACTGTCTTAATAATTTACATTTTTTTATGATTCTGTTAGATGTAGTTCAACAGAGATTCCTGTTTTATGCTGGTTTCTACTGTCTTTGGGGTAAAGATCTCTGATTTATCAGGGTAAAGGAATTGTGCAAATTTTAAAGTACACCCTAGGGGGCAGTGAACATGTATTTAGACACCTGACAGTCACCACTTTCTTTGCATTTCTCTGCCTTTCCTTGTGTCTAGGGGAGGGAAGAAGGCATCCTGGTGGTGCAGTGGTTAAGCACATGGCTGCTAACCGAAAGGTCAGCGGTTGGAACTCGCTAGCTGCTCCTTGAGAGAAAGATGTGGAGTCTGCTTCCATAGAGACTGTTATTGTTGTCATTAGGTACCACCGAGTAGGTTCAGACTCATAGCGACCCTACGTACAGCAGAACGAAACACTGCCAGGTCCTGCACCATCTTCACATCTTTGCTATGTTTGAGCCCATTGTTGCAGCCACTGTGTCAGTCCATCTCATTAAGGGTCTTCCTCTTTTTTGCTGACCCTCTACTTTGCCAAGCATGATGTCCTTCTCTAGGGACTGCTCCCTCCTAATAACATGTCCAAAGTAAGTGAGACAAGTCTTGCCATCCTCGCTTCTAAGGAGCATTCTGGCTGTACTTCTTCCAAGACAGATTTGTTTGTTCTTCTGGCAGTCCATGTGTATTCAGCATTCTTCACCAGCACCATAATTCAAAGGCACCAATTCTTTTTCAACAACAACAGTTCTTCTTCAGTCTTCCTTATTCGTTATCCAGCTTTTGCATGCATATGAGATGATTGCAAATACCAAAGCCTGGGACTTCCAGGCAACATGGCGATCTAGACAGAAGCACAACACCATCTCTCCACAGCAAACATCTGAAAAACTAAGCCAAACAGAGAAAATAGCAATCCTGAAACCCTAAGCATCAAATGAAGAGATAAAGAACTCAGCCAAGCACCGTATGGAATAAGAAACTGACCGAGAACGGAGAGCGAGGAGAGATACATGCAGAGGCCCCTTATCAGCTAACGCAGCACGGTTCCACCATCTTGGACTCCTATCAGAGACCAGCGAACAGGGGGTACGAGAAAGCAGCTTCATGGAGCTTCCAGCAGGAGACAGAACAACCAGTAAACAGCGATATATACTTTCCCACCACCCCCCACCTTTCTTCACCCCCACTCGGCATCCTCTGCTTTCTGCGGCCACAGTCTCTTCCTGGGAAGCATCGGGTGCTTGGATTCCACCCACCCACACTGGCTGACTCCCTGAGTGCCATTTGTTGGCTGCTGGTGTTGCTTTTTTCCTCTTCTTTTGATTTCTTCCTTACCTCTCACCACCTCCCCCTCCTTTCTCTCAAATACCGGGCTCCGTGCACCATCTTTGCTTCTTCCTGAAAGACTGTGAAACTCTGCTCAAATGTTAAACTGCTTCCCGGCCTGTGCTGCCAAGTTGGTGGGATCCTGGGGCTTTTTGTTTGTTTGTTTTGAATTGTTTGTTTTCTTTTTCTTTTCTCAAATAGGGAACCTATTCTAGCTGGGCAGTACTGTGTGGCTTGGGACCTACCCCCTCAGTTTGCGCAGAAGTACAGAGGGGTCCCTGAGGGCATTTCTTTTTTC
>NW_004443983.1:8700672-8701922 GCF_000243295.1 Trichechus manatus latirostris
CCTTCTAGCCAGGCTGTACTTCAACACCTGGGAGCAACTTCCCCAGACCTTGTAGCCACACCAGTGGGATCCCTGGGAGCTTTTCTTTTCTTTCTAATTTTTATTTGTTCACTTTTTTCTTTCCTTTTCCTTTTTTTCTTCTTCTCCTTTTTGGTTTTCTCCATTTCGTAATCTCTCATCTCTCCACTCCAACAGCAAGCTACCCAGCACTCTTTTTTGTTTCTTGGTATGTTTTGGCTCCTGTTCCTCTCTCCTCTCTTTCCTCACTCCCATACCCATCGTAGCTCCATACATCAAAATCACCCCCCCTCCATCCTGCCTTAACATCACACCACCAAGCAGCACAGGCACGGCCAACCAGAACCTACCCTGCACTGATTGCCAGCATGCCCTGGTGGCCATAGTAAGTGCCACAAACAACCCATCCCAGCAACTCCTCTTCAGCTATACCTTCCCTGCTGTACCAGATCTGAGCTACTGACCCTGCCAATTTAAGAAGGAGGCAAAAAGTGTCGTGCCCACAGACAAGCAAACAACAAAGAACACACAGCCTACCTGCTCAGACATAGCCAAATAAAAAAAAAAAAAAGGATGAAACAAACAAATCTACAGTCAATAAATGAGAAAAATAACTACTGAATGCCCCGAAGACAGCAGACAATATAAAAACATTTACAAAAACACGACAGGATGGTTCCAGTAGGTGTCTAAAATAAAACATCAGATGATTTTCCAGTAGAAGAAAAGGCACTAGAACTACCTGATAGGGAATTCAAATCTCTAATACTCAGAATTATCCAAGAGTTGAAGCAAAAAGCAGACAAAAATGAGGAAAAAATAAACAAATTCATGGAAAATACAGACAATTAAATGGAAGAATTCAAGAAAATAATGCAGGAACAAAATGCCAAAGTAAATTCACAACTAGAAATCCTACAAAAACAACAATTAGAAATCCAAAAGGTAAACAACAAGATTTTAGAAATGGAGAGTGTCATAGAAGGGCTGAGAAGCAGATTTGAAATGGTGGAAGAGAGGATCAGCAGAATTGAAGACAAACACTAGGATACAACTCTATTCGAGGAAAACTCAGAAAAAAGAACAAAGAAAAATGAAGAGACCCTGAGAATTATGTGGGATACAATCAAAAGCAAAAATTTTCGAGTGATCGGAGTTCCAGAACAGGGGGAGAAAACAGAAAACACAGAGAAGATCATTGAAGAACTGCTGACAGAAAACTTCCCCAATAT
>NW_004443983.1:8707696-8712982 GCF_000243295.1 Trichechus manatus latirostris
AGATGGTGCCTGGCTACCACCACTGACTGCTCTGACCGGGATCACAACAGAGGGTTCTAGACAGAGCTGGAGAAGGATGTAGAACAAAAGTCTAACACAAAAAAAAGACCAGATTTACTGGCCTAAGGGAGACTGGAGAAACCCCGAGAGTATGGCCCCCAGACACCCTTTTAGCTCAGTGGTGAAGTCACTCAGGAGGTTCACTGTTCAGCTGGGGATTTGACAGCCTCATAAAACAAAATGGGACTAATGAGGCAGAGCAGTCCAGGGACAAGGACTAGCAGGCAGGAGGGGACAGGAAAGCTGATGATAGGGAACCCAAGGTTGAGTAAGGACAATGTTGACATGTAGTAGGGTTCTTAATCATTTTCATAGGGCAATATGTGCACTGTTTAATGAGAATCTATTTTGTTCTGTAAATCTTCATCTAAAGTGAGAATAGGAGCACAACTGGAAGAACGCAATCGATGTCTCTGAATTGTACATGTAGAAATTTTTGAAATGGTGTATCTTTGCCTATGTACATTTTCACCAAAAAAAAAAAAAAAAAAAAAAGGTACTCCAAGGCCAAGAAGGAGCATGTTGACATGTCATGGGGTTGTTAACCAATGTCATAAAACAATGTGTGTACTGACTGTTTAATGAGAAAATATTTGTCCTGTAAACCTTCACCTACAGTACAATTAAAAAAAAGAAAATACCAAAGCCTGGGTCAGGCACACCTTAGTCCTCAAGGTGACATGTTTGCTTTTTAACACCTTGGAAACCTTATGGGGCAGTTCCACCCTCTCCTATAAGGTACCTATGAGTCAGAATCAACTCAATTGCAGCGAGAGTGGAGGGGAAGAAGAGTCTACTCCACATAATACAAATACCATTTATGAGTGAGGTGGTTGGCCGCACACTGTCTATTATTCCTTGTTTCTTTTCCACCCTTCTTCCAATGACTTATCTCAGTAGTCTTTGTTGTTGTTGTTGTGTGCTGTTGAGTCGATTCTGACTCATAGCAACCCTATAGGATGGAGTAGAACTGCCCCATAGAGTTTCAAAGGAGCAGCTAGTGGGTTTGAACTGCCAACCTTTTGGTTAGCAGCCTGAGCTCTTAACCACATCACCACTAGGGCTCCAGCAGGGCTTTAATAGCAGAATTGTTGTTATTAGTTGCCGTTGAGTCAATTCCGACTCATGGGGACCCCATGTGTGCAGAGTAGACTCCAGTAAAACCACTAGGCTGTGTGTTTGCAGTGTTCTGTGGTATTGAAGAGAGAAGTTCCAGTACAGCTGAATAACCCATTGCTGTTGAGTCGATTCCAACTCATAGCGATCCTATAGGACAGAGTAGAACTGCCCCATAGGGTTTCCAAGAAGCCGCTGGTGGATTTGAACTGCCAGCCTTTTGGTTAGCAGCCGAGCTCCTAAAGACTACTCCACCAGGTCTCCACTGAATGATACAATTGATTTCAAAAGGAAAGGAAAGAGACATGCAGTAGATTAATTATGAGTCCACCTATGATGGACTCTGAGAAACCTAAATAAAGGATTTGATTTATTTTTAATTACTTTTGGTTGTTGGACTGTTTCTTTGAAAACGGACAACACTCTGAAATTAGATTATGTAGGTCTCTGGATTTATAAAAGTTATAAATAGAATGAGCTTGTAGAGATTTTGTTTGTTTTGTTTTGGTTTAATTTTGGAGATCTATAGCAATCATATACATTTGCATTTGTTACCAAAAAAAAAAAAGTCCATTGACTATATTTTCTCTTAGGCACAATATAAAGTGCTCTTCTTCAGATATGCCACCATCTACCCAAACAAAGGCCTGGGTGGGAGGAAGGACACCTGGACCCTCATAGCAGCCTGTGCTTCTGCAACACAGGGATGTGGACGCCCTCTGCATTTCTCTTGGTGTCGCTAATAGTTATTGAGCATTTACTATATGCTACATATTGTTAAGTATTTTGCATATATTATCTTGGTTAATCCTTACAACAATCATGATAAACAGAGAAAATATTGAAGTTGTCAAGGATTTCATTTTCCTTGGATTCACAATCAACGCCCATAAAAGCAGCAGTTAAGAAATCAAAGGACGTATTGCGTCAGGCAAATCTTCTTCATAAGACATCCATAAGACTTTAAAGTGTTAAAAAAGCAAAGATGTCACTTTGAGGACCAAGGTGCGCCTGACCCAAGCCATGGTATTATCAGTCACTTCATATGCATGCGAAAGCTGGATAATGAATACAGAAGACTGAAGAAGAATTGATAACTTTGAATTATGGTGTTGGCTGAGAATATTGAACATACGATGGACTGCCAGAAAAACAAACAAATCTGTTTTGGAGGAAGTACAGCCAGAATGCTCCTTAGAAGCAAGGATGACGAGGCTTTGTCTCATTTACTTTGGTTATGTTATCAGGAGGGACCAGTCACTGGAGAAGGACATCATTCGTGGCAAAGTAGAGGGTCAGCGAAAAAGAGGAAGACCCTCAGTGAGATGGATTGACATAGTGACTGCAACAGTGGGCTCAAGCATAGCAATATTTGTAAGGATAGCACAGGACCAGGCAGTGTTTTGTTCTGTTGTACATAGGGTCACTATTAGTTGGAACCCACTTGAAAGTACCTAACACTGACGACAACATAATTATAATTCCTGTTTACAGGTGAGGAAATCGAGGATTATAGAGGTTGCCTAAAATGAAACAATGAGGTTATACCAGGCTGAGATTTGAACGCTGGTTTACCTTGACTCTTCAACTTGAGCTTGTAACCACTCATTTATGTGCCCTCAAAGGAAGTGCCAGTGGGAAGTCATCCCTTCTCTTGACCCGCGCTGTGGAGTGCAGTGCTGTCTCATCAACCCTGACTGGATATGGATGGGTTCCTGATCTTTATTCCTTCGTAGGAACAGAAAAGATGCCCTGACTGTCCTGATGATAGCCTGGGCCACCACACATACACACTGTTTCACGGATTGTGTCTTCATTTCTCTGATTATATAAATACGCTGTCACTGAGAGTAATTAAAACTCCTGAGGATTTATGTTAGGGCCTCCTGACCTGGTGGTATAGTTATTTATGCCCAGATGACAGGGTGGACTAGCATTAAATGCTGACAGAAATGCACCTGCCACTTTGATCTAGTTAGAGGTATCTGTCAAAGACGTATTTGGAACCCAGAAACCTCAATCTAATTGCCAGGAACGCTGAAGCGTTTTTTCAGGTAGGCTTAAAGGTGGGAAGAAAAAGTTAGTAGTGAGAGGTGAACCCCACCTGAACTTGCTGTCAGATTATTTTGGGGGCAACAGGGGCAGAGAAGTAATCCCTTCCCCAGTCATGTGTCCCTTAGGTCTGTGAGTTAATAGTAATAGGTGGGAGGTTTGAGTCCACCCGCTGTGTCTGGGAAGAAAGGCCTGGCCATCTATTTCTGAAAAATCAGCCACTGAAAACCCTGAGAAGGGCGAATTCTACCCTGACACATACAGGGTTACCATTAGTCAGAATCAACTCAATGGCAATTGGTTTGGTTTACTGGTTTACTATTACTGCTAATAATAATTAGTCACATTTATTAAGTGTTTATTATGTGTCAGACATTGATGGAGGGGCCTTGCCTATGTTTTCTTTTTTTTTTTTTTTTTAAATTTATTTATTGTACTTTAGGTGAAAGTTCACAGCTCAAGTTAATTTCTCATACAAAAATTCACACATATATTGTTATGTGACCCTAGTTGGAATCCCTATAATGTGACAGCACACTACCCCTTCCACCCCGGGCTTCCCGTGGCCATTCAACCAGCTCCTATCACTTTCTGCCTTCTCATCCTGCCTCTGGACAGGAGCTGCCCATTTAGTCTCATGTATCTGCTTGAACTAAGAAGTACATTCTTCACGAGTACAATTTTATGTTTTATAGTCCAGTATAATCTTTGCCTGAAGAGTTGGCTTGGGGAATGGTTTTAATTCTGGGTTAACAGAGAGTCCAGGGGCCTTGTCTTCTGGGGTTCCTCTAGTCTCAGTCAGACCATTAAGTCTGGTCTTTTTACTTGAATTTGAGTCCTGCACCCCACTTTTCTCCTGCTCCGTCAGGGACTCTCTGTTGTGTTCCCTGTCAGGGCAGTCATTGGTGGTAACTGGGCACCATCTGGTTCTTCTGGTCTCAGGCTGATGCACTCTCTGGTTTATGTGGCCCTTTTGTCTCTTGGGCTAATATTTTCCTTTACTCCAGGTGGGTTAGGACCAGTTGATGCATCTTAGATGGCCACTCGCAAGCTTTTAAGACCCCAGATGCCACTCACCAAAGTGGGATGCAGAACATTTTCTTAATAAAGTTTGTTATGCCAATTGACCTAGATGTCCCCTGAAACCATGGTCCCCAGACCCCCACCCCTGCTCCTCTGTCCCTCGAAGTGTTTGGTTGTATTCAGGAAACTTCTTAGCTTTTGGTTTAGTCCAATTGTGCTGACTTCCCCTGTACTGTGTGTTGTCCTTCCCTTCACCTAAGATAATTCTTGTCTACTATCTGCTTAGTGAATTCCCCTCTCCCTCCCTCCCCACCCTCGTAACCATCAAAGAATGTTTTCTTCTGTGTTTAAACGTTTTCTTGAGTTCTTATCATAGTGGTCTCATACAATATTTGTCCTTTTGCGACTGACTAATTTCACTCAGCATAATGCCTTCCAGATTCATCTATGTTGTGAGAGAGATTCATCTATGTTGTAAGATGTTTCATGGATTCCTCATTGTTCTTTATTCCATTGTTCGTATATGCCATAATTTGTTTATCCATTTGTCTGCTTATGGGCACCTAGGTTGTTTCCATCTTTTTGCTATTGTGAGCATGCAGTGAACATGGGTGTGCATATATCTATTAATGTGACAGCTCATTTCTCTAGGATATATTCCAAGGAATGGGATTGCTAGATTGTATTGAATTTCTATTTCTAGCTTTTTAAGGAAACGCCAATCAATTTCCAAAGTAGTTGTACCATTTTAATTCCCACCAGCAGTACATAAGTGTTCCAGTCTCTCCACAACCTCTCCAACATTTGTTATTTTGTGTTTTTTGGATTAATGCTAGCTTCATTGGGGTGAGATGATCTCTCATCGTAGTTTTGATTTGCATTTCTCTAATGGCTAGTGATCGTGAGCATTTCCTCATGTATCTGTTAGCCGCCTGAATGTCTTCTTTGGTGAAGTGCCTGTTCATATCCTTTGCTCATTTTTTTTTTTAATTTTATTTTTTTTATTGTACTTCAGGTAAAGGCTTACAGAACAAA
>NW_004443983.1:8713082-8714295 GCF_000243295.1 Trichechus manatus latirostris
TTGTATCCAAGTGTTTGTCTTCAATTCCACTGATCCTGTCTTCCACTGTTTTAAATCTGCTTCTCAGCCCTTCTATGACATCGTCCGTTTCTGAAATCTTGTTGTTTATCTTTTGGATTTCTAATAGTTGTCTTTGTATAATTTCTAGTTGTGAATTTATTTTGGCATTTTTTTCCTGCATTATTTCCCTGAATTCTTCCAATATTTTGTCCATATTTTCCATGAATTTGTCTATTTTTTCCTCATGTTTGTCGGATTTTTGCCTCAGTTCTTGGAGAATTCTGAGTATTAGAGATTTGAATTCCCTATCAGGTCATTCTAGTGCATTTTATTCCAGAGGATAGTCATCTGGTGTTTTATTTTGGACGCCTACTGGAACCATCCTTTCCTGTTTTTGTAAATGTTTTGTTATTGTCTGCTGTCTTCAGGACATTCAGTAGTTATTTTTCTCATTTGTTGATTGTAGATTTGTTTGTTTCGTCCCTTTTTTAAAAAAAAATCTGACTATGTCCGAGCAGGCAGAACGCGTGTTCTTTGTTGTTTGTTTGTCTGTGGGCACAATACTTTTTGCCTCTTTCTTCAACTGGCAGGGTCAGTCACTCAGATATGGTATGGCAGGGCAGGTATAGCTGAAGAGGAGTTACTGGGACGGGTTGTTTGTGGCACTTACTACAGCCACCAGAGCGGGTTGGTAATCAGTGTAGGGCAGGTTCCAGTAGGCCATGCCTGTGCTGCTGGTGGTGTGATGTCAAGCGTACGGTGCAGGTAGGCAGGATGCAGCGGGGAGATTGTTATGTGTGGAGCTAAGATGGATATGGGAGAGAAGAGGGAGGAACAGGAGCCAAAAACATACAAACAAACAAAAAAGAATCCTAGGGGAGCTTGCCGTTGGAGTGGAGAGATGAGCGACTATGAAATGGAGAAAAACAGAAAGGGGAGGAGGAAGAGAAGAAAAGAATGAATAAATAAGAAATAGAAAGGTTAAAGAACTGCAAAGTTCCCAGGGATCCCACCGGTGCAGCTATGAGGTCTGGGGAAGTCGCTCTCAGGTGTTTCAGTAGAGCCTGGCTAGAAGGCATAGAGGTATACAACTCCAGGTATTCAGGGAACAGAAAGAGAAGGAAGATATAGAGAGACGAGAAACTGAGCAATGAAGAAAGACAAAAACGGAAAAAGAAAACAAAACAAATTAAAAAAAAAAACACAAAAAGGC
>NW_004443983.1:8715059-8728982 GCF_000243295.1 Trichechus manatus latirostris
GCGGGAAGCAGAGGAGGCTGAGTCGGGGTGTAGAAGGGTGGGGGGTGGGAAAGCGTATATCACCAATTACCGGTTGTTTTGTCTCCCGCTGGAAGCTCCGTGAGGCTGCTTTCTCGTACCCCCTGTTTGCTGGTCTCCGATAGGAGTCCAAGATGGTGGATCCACACTGCATTAGCTGGTAGGGGACCTCTCCATGAATCTCTCCTCACTCTCCATTCTCTGGCAGTTTTCTCACTCCATTTGGTGCTTGGCTGAGTTCTTTATCGCTTCGTTTGATGTTTTAGGGTTTCAGGATTGTTGTATTCTCTGTTCGGCTTAGTTTTTTGGATCTTTGCTGTGGAGGGACGGCATGGTGCTTCTGCTTAGAGCGCCATTTTGCCGGAACTTCCCTTTGCTCATTTTTTAATTGGGTTATTTGTCTTTTGTTGTTGAGGTTTTGCAGTATCTTGTATATTTTAGAGATCAGACCCTGATCGGATAGGTCGTAGCCAAAAATTTTTTCCCAGTCTGTAGGTTATGTTTTTAATCTTTTGGTGAAGTCTTTTGATGGGCATAAGTGTTTGATTTTTAGGAGCTCCCAGTTATCTAATTTCTCTACTGATGTTTGTGCATTGTTACTTATGGTTCCTATTCTGTTTATGCTATGTATTAGGGCTCCTAGCATTGTCCCTATTTTTCCTTCCATGATCTTTATCGTTTTCCATTTGATATTTAGGTCTTTGATCCATTTTGAGTTAGTTTTTGTGCATGGTGTTAGGTATGGGTCTTGTTTCATTGTTTTGCAGATGGATATCCAGTTATGCCAGCACCATTTGTTAAAGAGACTGCCTTTTCCCCAATTAACAGACTTTGGGCCTTTGTCAAATATCAGCTGCTCATAGGTGGATGAATTTACGTCTGGACTCTAAATTATGTTCCTTTGTTCTATGTATCTGTTATACCAGTACCAGGTTGTTTTGACTACTGTGGCGATATAATGGATTCTAAATTCAGGTAGTGTGAGGCCTCCCACTTTGTTCTTCTTCAGTTAATGCTTTACTTATCCAGTTGCCTACGTCTTCTCATTTAATCCTTAGATGGCCAGCTTGTCTTTCAAGCCTGACCCTCTCCACCCCTCCCCAACTATCACTTATTGTGCCGTAGATATCTCTCAGGGGAGGCATAAACAAAAAAACAAACTAGTTGCTGTATAGTCGATTCCTACTCCCAGAGACCCTGTAGGACATAACAGAACTGCCCCATACGGTTTCCAAGGCTGTAATCTTCATGGAAGCAGACTGCCACATCTTTCTCCTGTGGAGAGCGAGTGGCTGGTGGGTTCAAACCACCAACCTTTCAGTGAGCGGCCAAGCTCTTAATCACTGGGCAACCAGGGCTCCTTATGGGGAGGTGTAAAACACTACTTATTTGGCACTCACATAAGCTCAAGAATGCTGTCAGATACTAAGGAAGAAAAAGACTAGCAGCTATATGAGTTATGGTGTCAATTATACTTCTGTTAAGAATAATCATTTGTTAGTTGTTAGATTTTATTCTATATTTACAGATATCAGTAATCTGTTTTATATGGAAAAATAATAATAATCACTCAAATATCAACTACTCCTTTGCCCTTTGTTGTCATTGTTTCTTTGTGCCATCTCTGTTTTTGCCCCATTGTAACCTGGATTTGGAACTCGCAAAGAATCTATGATCACAAAAGAATTGGTGAGCAATATGGATTTTAGTAAGGGACAAGGACAAGGAGGAGATTTATAGCGTGTGTAAATTTCCCCCAAGCTCTCCTCTCTCCTTAAGAAAAGAGCTTAAAAGTCCATGTTAGACACTTCTGTCCTCCAGCAACACACCTCAGTCCCAGGTCTGAGATTTTGGTCTCTGTGTTCTATACCCTTCTCCCAAGTAGTGCCCTTGTTCACAAACTCTTCTCTATTTCCTTCTGCTTCTTAGAAGGAAGGTAAATGCCTCTCCTAATCTTATGTGTTATAGTTTAACAGTCATCTTTTGTTACTCAACATTGCCTTCAGATTTTACGCTGAGTGGTTTATCGAAGTATTTCTTTCAAAGAAACATAGCACTCTCTTTAAGAGAAATTATAGGGGAATAAAATTTTCATTTCATTATAGAAAGAGACCTATTAAGAGGGACCATTTACATAATCTTGACTCTAAATAGTCTGATATGACCCACTTTGGTTCAGATATCATATGTTTAACAATACTTGAAGGGGTTTATTAGCATGGGGATTCATGAAGATGACAAAAAGAGTGTTGAGAATGACTGAAACCATAGTCTACAGTGAGAACCATAGAAAATTTATCACAAACTAAATACACGTAAATAATATATAGTGATTTCTATTATATCTTCCAACTTCCCCTTTATTATGGAACCAGAAATAACTTTTTAACTAGGTAGTCCTGGTTCTGTCTGGGTTCTTCTTTGTGACCCATGATTCTGGTCTCTAGTTTTGATTCATAAACAAACAAAAAAACGGTTGGTATTGAGTCAATTCTGACTTATGGCGATCGCATGTGTTTCAGAGTAGACCTGTACTCCGTAGGGTTTTCATGGCTGTGGTCTTTCAGAAGCAGGTTGTTAGGTCTTTCTTCCAAGGTGCTTCTGGGTGGATTCGAACCACCAACCTTCCAATTAGTAGCCAAGCGCTTAACTGTTTGTACCACCCAGAGACTCCTGTTTTGATTCATACCAAAAACTCATTGCTGTCGAGTCAATTCCAGCTCATAGCAATCCTGTAGGACAGAGTAGAACTGCCCCATAGGGTTTCCAAGGCTGTAATCCTTACAGAAGCAGACTGCCACATACACCTCCCGTGAAGCTGCTGGTGGGTTTGAACCACCAACCTTCTGGTTAGCAGCCAAATGCTGAACTACTACGCCACCAGGGCTCCTTTCTTTGATTCATAAAGCAAAAACACCAAACCCGTTGCCGTCAAGTCAATCCCGACTCATAGCGACTCTATAGGACAGAGTAGAACTGCCCCATATGGTTTCCAAGGAGTGCCTGGTGCATTTGAACTGCTGACCTTTTGGTTAGCAGCCATAGCTCTTAACCACTTTGCCACCAGGGTTTTGTTTTGATTCACAGAGGTGAGAAATTCAAACCATATAACATTCAAATACATTTTTCTTACTTATGCCCACTAATGGCTTTAATCTAAACAAAACATCTAACTTACAATCAAAGGTGTAAATGAAACCCTAATTCATGCATTTGCCCGTTCTCCCCCTACACCCACACACACCTAGAGTCATATTAGCTTACCTTTTTACAATGCAATCCAAATTCCCAGCTTTCACTAAAGCTTTCCAGAATTCAGGCGCATTAAGATCAAGTCTCTGTTAGACCTTGTTGGCTAAAGATGTTTTCAATTAATCAAAATAATATAACTGTAGTATGTGAGGGATTAAACCATATCAGGGTTGGCTGTGGATCGATGGTTTAAAATTCCCAGGAAATTTAACTGTGGAGTGGCTTATTTTATAAGCCACATACAGGGTTTGCACTCTTGAAAAAATCTGACTTCAAATGAATTAAACCTTGATTGGAGTGACATTATGCACTGTAATACTTTCCATTAAGAAAATAGCTTTTAGTTGTTCTGTATAATATTCAAGATTATCACTTAGATTTAAGTTTCTCTGGGCACACAGTGCTTGTTGTGGTTCTAGGCAGTTGCCTAAAACAGCTGTAGAACACTGCAGGGAAGTCTAGGAAGCCATCTGAACATAAGAATGAATAATGTCCATGAAAGGAGCCCTGGTGGCACAGTGGTTAAATGTTCGGCTGCTAACCAAAAGGTCCATGGTTCGAACCCACCAGTGGCTCCAAGGAAGAACGATGTGGCAGTCTGCTTCTGTAAAGATTTACAGCCTGGAACCCCAATGCGGCAGTTCTACTCTATAGGGTTGCTATGAGTCGGAATCTACTTGATGGCAGCAGGTTAATACCCGTGAGGGAATGAATTTTGGTTTCAAACTTGAATTTAGGTCAGTAGAAATTTATTGAAAGAAACTTAGAGCTATCCTCGAGGCTGGCTCCACATCTTCTATCCCAGTTTGACTATTACAAATTAATTCTTTACTTGTTTATTGCTTTTCACCCAGCTCCTTCATTCACTGTCTATCCTCTGCTGTCAGTCCTGTGCCTAACACATTGTTGATGCTCAAAAAATATTTGTTGAATGAATAGGAAATCCTTATGTTCTAAGTCAGTCAACTGTTTAAAAATAGGAGGCTTAAAAAGATATAAAATGAACATTACTGATTAATGTTGACTTCATCCAAGAAACCTTAATTGAATAACTAATTGGATGAGGGTAGGGAAAGTTGATTTCCTCTTTATTTAATGAAACACTTTCATTTTAGCCAGGAAACTTGTGCAGTTTTCACATAATTGATGCCCTTCATTCTTTTTTAAATAATCCTGTTCATAACAGATTTGTCTTTTGCATCTTTCTGTAGGGTTATTTTATAGACTTATGTGTTTCAATATATTTATAAAAAAGAATTTTTTAAATATATTTCTTGAAAGTTTTTAATCTTTTTTATTGTGGTGCAAATATACACATCAAAACATTCACCAATTCAACAGTTTGTACATGTACAATTCATGACAAGAATTTTTAATACAGAAATATCAATATCAAAATTTATTGCAACCATATTGGATAATTAACAGGTAGGAATGATTTAAAGTCAAACTGTGATGGTTACATATTTACTTACCTGTTTCCCACACTAGATAGGAAATTCAGGGAAAGCTACAGATGCGTGTTCTATATATCCTTACCGTCAAGTGTGGACCACCGGCCAGTAATATCCACAGCACCTGGGAGCTTGTTACAAATGCAAATCTTGGACATCACCCCAGACAGGTGAATTAAAGTCTGCTTTGTCCACAAGCTCTCAGGTTATTCATATGCATTAGAGTTTAAGAAGCACTGCTTTTTAGTACTTAACCCAGGGCACTGCACTTAAAGAAAGCTTTTTGAACTTCAAAAAAATACATTTGTTTTTCTGAAGTCAAATTCAGGAATAAAAGGCAGCAGCATCTTATAACCCCTAATTGAGACAATGTTTTTATATGTTTTAGCTGTTAACCACATAACATCACCATAGGATCCTGGTGCAGTTCCTCTCAAATCCAGAAGGCTGAGCTCTGATTTAGGTTTTACTTCCTCCCCGACAGCTTTCCTCCCTGGAATTGGTAAAAGGTAAAAAAAATCATTGTGCCTGGTTCCAAAAAACAAAGATTTGAAAATTGGACTCCAGATTGTTAAAGTGATGACCCTGAGAATAAACTTTTCCCTATTGGTTTTTTAAAAACATTTTTATATTTGCTTTATTTTACAAAGAAACTTTGGTTTTTAAACTAGGTTATGGAATAGATGGAGTCCTGGTTGCACAGTGGTTAAAGTGCTTGGCTGCTAACTGAAGGGTGGGCGATTAGAACCCACCAGCTGCTCTGCGGGAGAAAGATGTGGCAGTCTGCTTCCATAAAGACTACAGCCTTGGAAACCCTGTGGGGCAGTTCAGCTCTGGCCTCTAGAGTCACTATGAGTCGGAATTGGCTCGATAGCAACGGGGTTTTTTTTTTTTACAGGTATGGAAGAGATACATTTTAGTTTTGTTTCTAGATTTCAAATTAAGAATATAGATTCTATACTATCAGATTTCAACAAAATGAGAATTGCTTATCATTTTTGTTTCTTTTTCTTAACTTTATTTTTAGTGGTTTCAATTGTTCTGAGGATGTTTCACTCTAAAACAAAGCAAGATTACTGCATTAGCGTATGAAGAAATATTGTTTTGTGCCTGTGCTTTTCCTTTTAAATAAAGATTTAGCTGTTTATATAATTGTGTCAACCAAGGAAGTAAATATGTTAAAAATATTTGAGAAAGTACCATTGGTGCAATATTGACACTTGTGTAAGGAAAAATACGAATTGAAAATAAGAGGTTTTAATCCTTCCTGTTGAAAATAAGGGAAGAAGCACTGCTCCTCCCGTTCTTTCTTCACATTAGATAACTTGTAATTGTAAATTCTTTGTCTCTTTGAAAAGTACAGGTAGTCCTTGATTTACAATGTATTCGAGCTACTACAAACCACACTTACGACTGTCCTTTTGACCATCCTTTTCTTTTACATCTATTGTTAGTATTTGTACTACATACATTGTTGCAGCATGTTATTTGCTGATGTTATCATTCTCAGATGTTCAGTTTTATGATCTTCTGTTCAAAACACTGCCGTATAGCAGTCTATGGCCTGGTCTGCAATGAAGTTGGTGTTGGGAGTCGAAACAGATAGAAAGTTGGGCAATGTTCAACTTTAATGACATACGACAATTGAACTGCACATGCCCCGGACAGCTGATACCACCCCGACTTCATTGTTACGACACTGATGCAAATTTCATTGTAGATCAGGCCTATAGCGTGATGTTATTCACCATTTAGTGCCATAAGAAGCATCAGTTGTTAATATGAAGCCAGGTTGTTTGTATTTCTCTGTCACACCCGCACTGCTTATACCCACAACATGTATAGCAAAGAAGTCATGCCACTGAAAGTTCCAATCCAAAAAAGGTGAGGAAGTCTGTAGACATGAATATAAATAAAGATGAAGATCATTAAGGCTATAATGGAAAGAAAGTCGACAAAATAGCACATGAGGAAGGACTGTCTCATTCGACCATTTTGATAATCATTAAGGATAAGAATAGGATTTTGGACGCAGTTAAAGGAGCTCTTGGCATAAAATCGACAATGTTAACAAAGAAGAGGCAAGGACCAATCAGTGAGATGGAGAAGCTGTTGATGATTTGGATAGAAGACCAAATCCAGGGGAGGATTCCTATGAGTTTACAGATGATTCAAACGAAAGCATGCACCTTTTTGAAAACCTGAAGGAACAGCAAGGAGAAGACTACTATGAGTACTTTAATGCCAGCAAGGGCTGGTTTCATCTCTTCAAACACAGATTTGACTTACAAGATGTGTATATAACTAAAGAAGCAGGAAGCACCAATGTTGAAGCCACCGAAAAATTTAAGGATGAGCTGGACAAGATAAAGATCGGATTTATAAAGACACTGATAATAAAAGGCAATAACAATGAAAACTAAAAAAAAAATTGAAGTATTTGACTTAAGTCTGAACTGACTTACGATGGAAACAGGACTGCCTGTATGTAAATCTAAGATGTCTCCTGAAGGATCTGGCAGCTACCTGTTTGGAATGTAACTTCAGGTAATCTTCCCCTACCTTCCTGTTTCCTGGAAGTAGATGAGCAGGTGGCCCAGCCCCAAACTGCAAATCTACCTCCTGCCATAAGGATACCAGAAAATTAATAATATTATTATGAAAACATGAATGTAATGTGTTGTATCTGCTTAGCTATATAATAGTTAAAATTCCTTTCTGTCTTTGCAGTCTCTTTAGTGGATTGTCTGTGATGCATCACATTCTGGTTTAATGCTTATTCAATAATAAAACTTTTCTTTCTCTTCTATTTTTGTGGAGAGGTTTTCTGGTTTGAGAATAGATTTTGTTTTTAGTAACTTTTCCCCAACACCCGCTAGAAAGGGATGAAATGTTTGGCATTCAAGTCAACTGTCTTTTCGCATTTCCAAAATCTGGCCAAATTATATTAAAGAGCAAGATCTCACCTAAATACTAATTTACCCACCATGGTTTTCGTTCACTGGGCCTGGCCTTGGGATTGCAAAGAGGGAAGTGTAATATGTGATGGAGCCACCTTTTTCTTAAGCAATATTTTAACCAGCGAACTCTGTTAATGATTAAACTACTTGCTGGCTCCTGGAGATTTTAAGATGTAAGCAGTATGCTTTCCTAATTCTAAAATAAACATGCATTTCTCCATAAATATAAATATTTGGAACAAGTAGAGGGCTTGTAGGTTATCAGGCTTCTTTGCCTCTTAATACTCTGTTCCGCCCAGTGTGACATTTAAATTGGTTTTTGCAGTGACTGTGGTACATTTTCATAGTCTTATCTAGTGTACTATTTCATCACCATTTGAAACTCTGCTTCCTGACATGACTCTAAATTTGCATTTCTTTCATCTCTATGTATTTCCCAATTAGGATCCATTGTCCTTTCTGCTGCTAGAATTTAGTTTTATAAGGCAAACAGCTACTATATATATACTATGTGTGTATATCTATAGATATACATACATACTTATACTACATAATAAGTTTGAACATATGCACATGAGTGCTGGTTTTTTGGGAAGACATAGTATATGCATATAAAATACAGAAAGTCTGGATACTGTTTGAATTTTTGCAGAAGTTTATATACATTTTAAAACATGATAGGGAGTCAAGTTATAGATTAGGAAACAAAAAGAGCCATCGTGGCACAGTGGCTAAGTGCTTGGCTGCTAACCACCTAAAAGTTGGCAGTTCACACCCACCAGGTGCATGGGAGAAAGATATGATAGTCTGCTTCCCCTATGGGCAGTTCTTACTCTGTTGTACAGGGTTGCTATGAATCAGAATTGATCAATGGCAATGGGTAACGGGTAGAAAATAAAACAAAATACCTTTGAAATAAAGATGTAAGAATATCTTTTGGTTATTCAGTTTAATACATGGAGTTGGCTTTTTAGCATTTCATGGTGATGATCTCCAAATTCTAATGGCCATGCTGTCATTCTGTACCTTTTGTAGAGGTAAGGAAAACCACAGGACAAAATTACATTGAGAAATAACGGGGCATCAACTGGTCACTCTTTGAGTCAGGTGTGCCCAGGAGTAAGCAAGGCACAATGAGCTTCCAGCCTGTCTTCTCTAAGGTGAAGTTTTATAAAAGGGCCCTGGGGCCTGGTGATGCTTACTGTAGTTTAACCAGGAAACATGGCAAGCAATATTCAGTAGTCCTAGAGCCAGCACACTTGAAGGCTGTTGGACATTAGTGTTACAAGATTTTGTTGTTGTTACTACATGGCAACCCCATGCACAATGGAATTGGACCCTTGTGATTCAATGGGTTTTCAATGGCTGTTTTTCAGAAGCAGATTGCCAGGCCTTTCTTCCTAGTCTGTCTTAGTTTGGGAGCACCTCTGAAATCTTTTCAGCATCATAGCAACACACGGCCCCCAAATGGTGGCTGCACTTGAGGTGTATCACCCGGAAATTAAACCCATTCCCAGGTCTCCTGCATGGAAGGTGAGAATTCTGCCACTGAACCACCACTGCCCTCTGTAAGAATTTAGCCTTATGCTTAATATTGAGTGTGGTCCTGATTTATTACATATAAAATTTAACATGGTCATACATGGAAGCATCGATCTAGGCTCTTTCTAATTGAATTTTTATTTGAAAAAAAATGATGAGATCAAATAAATTCCCTTCTACCTTTCCTTGCTCCAGCTGACAAAAAATGTTCAGTGGTGTGACCAGGGTGCCACAGGTGGTAGACACAATGATTACAGGTGGCACATCCACATAGTGTCAAATAAGACTGTATCACGTGGCAGAAATAGAATCACCTTTTTAGTTTTCTCTCAGTCCTTCTGTTTACGTCAAGAGAAAATCTTAATTTTGGTGCAAGAAGTTCTTTAAATAGCTCCCCCTTACAAGAAAAAGGGAGGCCCCAGGTCCAGAGCTCTGGGTAGGCAATAGTATTTAGCTAAAACTTTATTCTTGTCTTCTGCTGATGGCCACTGAGTTTCTATTAATAGTATTATAATATTTTCATTTTGAATATTTTAAATATAAATGTATCCATTTAAATAAAAATATTAAGTAGATTATAATACTAAATTTATTATTGGTACATAGTTATGACAAAAGTTATAAAGATGATACATGAAAGACTGCCTTAGTAAACACGTAGAAAAAGAATGGGCTTTGGAATCAGAAAGACTTCGAATTCATATCTCAGATAAGGCATTTACTAGCTTTGTGACTTTAGGGAAATTACTTAACTACACTGAGCTTCAGTTGTCTTCATCTCAAAATGGCAATAACAGTGATACCATGTGTGTAAAGTGCTCAGCACAGTGATTTACAAAATGTATGAACTGAAAATGTAGCGCCTCCCCAAATTCTTCATAGACTTACTCAACTATAACTAATTTCCTTCACAAAATTCGGTCCATCTCCCTACAGTGCAGTATCAATAATCGGAAATCATCTGGCCTCCATCTCCTTATAATTGATTTGCTACCTTTATCCTTTTATATGATTTATAAAGCACTTACGTCTCCCTATACAGCTTATGATATTTAGGCTATGTAACAGCTTAAATATGTGAGACTTAAGTATGAAGGCTAAAATTATATCCTGATTGTGTTTTTTCCTCTTGATATTCACAAAATGGTTCTGGAATTCCTGGGCCATCTGGATATTCTGAGGTAGCCAACTTAATAGGATACCTTTCCCTATTTGCATCTTCATTAGCCCATCCACATTGGGGTTATTGAATACATGTGGGTTGCATTTACAATATACATGGCCATATGCTACAATCCCATTTTTAAATTCTATTTGTGGAATGAAGGTTTTATGGGAAGCGTTTTGCTACAGAGTTGTGAATGTACTTAGGAAAATCTGTGTCATACACCATTACAGCTCTCTCCCCGTCACTGCCACATGCACTTGCTTCCTTATTTAAAGTGCCTTCTTTAGCATCTGGTTGTAAATATCCCTTTTAGTATTATCACTCATGAAAACAATTGCTGGTACACCTGCATCTATTTCAGTGATGGCACACTTGATTAGATATATGTGCCCATTAGAGTGTGATATGCTCAAATAAATACCAGTGTCCATTTTAATATAATGTGATAAGCTCACTTTTCCAACAGACACAGAAATTGCAAGCCAAGCCCCATGTGGACCCAGGAGTCTGTTAATTCCACATATGGCTAATTCCCTGAAGGTACATGTTTGAATACACTTTTCTTTTTTTTAAGTGGGTTAGCTAAGAGAAAATTTAATTCATATGCTAAAGTGTGTCAGGCAGCTGAGTTCCAGCATTCAGTTCATCATTATCTTGAATTGTGGATTTAATCAAGTTCCTTCACTTAATCTGAATGTTTGTGTTCAAAACCTAGCATCCTGCTTTAAGGAAAATCCCCACCTTTTATTTACCTTGGATAGTCCCCAGTTTTGTGATATCTGATGAAGACAGCCAGTGAAGTGAATCTAATTTGGGTGGTTGAATACTGAGGAGGAGTCAGGGAGGCTGCATAGTGTTGCTTTCATTAAAATAGCTTTGTCCAAGAAGACATTTTCGCTATACTTTTGCATCTGTTCCAGTGTTATTTCCATTTTGCTTTGCTTAAATTAAAAGGGAATGCTATTAAAATGAAAACTTGATTTTAGAAATGGATCTGTAGGATCAAGTCCGTGGGTTGGGCTGAATGCTGTGTTAGTTGACAGATATTGCATGTCTGCCAGGGGATAGGAGAGCAGTTCGGTTTACCTTCTTTGATACAAAGCCAGCACATGTAATGGAGTTTATTTGTTCAGAGCTGGGCATCAGGTGTAATAGAATTATGCATTGTGTTTATGTGACCCTGGCTTTTATATTCCTGTAGTTGCTCATTCATTCATTTTTCAGGTATAAATTAAAAGTGAAGATTGCAGATTAGATGTGCCAGGGCTCATGTGGGTTATGTGAAATGTGGTTTCTCTCGCTCTTGGAACTTATTGGATCATGACAGAAATATAAATGAGCTCTAGGAGAAAATTCAACTCTTACGAGAATTCATTTCCATCAAGACATAGGTAGTTGGCTTTGCTAGCAGATGAGGCCTGTAAACTAATTTTTCCCTTTTTCTTCTTATTCATTATTGTTATTTTAATTCAGTACATCAGTTTTCAATTTGAAGTATTTTAAGCAGAATTATCAAATTATCTTTAGTCATTCAATTGTATGGCTAATGTTAGGTAGATTCTCCTACTACATCTCTTAAAGGTCTACTTTGTGTCCCGTGGTGTCCTGGGCATTAGAGAGAAATGATCCAATCATCCCAAATTTCTGCTGTTACTTTTAAAAAAGAGTAATTGAAGATCATTTGACTCCTCTGGATACTGTTGAGATTACTTACATAGCATAATTCAAACTTCACTTTCTAAACTGGCTTTGGGAAACAGAACTGAAGATTAAGTTGAACCATTTAAAATTGTTGATTTTACTATTTTTGTTAAATAAAAATGGCAATTTCATATGATTCAGCCTAATACCTATAATTTATTGAGCACTCACTAGATACATTACTGTATTCAGTACATGAAGAATATGAACAACTTGAACAATAAAAGAGATAGTACTTTTGGGGGCTGCTGTCTGAAAAAAGTTCACTGACATGTATATTATTATGAATTTGGGGATTTTCTAGTAAGGATAAGGGGATATATGGATGAGAGCAGCCAATCAGATTTGGGGATTTATAATTTAAACCTCTTCTAATCTTCACTTTAAAAGAGCTTCAATCTATAGTTAAGGATCATCAACTTTATTTGCAAAGAACATAAATACTAAATAGAATTTGTAATGCATTGTATTATAAAATAGTATTTTATTTATTCATGGAGAGCAAAGCTCATTGGCATATTAACTCTACATAGAAAATAGAGAATCAAAGGCCAGAACCCAGGTTAATGAGCAAAACTCTTTAAGAGCACCAACACTAGTTTGCTGGACCTTCTAACGCACTTACCAAAGCAAACATTATAGCCCAGTGGGGCCAGTCATGAAGAGTTCAAGGTTCTGCTGAGGCTCTTTCTTGGTCCGTGTCACATGTGTACTCAACAACAGTCAGAATGTCTGGTTGTATGCTGTGTGGAGAATAAAGGGTGTTTATGAAAAAAATCCTCAGCTAATGTCGTATGTAATGATGAAAAACTGAGTGCTCTGCTCCTGGGATCAGGAACAAGACAAAGATGTCCACTCTTTCTAATTCTGTTCAACATTGTATTAGAGGTTCAAACCAGGGCAGCTAGGCAAGAAAAAGAAATAAAAGGCATCCAAAGTATTTTTATTTCAGCTGGCATGATCTTTAGATATAAAATTTTAATGAATACACACACAAATTATTAGAACTAATAAATGAGTTCAGAAAGATTGCAGGATACAAGATCAATGCACAAAAATCAGCTGCATTCTATAACTAGCAATGAATAATCCAAAAATGAAAATAAGAAAACAATTCCATTTACAATAGATTCAAAAAGAATAAAGTATTTAGGAATAAATTTAACCAAAGAAGTCTAAGACTTGTACACTGAAAACTACAACAAACTGAAGTGGAAAGACATCCCATGTTCATGATTTGGAAGACTTTATATTGTTAAAATGGCAGTATTCCCCAAATACATCTATAGATTCAATTCAATGCATTCCTATCAAAATCCTAGCTGACTTCTTTGCAGAAATTAACAATCTGATTCTGAAATTCACATGGAAATGCAAAGGACCCAGAATAACCAAAAAATTGAAAAAAAACAAAGTGGGAGATTTATTTACATCTCCCAATTTCAAAAGTAGTTTCATTACTACAGTAATGAAGGTTGAATAGTACTGACATAAATATAGACATATAGATCAATGGAGTAGAGTTGAGAGTCCAGAAGTAAACCTTCACAATTTTGGTCAATTAATTTTTGACAAGGGTGCCCAGACAATCCCATGAGGAAAGAATAGTCTTTTCAATAATGGTTATGGGACAACTGGATCCCAACATGAAAAAAAATAAAGTTGGACACCAATAAGGAGAATGATGAAAAGGAAATCAGGAAAACAATACCATTTATAATAGCCCCTAAAAGATAAAATACTTAGGAATAAATCTAACCAGGGATATAAAAGACCTATACAAAGAAAACTATAAAACACTACTGCAAGAAACCCAAAGGGATCTACA
>NW_004443983.1:8730351-8774805 GCF_000243295.1 Trichechus manatus latirostris
TGTTAACCAATGTCATAAAACAATATGTGTACTACTGTTTCATGAGAAACTATTTGTTCTGTTAGCCTTCACCTAAAGTACAATAAAAAAAAACTTCCAAAAAAAAAATAATAATAATAATAAAATTAGGACCCTTACCTCACACCACATAAAAAATTAACTCAAAATGGATCACAGATCTAAATGCTAAAACTATAAAACTCTTAGAATATCACAGAAGTAAATTTTTGTGGCCTTGGATTAGGTAATAGATTCTTAGATATGACACTAAAAGCACAGGAAACAAAAGAAAAAATAGATAACTTGGACTTCATCAAAATTTAACACTTTTGTGCATCAGAGGACACCATCAAGAAAGTGAAAAGACAGCCCACAGAATGAGAGAAAATATTTGTAAATCATACTTATGGTAAGAGTCTAGTATCTGGAATATATAAAGAACTTCTACAAATCAACAATAAAAAGACAAAATCGCAATAAGACACCACTTCACACCCACTTAAAAAAAAAAAAAAACCATTGCTGTTGAGTTGATTCTAACTCATAGTGACCCAATATGAGAGTAGGTTTGCCCCATAGGGTTTCCAAGGAGCAGCTGGTGGATTCGAACTGCCGACCTTTTGCTTAGCGGCGGAGTATTTAATCACTGCATCACCAGGGCTCCAATAGTGTTACTGGGTGGAAGCCCCAGGTTTTGCTAGGTATGACTCTTATCGGCCAATAAACAAGAAACCGAGGTGGGAGAATGTAAAGGTGCCTTTTATTTCATTGTGCAGGAAGGAAGCAATTGGGGCTGCTGCCTCCAAGACTACTTCACACAGGTGAGGAAAATAGTTAATTTTAAGGGGTTTACAAGCAGGGAGTTTATACAAGTTATGTCAGCAACACTCAATCATACCAAGCAGGCGCCAGGATTTTTCAGGGACAGGCCAAGCAAAAGAACTGCGATTCTGATGCAGATTACCAAGCAATGGTACTGCAAATGGTGAGGCTGGCAGAGCAAAGGAACTGCAATTCTGATGCAGATTGTGAGGCCAGCCAAGCAACGGAACTGGAAATGGTGAGGCAGCCCAAGCAAGCTGCAGTGGAATTTTCTGCAGCATGGGGACCTCTGTATTAATGAGATGGCTAAAATAAAAGAAACAGACAATAACAAATTATGGCAAAGGTGTGGAGAAATAAGTAAAAGAAACTAGACACAGAAGGTCACATTATTTAACTCCATTTATATAAAATGCCCAGAATAGTCAAATCCATAGAGACAGAAAGTAGATTAGTGGTTGCCAAGGGCTGGGTGGAAGGATGAATGGAGAGTGACTGCTAATCGGTACAGAATTTCTTTTGGGGGCAATGAAAATATTCTAAAATTAGAGAGTGGTAAGGAATCCGTGGGTAATAAACGGTTAAATGCTTGGCCACTAACCGAAGGTTAGTGGTTTGAACCCACTGTCTTAGTCATCTAGTGCTGCTCTAACAGAAATACCACAAGTGGACGATTTTAACAAAGAGAAGTTTATTTCCTTACAGTAAAGTGGCTAAAAGTCCAAATTCAGGGCGTCAGCTCCAGGGGAAGTCTTTCTCTGTCGGCCTTCTCGTCAATGTTCCCAGAGACTAGGAGCTTCTCCACGCAGGGACCCAGGTCCAAAGGACATGCTTTGCTCCTGGCACTGCTTTCTTGGTGGTATGAGGTCCCCCTTCTCTGCTTGCTTCCCTTTCATCTCTTGTAAGGGAAAAAAAGGTGGTGCAGGCCACACCCTAGGGAAACTCCCTTTACGTTGGATCAGGGATCTGACCTGTGGTGTTACAATCCCACCCTAATCCCCTTTAACATAAAATTACAATCACAAAATGGAGGCCAACCACACAATTCCGGGAATCATGGCCCAGCCAAACTGATACACACATTTTTGGAGGGACATAATTCAAACCATGATACCCACGCAGAGATGCTTTGGAAGAAGGCCCTGCTTCTGAAAGGTCACAGCCATGAAAACTCTATGGCGTGTAGTTCTACTCTGCAACACGTGCGGTCACTATGAGTCCAAATTGACTCTACGGCAACTGGTACTGGGAGGGTCGTACAACCCGGTGAATATGCTAAAAACCACTAAATTGAATACTTTAAAACAGTAGATTTTATGTTATGTGAATTATATCTTAACTTTTAAAAAGTATATCTAAAAAAGACTGAATTGTAGAATGACATAATAGAAAGCTACATTTTGGGGGGAAATAGCTGGGCTAGAGCATGCAGAAAGATTTGGAGTTGGGTCATACCGGCAAGTTATCATTACCAAAATATAAAGGGATAAGGCTTAGAAGAAGTTTCTGGCAGTAAAAGTGGAGAAGAAAGGGCTAAATGACTGAAGAGGAGATGAAAGAGGAGGGAGTAGAAAATAACCTCAAAGTTATTAGACTTGAAACTGAGGATTCCACTTACAGAAATTTAAAAGCTGAAATTAAAGCTGGTGTTTGGTGGGAAGCGACAAGTTCAATTTTAGACGTAATTTTGTGTGATGGCAAGCCTTCGTGAAAGTGCCTGGTGGACACAGGAAAAAGCATTGACTGGAGCACAAGTAAGGGTCATGGCGAAGGTACTGATTTGAGAGCAATTTGCTTAGGAAGGAAAGCTTGAGCTCACATGGTATTTGTACAAAACAGCTGAGGATGGGTGGGAGAGGGAAGTTGAATTATCAAGAAACCCAAGACACCATTCCTCATGCCTCAGGGAGTCGCTACAGGAAATCCCTACCATAGCAGTCCGTCCACTGGCACTTTGTGGACTCAAAGGCTGGGAAGATGGCTTTCCCCAGGCTATGCCTTCCTTTTTGACCCTCGGCTTGGTAGGTTGCAAGTTAACTTCCTCCTTTGTCATATGGTGTATGAGGCATTGTATTGTGCTAATTATTTCACTGCCCCTTTTGGGCAGGTGCTACAACATCTTCTAGCTAAAAGAAAGTAATGGAATGGTCCTGTTTTAGCCTCCCAAAGAGCTCACAAAATAACAGTGGCAGGCATTTGGAATTCATTGAATTTGAACATGTTCTCCAACTTTTACTAGATCTGCTTTCAGACATTCATTTAATTTTTTTTTTTTTTCCTTTCTCCTCTCCAGGAGATTGATCATGTGCAGGTACTCCTAGGAGCACTTGAAACATTCTTTTAAAACCCTCTTTGGTTTCCAAAGCCCTATTCTCCACTGCTTATTTTTCCTTTCCATTGAGAATTTAATATAGTTTAAAGAAATTTGGAGAATAAATTAGTAAAGATTTTTGAAAGATACTTTCACTATTTAGGCAAGATGATACAGATACTAAGTTTTGGGCTCCAAAATATCTCATCAGACAGGAAGAGGTTTTAGGAGCATCACATGATACACTTGGATAAGGTAGTGAATCTCAAATAGGAACTCCCCACTGATAATGTCAGGGATGTTCATGCCAAATGGTTCAAGGTTATGAGAAGGCCTAGCAGTCCATGAATGTAGTTAATGAGATGGACAGACACCACAGGGGTGCTTTCTTCCTTGAATTGTCTTTACAGTTGGAGAAAGGTGAATTTTTTGTTTGTTTGTTTGTTCTATGTGTGAGATTTAATCTGGAAACAGTTTCCAACTATTTCTTTTCTTAGCAAATTTTAAACATAGACCAACCAAATTATCTACTGCATTCCATCTATTTCATAGCAGTAAG
Organism: Trichechus manatus latirostris; assembly: GCF_000243295.1. Classification (NCBI taxonomy): domain Eukaryota; kingdom Metazoa; phylum Chordata; class Mammalia; order Sirenia; family Trichechidae; genus Trichechus; species Trichechus manatus. The sequence goes on from NW_004443983.1 coordinate 8,734,044, forward strand.
TCATTGGGTCTAAAGCAGTGTAGGAGACTTCAAAAACAGTACGATGAAGTCTCAACCTTGAGGGAACAGATTTCAATTATCAGTTTAGGGAGGGTTCCACTCTGCCAACAACTGTTGTAGGGTAAAAACATCATGAAGTTTAGTAAAGCAAAAAGAAAGTTTTATTCGGCATATATTCAAAAGGGCAGAAGTGGGAAGCGAACGAGCATGCTGTCACAGCCATGTCTGCCTGAGTGCAAGGAAATATCACAGAACAGACAAAAGTAGGAAAACGGACAAGCATGCTGCTAGAGCCATGTCTGTCGAAGTCCAAAGAATATTACAGAGTAGGCAAGAATGGAAAAACGGACAAGCATGCTGCCACAGCCATGTCTGCCCAGGTCCAAAGACTATGACAGAGCCATCAGTATACATTAACATTATGAATGGGCAAAACCATTGAAAGCTTCACCTTTTACAGATTGGCTAAAAACTGTAATCCTACATTTTGAACCGTCTTTCTTAACAATCATTGGTATAGGTTTCAGTAAAGAGAGTCAGGAGGATCTTCATTGGTCCAATAAATTTCTATTCACTAAATGCTGATAGAAAAAGACAAGAGTGGAAAGTCTTTTGTGTTCTGTTTGATTGGCTTTATGTGAAAGTTTCCCTAAAAATATCTTCCAAGATTATCTTAGCTATTGTCTTTATACCTCAGGGCCCAGTTGATGTGTCCTTGTGAGTCCTTGTTAAGCCCAGCTCCAGCTGGGTCACATTCTCTATGCTCAAGGTCACATTCTCTATGAATGATAACTCCAATATCATTTCCTAAATCACAACTCAGATACTATAATCTCAGCCAAAAAAACCTACTGCTGTCGAGTCAATTATGACTCATAGAGACCCTGTAGAACAGAGTAGAACTGCCCCATTGGGTTTCCAAGGATGCAATCTTTAGGGAAGCAAACTGCCACATCTTTCTCCTGTGGAGCAGCTGGTGGGTTTGAACCACTGACCTTTTGGTTAGATGCCAAGCACTTTAAGCACAGCACCACCAGTACAAGTACTCTAAAATAACTTGATTGAAGCGAATAGTAAGGAGAAAAGCTCAGAAAAAAAAGTTGGGACTTAGTTCAGGATCTCATTCTGATAGTTCTAGTAGTGAGGCTTTGGACAACACATTTCTCAAAGTTATCTACATGTGCTTTTTCAACTTTTTCACCTCCTTGTATTCAATCCACATTAATTGTATCCAATCCACACTATCTAGCTTCTGTCCATTTCCACCACTTAATGAAATTGCTCCTGTCAAGGTTACCAAGTAATTTCCAAAACCAGAAGGTGATTCTTCCTTGTCAACTTTCTTGAAAATTTTCATTCTCCCGGAAACACTCGTCTCTTTTGGCATCTATGACATCACAGTCTTCAGATTTTCTCTTCCTCTCTGAATACTCTTTCTTGATCTTGCTTTTCCTTGCATAATTCTCTTTCTCTATCCAACCTGGAAATATTGGAGCATCTCAGTGGTCAGTCCTGGGACTAAATCTTTGTTTGAACTCACTCTCTCCCTAGGTGACCTCATGAATTTATACATCAGTTACAGTAAAACCTGGGAAAGCCGGAGCCTATGTAAGGTGGAAACCTGTCAGAGAAGGAAAATGCAAATATTTTCCACTAATAGAGAGCGATAGAGGATCCCTGGTGGCACAGTGGTTAAGCACTTGACTACTATCTGAGAGGTTGGCAGTTCGAACCCACCAGCCCTCCTTGGGAGAAAGATGTGGCAGCCTGCTTCTGCAAAGATTACAGCCTTAGAAACCCTATGGGGCAGTTCTACTCTGTCCTATAGGGTCGCTATGAGTCAGAATTGACTGGATGGCAATGTTTTGTTTTTTAATAGAGAGCAATAGAAAAGTTGTAAGCTGTCAAAGGCAGAAAACGTGTGAGACCCAGAAAAACAAGGCAGTCCCATTGAGTTCCAGCTCTCACAGGTTCTACTGTATAATTTATATGCAGATGTCTTCTAAATCCATCTGTTTAGCCTTGATTTCCCCCTGAACCCAAGACTCATAATCCAATTCCTATTGATATCCTCTCAGATGTCAAATAGGAATCTCAAACTTAATTGTCCAAAATGGAACTCTTGATTCCCCTAAACCCAGTCATTCCCCACACCAGGTTGTTCAAGCTAAAAACTGGTTGTTGTTGTTAGTGCCCTCAAGTCGGTTCTGGCTCATAGCAACCCTATGTGCAACAGAATGAAACACTACCCAGTTCTGTGCCATCCTCACAATTGTCATGCTTGAGCCTCTTGTTGCAGCAACTATGTCAGTCCATCTCATTGAGGGTCTTCCTCTTTTTTGCTGACCCTCTGCTTTACCAACCATGCTGTCCTCCTGCAGGGACTGGAACCTCCTGATAACATGTCCAAAGTATGTGAGACGAAGTCTTACTGTTTTTGCTTCTAAGGAGCATTCTGGCTGTACTTCTTCCAAGACAAATTGGTTCATTCTTCTAGCAGTCCATAGTATATTCAGTATTCTTTGCCAATACTATAATTCAAAGGCATCAATTCTTCTTTGGTCTTCCTTATTCATTGTCCAGCTTTCGAATGCATATGAGGTGATTGAAAACACCATGGCTTGGGTCAGGAGCGCCTTACTCCTTAAAGTGACATCTTTGCTTTTTAACACTTTAAAGAGGTCTTTTGCAGCAGATTTGCCCAGTGCAATGTTTCATTTGATTTCTTGACTGCTGCTTCCATGGGCGTTGATTGTGGATCCAAGTAAAATGAAATCCTTGACTTCAATCTTTTCTTTGTTTATTATGATGTTGCTTACTGGTCCAGTTGTAAGGATTTTTGTTTTCTTTATGTTAAGGTGTAATACATACTGAAGGCTGTAGTCTTTGGTCTTCATCAATAAGTGCTTCAAGTTCTCTTTGCTTTCAGTAAGCAAGTTTATGTCATCTGCGTATCGTGGGATGTTAATGAGTCTTTCTGCAGTCCTGATGCTGCATTCTTCTTCATATAGTCCAGCTAGACTGGTAGCCATCCTTTATTCCTCCCTTTGTCTCATTACCTGCATTTAATCATTCACCAAGTCTTCAAAAATATATTTCAATCCATCCATTTCTTTTTTTTTTTATTGTTGTACTTTAAGTGAAAGTTTACAATTCAGGTTAGTCTCTTATATAAAAATTTATACATACATTGTTATGTGACCCTAATTGCTCTCACTGTACTGTGACAGCACCCTCCTCCTTTCCACCCCTGATTTCCCATGTCCATTCAACCAGCTCCTAACCCACTCTGCCTTCTCATCTCACCTGCGGACAGGAGCTACCCATTTAGTCTCATGTATCTACTTGAGCTAAGAAGCACACTCTTCACGAATATCATTTTATGCCCCATAATCCAGTCTAATCTTTGTCTGAAGAGTTGCCCTACGGAATTGTTTTAGTTCTGGGTTGACAGAGAGTCTGGGGGCCATGCTTTCCGGGGTTCCTCCAGTCTCAGTCAGACCATTAAGTCTAGTCTTTTTACTAGAATTTGAGTTCTGCACCCCACTTTTCTCCTGCTCCATCAGGGACCCTCTGTTGTGTTCCCTGTCAGGGCGGTCATTGGTGGTAGTCGGGCACCATCCAGCTCTTCTGGTCTCGGGCTGATGCAGTCTCTGGTTTATGTGGCTCCTTCTGTCTCTTGGGCTAATACTTCCCTTGTGTCTTCGATGTTCTTCATTCTCCTTTACTCCAGGTGAGTTGGGACCAATCAGTGCATCTTAGATGGCTGCTCGCTACGTTTTAAGACCCCAGATGCCACTCCAAAGTAGGATGCAGAACATTTTCTTAATAAATTTTGTTTTTCCAATTGACCTAGACATTGCCCTGAAAGCATGGTCCCCAGATGCCTGCCCCTGCTACTCTGTCCCTCCTCGAAGTGTCTGGTTGTATTCAGGAAACTTCTTAGCTTTTGGTTTAGTCCAGTTGTGCTGACTTCCCCTGTAGTGTGTGCTGTCTTTCCCTTCACCTAAGCTAATTCTTGTCTACTATCTAGTTAGTGAATAACCCTCTCCCTCCCTCCCCACCGTTGTAACGATCAAAGAATGTTTTCCTTCTGTGTTTAAACTTTTTCTTGAGTTCTTATAATAGTGGTCTTATACAATATTTGTCCTTCTGTAACTGACTAAATTCACTCAGCATAATGCCCTCCAGATTCCTGCATGATATGTTTCATGGATTCATCATTGTTCTTTATCATTGCATAGTATTCCATTGTGTGAATATACCATAATTTGTTTATCCATTCATCCCATTCGTTGATGGGCACCTAAGTTGTTTCTGTCTTTTTGCTATGGTGAACAGTGCTGCACTGAACATGGATGTGCATATATCTATTCATGTGATGGCTTTTATTTCTCTAGGATATATTCCAAGGAGCGGGATTGCTGGATCGTATGGTACTTCTGTCAAATCCATCCAATTCTCACCATCTTCATCTTCATTGAGTCTCAAGCTACAATCCACCTCTTATCTAGACCACTGTAATAGTCTTTAACAGGTTTCTTTGCTCTACTTTATAGCACTACAATTCATTCTTGAAACAATAGGTAAAGTTATATTTTTAAGCTTGTTTCTTATGAACATTTTCAAACATATACATGCAGATAGAAAGAATAGCATGAACTCCTGTGTATCTGACACCTAGCTTTATCTCATGTAAATTATCATGAGTTATCCACTCACGTCAGCCTTGTTTCATTGATAGCCCCATCTATTTTCCTGACTCCTCTGTTTTTTGACAGGAATCCCAGACATCATATCATTTCACCCCTAAATATTTCAATACATATCTCTGAAAGATAAACATTCTTTTGAAAAATGTCGCCACAATACCATTAACACATTTAAAAACAGTAATAATAATTTCTTAATATCATCAAATATCCAGTAAGTCTACTTCCAAATGTCTCATGAATGCCATATTTTTTTTACAGTTACTTTGTTTGAATTAAGATCCTGATAAGGTTCTGATGTCTACATATTGCAATTGGGTTTGATTTTTTTTTTTTTTTTTTTTTTTCGGTGGTGAAAATATACATAGCAAAACGTATGCTGATTCAACAATTTCTACATATATAATTCAGTAACATTGATTACATTCTTTAAGCTGTGGAACCATTCTCCCTATCTTTTTCCGAATTATTCCACCACAATTAACATAAACTTAATGCCCCCTAAGCAGAAGTTCTCCCTTTCTCCCTCCCTTCTACCCCTGGTAATCACTAATAATCTTTGGTTTCTGTATATTTGATTATTTCATGTAAGTAAGATTATACGTATTTGTCCTTTTGTGACTGACATATTACATTCAGCATGTTTTCAAGGTTTATCCATGTTGTCACGTGTATCAGAACTTCTCTTTCTGGCTGAGTAATATTTCATCGTATACACACACACACACACACACACACACACACACACACACTACATTTTGTTTATCTATTCACCTGTTGATGGATATTTTGGTTGTTCCACATTTTGTTTATTGTGAAAAGTGCTACAGTAAATATTGGTGTATGTCTTTTGAGTCCCTTTTTAATCTATAGGTTTCCCTCTACATCAGTCTCTTTCTCTTTCTCATTCGTTTGCTCACTTTTTTCCCTCTATAATTTTTTTGTTGAAGAAATCAGATTGTCCTGTACAGTTGTAGTCTAGATTTTGCTGATTGCATCCCCATGCCGAATGTAACATGTTCTTTCATGTTAAAAATTGCCAAGACTGTTTCATAGGTGATATTGTAGTCTTCCATTGGAAGGCACATATCTAGTTGTCTCACAAAAGTGATGTTAGTAGCTGTTTTGTTCAATACCAAAGTTTATTAATTCATTAAGGGTTGCAAAATAGTAATATTCTATCATTTCTTCTTTATTAGTAGGAACACTTTCATAAAGGAGGAATTTTCTTTTATCTACTTTTAAGTTATCCAGTGCTAATGTTTGTATTGGAACAGATTTATCTTTTTAAAATGTAAATTGGCATTGCAGCATTATTCACAATAGCAAAAAGATGGAAATAACCTAAGTGCCCATCAATGAATGAATGGATAAGCAAATTGTGGTACATACACACAGTGGAATACTAAACAACTATAGAGAGTAATCAGAAGCATGAGAAACATAACATGGAGGAATCTGGAGGACATTATGCTTAGTGAAATAAGTCAATCACAAAAGGACAAATATTATATGGTCTCACTTTAATAAAAAGTCAAGAATAAGTTCTGTACACAGAAAGCAACATTCTTTGTTGGTTACCAGGGATGGGAGGGAGGTGGAAGGGGAATCACTTTCTAAATAGTAGACACTTGTTATTTTTGGTGATCCCAAAGGCAATACCCAATAAAAGGTGATGTCTGCACAACGTGACAAAGGTAAATGAAGACACTAAGAAGTATGCAAGAATAAGGGACGATTTCGGTAAATGCTATAACGTGCAATTTTGCAACAACAGTAATAACCAAAAATATGTGTGTGGTTACATAGGTAGATATGTATGCATATATGTGTATAGGAAGGCATATGTAAGTATATGCACATGCATGTATAGGTGTATCTGTAAGCATATGTATATACATGTTTGTGTGTGCTGCATATATATTCATATGTATGATAAAGCACATAGGGGCACAGTTATGGAGACTTCCTAGACACATCTAAACACCTTGAGGGATTAGTTTACTGGGTTAAAAGGCTTAGGGTCATAGTCTCGTGGGACAACTCAGTCCATTGGCATAAACTAGTTCATAAAGATAATGTTCTGCATCCTAGTGAGTAGCATCTAGGGTCTTAAAAGCTTTTTAAGTGGCCATCCAAGATACAGCTATTGGTCTCTACTCATCTGGAGCAAAAGAGAATGAAGGAAACCAAAGCCTCAAAGAAGAAACTAGTCCACAGAACTAACAGCCCACATGAACCATAGCCTTTTCTAGACTAAGACTACAAGAACTAGATGGTACCCAGCTACCACTACGAACCGTTCTGACCATGGACACAGTAGAAGGTCCCGTGTAAAATGGGAGAAAAATGTAGAACAAAACTCAAATTCCTAAAAATGGCCAGACTTACTGTACCAATAGAGAGTAGAGGAAACCCTGAGACTATTACCCTAAGATACCCTTTGAACTTGGAACTGAAGCCATTCCCGGAGGTCACCTTTCAGCCACATAAAATAAACAATATCATCTGTGAGTATTGTGCTCCCTTAAACAATCAACTGTATGAGACCAAAAGGTCAACATTTACCCCAAAGCAAAGATGAGAAGGCAAGGAGGGGCAGGGAAGCTAGATCAATGGAAACAGAACAAACAGAATGGCAGTAATGAGAATACTAACACATTGTGAAAACTGTAACCAATGTCATGGAAAAATTGGCATAAAAATTGTTAAAGGGGAACCTAATTTGCTGTATAAACTTTCACCTAAAACACAATAAAATATTTTTTAAAAAATGTAAATTGGATCTGGTCTTAAAATCCTCCTGTGGCTTCCCTGTGTACACAGAATGAAATTTGCATGCCTTGCCACGGCCTATACACATGTTCCATCACACTTTCCACTTTTTATTCAAATTTAAATTTAAATCAAATAAAATTTTAAACTATATTGAAATATTAAAATTTATTGAAAAGGCTAAGCCTTTTCTGCCCCAGTACTTTTGCACTTGCTGGTCCCTCTGCCTGGGCTACCCTTCCCCCACTCTTTGTCTATTGGCTTTTTCTTGACCTTCAGACTGGAATGTCTTTTCCTCATAGAGGCCTTCTCTGACTACTTTATTTAAGATGCCTGCTTTCCCCCATCAAAGCTCCTGTTTATTTCCTTTGTAGCACCCATCACAAGCTGTAACTATCTACTTTGTTTATTAATCATTTTCCACCAAGCATGGTAGCTCTGTGAAGGCAGGGATCTTTTCTGTCCTGTTTACCACTGAATCCCAAGGCCAGTGCAATGTCTGGCACATAGCAATTGCTTTTCCTTTTTTTGAATGAATGGCACTTAAACTTGCTGACCCTACATATCTCACCTACATAAGTGGGATGCAGGGATGAGCTAGGTGATTGTAAGGTTCCTTCTGGGCCTTTCAATGTTATGTTCTCTGAGATGCAGAGACCAGGAACAAAGATCATCTAGTCCAATGCTTCCTAAACTAGAGTACCTGAAGGAAATGAAGTCTGTGATGGGGCAGACCACTGAGGCTGGCCAGAGACTCCCAGCCTGGGACTCAGGCCTGGCACAGGGCCTGAAGGAAGAGCTGGCCTGAACAGAGGGCCACAAGAGTTGGGATAGGAAGAATATTTCTAGAGTCTTAGGGGTGGGCTGATAGATTTAGGGCAGGAAATTCTTCTGAGTATATACTTTGAAGACTCCCTGTCTTTTATGACTCTTGAGGATTTACAGGACTGAGACTTCCTGAGTCTCTGTATGGTACTGAAATCCCCCTTTCCACTGAAAATTCACTTTCTACTTTGAGAAATCACACCAATTTGAGAATTATTTCAAAGCATTCTCTTTTTACAATGTAAATGCTTTGGGCATGGTTGAGAATATTCTGAGTGTTTCTCACCTTTGTGTGAATTAGCTTAATTAGACTGCTTTCTTCCTAAAATCTGAGTCTCAAAATTCTGTTTAGCTTCAGAGAGTCAAGGGGGAAGGAGATAATTTTGGAGTTAGGGTCCTTGCCTGATTCATCATAGTGGACTGCTGCACCAGGCAAGCCTAACTTGTACAATCCAGAAATAGAGACAGAGAGTTGAAAGATGTGAGGGTTCAAGACAGTCAATCTTAAATTCTCAATTTCCTTAATGCTCGAGGTTCAAGACTTTTCTCCAGGATTACTTCAAATAACCTGATGTTCATTATTAGTAAAAGGTACCGACAAGACCCCAAGTAAAATCCCTGTTGTGTAGGGATTCACTGAGGACAGCAGACATATATAGGGAGGCCAGGCTGCCCCTGACAGCAGAAGGGCAAGACTGTGTGTCTACAGCATGGAATGTGCAAACAGCAGCTTCTGCTTACGTAGAAACTCATCCCAGAACTGCTGCTGCCTCATCTTCTCCCAGGACCAGAAGAGAAGAGATTAGCCTCTAGGGAAGATAAGGCCAGGAAGGAGAGGAACCTAGGCACCAAGCTATTGCCCATACAGAACCTTGGACCTGCTCCTTGACCTCACTTGATGAGTTCCCCTGCCACCTCCTGCCCACACCTCTCAATAGGAGCTTAATCACTGTGGAAGCAGAAGGACAGAGATGCTTTTCTGGTGTAATCATGCTGAGGCAGTCACATTATAAAAGGATTTTCAGGCATATACATTTATACACTTGGAAAACTAAGGTGAGCTCTAATCTTGAGGCCTCTTATTATACTGGAAGCACGCTTGGGGCTTTATTCTCCTCCAGTGTGGTGAGATGACGCACTGAGGTGCTCCTTGCACTTCTGATGTTCTTAGGATATTGAGCCAGTTGCATACTTGTCTACAGCAATAGCTTATCTTCCTTGATAGTAGAGATTTCCAGCCTGATTCCTGACCAGACTAAGAGGTAAAAAAAAAGACATTTAAGTTACAGCAAACAATCTTCATTTCATGCAATCTCAGATTAGAAGAAAACCAATTTGAACACACACACAGCCCCATGCATGAAGCCGTATTTGCCCTATTCTTTACTGGCTTTCCATGTGTCTCACCAGCCTTAACCTATACTTGAGCAATTTCTGGGGTTAGGATCACAACTACTCTATTCTCCTTGCATTGATGGGTAATTCTATGGTCTCCCTTTCCTGAAATCAAAATCCGATTATTTATAAGTTACATTAGTTTTCATTTCCCTTCCATAGTCATACAGAGGAAGTTGGATAATTATTCAAATATATGCCATTAGTTATCATGTATTTCTGAGGTCTTCTCTTTCCTAGTTTATAAATTCTCCAGTTTTCTCAGCCATTCCTGGTCTCCTAGGAAGGAATATCAGAATCCACTTCCCCTCCAAGCCTACTTCAAAGCTAATCTTATGTTTTTTGTCCTTGACCCCTTCTTTTCCTCCGTTGCCAGGAACTTTGCTCCATTCTTCTTCTCTCTCTGTATCTCCAGGGTTTCTCTTAGCCCCAGTCTACAGATATGCTTATTCTACCTTCTACTCAATATTTCTTACCTACTCTAAGAGACCATCTCATGTCTTGATTTCCTGTCACCATCAAATTTACAGAAAGAGTAGTACACAGTCACTGCCCCAGTTCCTCCTCATTCCCTCTGGTAATCTGCTTTCTGTCTCCACAGCTTTATGGAAATTGATCTTTAAAGGACATTAATGTGTTCGAAGTGATCTTTTATCAGTATAAAGGCTCTTCTCTCCTTCTGTAACATATAATATTGTTGCTGCCCCTCTGTCATAACAGCTCCTCCCTTAGACTCCCAAGCACTGTGTTCTCCTGGTTATCTTCCTACTTCTCTAACTTGCCTCCCTGGCTATTTCCTCTTCTATTCTTTTACCATGCCTTAAAGACCTGCCTTCAGATAATGTGCTCAGATCACTTCTCTTTTCTTTGTCTTCTCTTCCTTGGCAACTTTATCTGATTTTATGGTTTCATTTATTATTCTAATAGGGATAACCCCAAGCCCTCATTTCCATCTCAGCCCTGAGTTAGCTCTATAGTTCCATTTCAAGCTTCCTACTGAATATCTTCACTTGAGTATCCAGATGCCAAATTTGTCAAATTTGTGATATCCCAAACTTAGTTTCCTCCTAAACCTATCATTCTTCTCTTGGAATCTCTATTTTTGGTGTAAACACTGCCCTTTTCCCAATAAGCCAAGTTCTAGATCTATAGGTTATTTTTAGTTCTCCTCTTTCCAACACCCGCAATCTATCAGCTCACAGTTTCTTTCCACTCTCTATAGAATCTGCTCCCTCTTGTCCGTTTCCATTACCCTTACTTAGTTCAGCTCCCCCTCCCTTTTTTTGTACCTTCTGTTGGACTGTTGTGATAGTTCATTTGGCACATTCATTTCCCACTTTCAGTTTACCACATCTGCTGCTGCCAGATTGTGGTGGGCTTGCCTCTTACATAGGGGTTAAGTATTGATGTTAGTATTTGAGAAGAAAATCCCATATATTTAGCATTACCTCTGAAAATATATTGTCCATAAAGTAGAATCTACAGACATAGTGTTTTTCAGTAATTCAACACTGCCAGTTTTTCTTCCACATTTAGAACACATGACTGTTCTTTTGGTTGAATACCAGATGAAGTCATTTGCTTGATTTTAGGGGCCATGTAGAATGAAAAATATGTATGTTTAAACACCAGAATCACACTCCACACCACTCTGTTTGAATTCATGTAAGTTAGTCATGAGTGTGATACAAATCTACTGGAATATCTTAAAGCTCTGATCCTATTATTTCTGTGCTTAAAAACCTTTAGTGGCTCTCCATTGCCTATTAAGAAGTTTCTTTAGTCTGGCACTCAAAACCATCCATGGTCTGGCTTCAATTCACGTTTCTAACACAGGTTCCTGTCCATAATGGAACACCTGCCATTCCTCACACATGCTTTGCACATTCCACCTTCGTATTTTCTCTCACAGTGGTCTGATTACCCAGAATACCTTCTCCTTGCTCCCCATCTCTGCTTGATTTAGGCATTCTTCAAAGATCAAGTCATATGCTGCCTCTTCTGAGATGCCTTCACAGAGGTGTCTTCTCCTAGCCCTGCCCAGCCAAAGATTTCCCTTCTCTGAACTGTAACCAACCTTCATTTGTACCGATTTTATGGCAAGTATCATTTTGTATCTAGAATTGCCATTTCTGTTCATGTTTTATGAGACTATAAACACTTTACAACAAGGACAATGTCTGAGTCTTCCTTATATTTTTATATCCTTCACCACCATCATCTCCAGCTCCAAGCACACAGTCAGTTCTCAACAGGTATTTAATGAAAATAAATAAATAGTGTGGTTTCCCAACCCCTCCCTATGCAGATGAGCATTCCCTGATGTGCTGTAGCTTGGCAGTGCCCCAGAACTTGGGAGCCAGTGCCCCAGAAAGAGCAGCAAACTCTTCTTCATCCCAACATTGCTTCCACCAGGCGTGAACGAACTCAACAGCAAGGTGAATGGGTAAGAAGATATATGTAAATATTGAGCTCTTTGCTTCTTAAAGAGCAAAATAAATATTCCATTTGACTAAAAAAGATTTTTTTGAAGTTAACAATACAATGGCTGTTTAATAGAAGGCTTCAGGAAACGACAAAGTCGATTATTGGGGCTGGAGAACCCCCCTCAACCCATTGTGTAGAAAGACTGATGAGGCTTAAGGAATTCTGCAGACTTACTGTTTCCCACCAAACCCACTGCCTTCGAGTGGATTCCAACTAATAGTGACCCTATAGGATGGAGTAGAACTGCCCAATAGGGTTTCCAAGGCTGTAATCTTTACCAAAGCAGACTGCTACATCTTTCTTCTGCAGAGCAGCTGGTGGGTTTGAACCGACAACCTTTTGATTAGCAGCTGAGTGCTTTAACCACTGCACCACCAGGGCTCCTTCCTACTACTTTAAAGGATCAGAATATTTTTCAGTGCATCTCAAGTCCTGTGGGACTTTAACTTTTACAGAGAGAAAATCTCAGCCTTCCCCCTTGCCTCCCTCTGTTGGGGAAAAGTTACTAAGGACAAAATCTACTCCCAACTCAGAAAACCTCTCCACAAAAATAGAAGAGAAAGAAAAGTTTTATTACTGAATAAGCATTAAACCAGAATGTGATGCATCTCAGGCAATCCTCTAAAGAGATTGTAGAGACAGAAAGGAATCTCAACTATTATATGTTGTTGTTAGTTGCTGACCAGCTGACAAGTATATTCCAACTCATGGAGACGCCAAATGTGCTGAGTATAACTGCACTCCATAGGGTTTTCAAGGCTGTGACCTTTTGTTCACCAGGCTGTTCTTCTGAGGCATCGCTGGTTGGGTTTGAACCACCAATCCTGTGTTAGTAGTTCAGTGCTTAACCATTTGTGCCAGCCAGGGACTCATATAGCTAAGTGGATATGACCCATTACATTCATGTTTTCAGATAATATTGTTAATTTTCTACTGTCTTTATGGACAGATATCTGAAGTTATGCTAATCTTCCAGGAAACTGGGAGGTAAGGGTGTGATCTTCCTTGATTATTACATTTCAAGAAAGATGGTTCCCAAGTCCTTGAGGAAACATCCTTGATTTACATACTTTTCAAAGATACAGAGAAAGAATTTACAAGTTATCTAAAGTGAATTCTGAAAGAACAGGGGAGGAGGGAAGTCTCGTCCCTTATTTTCAACAGGGAGAATTAAAACCTCTTATTTTCAGTTTGTATAGACCTCTCTATAGGGTCACTATGAGTGGGAATCGACTTGATGGCAGTGGGTTTGTTTTTTGTTTTCTATAGACACGGCATGTTTTCACCCCAGAGGAACTCAAGCCTGAAGGGGAGCTCTGATCTCAGGCGCTGACTGGATAAAACAGCCCCTTGAATCTTTTCTGATTCATAACTCCAAACTCCAGAAAGACAAATCCCACTCTGCTTAAATGAGCAGTAAGATTTTTAATGAAGGTCTGGGGTTGGGGACGATGGAAAATGTGAGCCTATCTTATATTTTTCAAGGGATGGGGCATCTTTATCTTTATTGTGGACATGCAGAAAATGTACTCTGGCCCAGCGACAAAGAGAGGGAGTTTGACAGTGAATTTACACTGGCAGTATTGACTTCAGACTGATCAGAGAAAATTACCGCCCTAACCTCTTGTAAAATCTTAACGTACCACGAGAAGTGCACAGCGTTGTCCGATGTAGTGTTCAGATTTGTCTTGACCTTATTGAATCATGGAAAGTGGCTTTTATGAGGGAAGTCTTTTTAAAAAAAAATTTCCTGTACGATTATTCAGGTGGCTTTTCCTGTTTCTCTCTTCCTCCTGGATTTGGGTCCTGTAATTACTATCGCAGAGAGCTGGAAAGATGCCTGCTCTCACAGCCCTGTCTCCTCTGCTCGGGCTCCTCGCTCCTTTCCCCCCACCCCCCACCCCTCTTTCTGGCCCCGCCTCCTCTGCGCAACGCGTAGCCAGCAGCTAGACAGCTGGGTTCAATCAGAAACCACTTACAACTCCAGACGGTTCAAACGGGGAAACTTCAGCGTGAAGTGCAGCTCTGCTCTGTCTCTCTGTTGCTTTCTTTTCCTTTCCCGGAACTGGAGGCGCGGATCTTCCTCGCTCCGCTGCCGTAGTTTCTTCTGCAGCTCGCCTAAGCTTTCCAGGGTGCGGGAACCTGCTGAGCGGTGCCCTCCAGCCTCGTAATGGGGGAAGGCGAGGCGCCGTCGGACTGACGAAGCAGCGCGAGGGTGGCATTGCCCCGGGACCGGCGGTCGGAGCGCGCAGGCGGTTCCCAGCGCAGGCTCTGCCGCTGCAGCAGCTGCGTGCGCGCCACGCCACTGAGCTTCTTGCAGCAATGGCTCGTCGGTGAAACGAGAGCCGGGTCTGGCTCCTTTTAGGATTGTTTGCATCCTTCATTTGGGCTCCACAACTGTCCTGGATGAAAATGGCTGTCTAGACTAAAATGTAGGAGAAGGGACCAAGCAGTGGATATCCAGCCTGTTAAGCCCAACTCAGAAGCTCTGAGACCTGAAGGAGGAAGAGCCCGGCTCTGAAAAGTGCAGTCATGAATTCTGGAGTTGCCATGAAATATGGAAACGACTCCTCGGCCGAGCTGAGTGAGGTAAGAAACAGCAGAGGTCGGGAGCTCGTGTTTCTCGGACATTTTGCTTTTCGAACAACCCCCTCTATTCCGCCCCCCGCCTCCATCGGGCTCCCAGTCTGGAGGCAGCGCAATTAAAGATTAATAGATTTTCTGGATCTTGTTTTAACTTGTAGTGCTACTCAGGAAATGACCTGAACTGGGTTGATATTTCGGTTTGAAACGAGTGGTTTAAAAAAGAGTCAGGCTCTGGCCAAGGCACTTTACTCTCCGCAGTCTGGATCCCCTGTCCTTTCCCACCACCTTCCCCCAATTTATATACCACCTTCCTTTTCATGGTAGGTAGAATGTCCAGGGATCCCAGCTGAGTTTAAGTAACTAAATTTGATGGCTGGGGGAAGGAGGGAGCACACTGGATTATGTCGTCTACTACTTTGGTCCCACCGTGTGGTGCGTCTGGTTAAGTTCAGGCAAGGTGGTCTCTCCTCGGGCGGAGATGAATGACTCGCGCCGGGGTGGGGCGTGGGGAGGAAGCACATCAAAGCCTCTTAGAACTTTATTTCCTGCCTGGGACTGGACACCCGAGTCTTTGAGACGAGCGCATTTGCAATTCCTGGGCTCTCACAGTAAGATATCCACTTGAGTGTTAGAGAGCAGCTTTGAAATTAAAGCTACATCAAACAGTACGCAAATATGTGACCGGTAAGATGCTCAAAGCCACCTTTTTTGATGACTTTCGGGCACATCCCCCAAGGCTTTGTGTACCTGGAAAGTGGTGACTGGAAACCTACGGTACTGAGTGCTCCAAAGAGATGAGGAAGTGTCTACAGTAGAAGGCTTGTTGGCTGTGGTTTTCCCTCTTAGTACCATCACTGAGCCATTTCGGGGGGCAAAAATAGAATAGTCTGTGCTTCTCGAGAGAGAAAAGGGAAGAAAAGGAGACCATTGTAAAAACAGCCGGAAGGCAGATAGCGGTGATGTCAGATTACTGACGGCGTAAGGAAAATGAAAGGATGCAGCCCTCACTCCGGGGGAGAGAGCTGGTGATGGGGGAGGGGAAAGGAGAAGATCGGGGAGAAATCCGATAAGGTCTGCGTCTGGTGCTTCACCGCCTTACTACGGTGTTGTTCCTGCTCGACTTGGAATAACATTTTGAAGGTATTGGCCAAATGAGGTAGAGGCATTCCCTCATCCTCGTATTTCCATCTGTCGTGTAGAAGGCTCAGGAGACAAGAGAACTTAATTTAGAAAAAGGAGTCAGGAGGACGTAAGAGATTTTTGACGGCTGTACATGCAAGGGGAGCCCTGGTGGAGTAATGGTAAAGAGCTACTCCTGCAAACCAAAAGGTCCGCAGTTCGGATCCACCAGGCCCTCCTTGGAAACCCCGTAGGGCAGTTCTACTCTGTCCTTTAAGATCGCTATGAGTCGGAATCGACTCGACGGCAACGGATTTGGTTTGGTTTTGGTTACATGCAAGCAGAGGTCTCAAATCAGAACCCAGGACCCTGGCTGCCTAGCTAAACAGTATTTAAAGAGACGCCTTTGACTTCTGATGTCATTTAAAAAGCAAAAAACTGACAAGGAGTCTTTGCCAAGCCCTTCAGGTTGTTTCTCTTCGTGGCAGCTTCAGCTCTCTGTCACCTGAAGTATGCTGCTCAGTTACCTTTGTTTAAAATGAATCACAGATTTAGGATGAGGGTAGCTAGAACACTGAATGGAGAAAAAAGAATCTGTATTGACTTTAATAGCATTGGCACAGTGGGTGAGTGCGTTAGATGAGCAAGTGTCTATCAAACTCAGGTGCAAGGTAACCTCCATTCTTTTGCCTAGTTGAGCCCACGCTTTAATTACTCCCTAGAAAGCTTGTGGCCAAATAAAAGTGTTACGGGTACTTTGTGGCCCCAGAATTAGTTAGAACGATAATATTTGAGCATTATAGGACATAGTCTAGTCTTGTCCCTAAGGTAATAAGTTTCTGCCCCAACTATAGCCTTTACCAAAATTTCTTTTCTTTCTCTGTGTATGGTGATTCATTTTCTGCCTTCTTTTGAGCCAGTTCTAGGTTCCATGATTTAGTTGCCTCTCTGTCCTTCCAGTCCTAGTTTCCCTGCAGATTAGGTTGTTATAATAGTTTGTAAGGATAGTTATTTTTTGTTTTTGTACATATTTTAAATTAGTGTATGTGTAAAGGGAATTTGTAGTGCAGTGGGGATGGGGTGGGGTTCATACCTTGTGGACTTTAAATCTTTGATTTTAATCGATTGAAATCTCAGTTCAGGTTTAATCAGTAAATGCTTTAGCATTTACCGTTTTCCATAGTATATCCATAGATCAGTATCAATTCATTTGTATTTCTCAAATCGTTTCTTTTATGTAAAGGAGAGTTTCTTTTCATATAATTTTTCTCTTTCTTTTTAAGCACTAGTTTTGCTTTAGCTTCTTATGGTGTAAAGTGGCCACCCTCTTTTGATGGTTGACTCCTCCTCCTCACCTGGAAGCTGAAGTAATAAAAACCCTCAGTGGCCCCTTTTGTGTCATACCCCTTACTGCTCAGGAGTCTCAGTGCTGTCTGGAGTCAACTTGGGGTCAGATTCAGCCTGATGTTCAGCAGGCATTGCATGAGAAGGAAGAGCTCTGAAATGACCCAGCATTATTCCAGGATCATAAACAAGAGGCCACTCTCATTGGTGTTGACTTGTGAGCTTACCTCCTTCACAAGGGTCCAAGCCACAGGAGTTACTGACTCTTTGACAATAATGTTGACACTGACTCCATAACATCCTTGACAAGGGGGAGTGACTGACTTTAATCAATTCTAGATGTAATCTGCTGATCCAGTTAGTGAAAACAGCAAGCTTTGGTCAACAATTGAGGTGTTGGCCTCTGCCCATAGTGCTCCAGGAATGCTTAGATACAAGTGAAGCAGGAGGGATTTGGATGTGAGGGATACATGATTAGGAGACCTACAGCTGAATGCTGGGCATGAGGTGTTTTGCATGTGTGAGAACCTTAAGGGAAAAACAGGAAATTCACGAATGTGTTCCTTTTGTGTCTTTAATTTGAACAATAGCTGTGTAAGATCCTGTGAGTGGATTATAGAAGGTAGTAAAATTGCCTCTACCTGTGGCCAGTCAGAGACATTTTATTCATCCAGCACCACAGATGGCTTATATCCAGTCTAAACACTTTCATCAAAGCATACTAATCCTTAGCATTAACAACAGAAATGCGAAAGGAAAATTTGAGAAGCATGAAATGACTACTGGTTCCTTTTTCTTGGCTATTAACTGCCCCTATCAAATACTCAAAGGATGGTTTTCCTTTTTAGGGAAGACTTCAACGTCAGCCAAATCAAAATTACTTAGAAAATTAAATGTTAGACTTTCAACTCCACTCTCTCACCATCAAGAAGCTGAGCAGCCACACTTTTCAGTGCCATTAAATTAAATTCTCTGCAGAGCTTGTCAAGGGAAGGCTTTTGTATCTCCATCCTCATGGATTATGGTTGGCAGTTGCTCTGTCTTGGTAAAACCTGTGAGGCCAGTATGTCACAATCAAATCTCTTGGCTCTGGGAATAAATTCAGACTTTAGGAGGAAGATATCTTTTTTTTTAAATCTTTTTTAAGCACTTTATTTGGCTCTTTCTTCTTGCCACAAGATCACCTGTCAGTATGAATAGCTTCAAATTGCATAAATCTACAAAGATCCCTGTATAGAAGAGAATAAGGGCAATATAGGAAAAAAATTGAATCAAGTAGAATGTTACAAATATATATACAGGTTTCTTCTGCTATCCAAAAGTAGTGTGTTCCTATGAAATTTTTGTTTAAATTTTTTAAATTGTACTTTAGATGAAGGTTTACAGAGCAAATAGTTTCTTATTAAACATTACACATATTGTTCTATGACATTGTTTAACAACCTGACAACGTGTCAACACTCTCCCTTCTCGACCTTGGGTTCCCTATTACCAGCTTTTTTGTCCCCTCCTGCCTTCTAGTCCTTGTCCCTGGACTGTTGTGCCCTGTTAGTCTCGTTTTGTTTTATGGGCCTGTCTAATCTTTGGCTGAACGGTGAACTTCGGGAGTGACTTCACCACTGAGCTGAAAGGTTGTCCAGGGGCCATACTCTGGGGGTTTCTCCAGTCTCTGTTAGGCCAGTAAGTCTGGTCTTTTTTTGTTAGAATTTTGTTCTGCATTTTTCTCCAGCTCTGTCTGGGACCCTTTGTTGTGATCCTTATCAGAGCAGTCAGTGGTGGTAGCTGGGCACCATCTAGTTATACTGGACTTAGTCTGGTGGAGGCCATGGAAATTGTAGTCCCTTAGTCCTTTGGACTAATCTTTCCCTTGTATCTTGTTTTCTTCATTCTCCCTTGCTCTCGAAGGGGTGAGGCCAGTGGAGTATCTGAGATGGCTGCTCACAGGCTTTTAAGACCCCAAACACTACTCACCAAGGTAGAATGTAGAACATTTTGTTCGTAAACTATGTTATGCCAATTGAGCTAGATGTTCCCGGACACCATGGCTCTGCCCAGCAATTCAGTCCCTCAGGGAGTTTGGATGTGTCTGTGGAGCTTCCATGACATTTTCTTGTACAAGTTGTGCTGGCTAGGAGGAAGATATCTCAAGGTACAGCAATATCAGGGTAAGACTTGAATTTAATCTTCTTTTCAGAAAAGCTGTCTACTGGATCTGTTTTTCCTATGTATGTAAGAAAAATAAAAATTTATCTTTGTTTGCTCTTTCCTGGCAATCATTAAAACCTCTGAGGATAAAAAAAAAATTCTTTTTTACTCGAAAAATAATTTGTCCAAAGCAGTCAATGTATATTCTTTGCCTTTTAAACATTATTTAAACAATAAACAGGTAAAACTCTCCTGTCACTATTTACTTTGAAACCTGGACAGCTCCTGGGAACCATACTTCCCTTTCTTTTTCTCTCCTTATCTCTTTATTCGAAGCCCTTTTCATCAGATCATTCCACTTCCAAATCTAGGCATTTACTTGTTGGGTAACTCCTGAAACCCCACCTCTTCATTGATACTCTAATTAAGAAGTACAATTGTATAGAAGAAAATTGCTCTGTAGATAGTTTCCTGTGACTATACCCAAGTGACCATCTCACAGATGTACTTATTCTCCATCATCAAGTTATAAAATAACAGAGTTGGAAGTGGCCTGAGAGATCATCTAATATTCCCAAACCCCTTTATATTTATTTATACTCCTCTGTCTTTATATAACCACATTTCATTGTAATGGTTTATTTAATGTCTGTCTAAGCACTGAAAGAGCAGTGTTAGTATACATGGTGTTTACTACGCTAACTTCAAGACCTCATGCAGAGTTTGCCACATAATAGGTGTTCTGCAGATTTTTGAATAAATGATCACCTTGCCTCTTCTCTCACTTTCCCTTTTTATAAATGCAGAATTTGAGGAACTGATGTTAAGTGCTTGGTTTGAGGCTTTTTTGGTTATCTGTGACTGTGTATGGAGTCTCTGGGTGGCAGAAACTGTTAAGTGCTCGACTACTAGCGAAAAGATTGGCAGTTTCAACCCACCCAGAGGCATCTCACAAGATAGGCCAGGTGATCTGCTTCTGAGAGGTCACAGCCGTGAAAACGCTATGGAGCAGTCTACTCTGCACACTTGGGGTTGTCATGAGTTGGAATCGACCCAATGGCAACTAACAACACCATGGCTATGTAACAAACTGCCCCAAAATTTAGAGGCTTAAAATCACAATGATCTTATTTGCTCATGATTTTGCAATTTGGTCAGAGCTCAGTGAGGAAGGCTTGTGTCTGTGACTGGGGCTAGAGAATACACTTCCAAGATGCCTTAATCACACGACTGGCAAGCTGGTGCTACTGTAAACTGGGAGATCACCTCAATGCTCTTCCGCATGGGCCTTCTCATGTGGTTGTTTGGGCTTCCTCTCATCATGGCCGCTAGGTTCCAAGAAATATTCTGGGAGAGGAGTTTATGTCAGAGAGAGTACAGCATCAGACAAGCCAAAAAAGAACCCAGAAAACTGATAGATGTTAGTAGGGATGTGGATTACTTACATAAGCAAGGAGATGTCATGAGGAAGATAAATCATATGCAGATATTTTCTTGGAAGCTGCCTCGACCACACCTACTCGGACTTGTAGCAGTAGAATCTTTCACTCTTGAAAGAAGCAAGTGGAGAATAATCTGGATTACACAGATAAACAGAAGTTTATTTACAGAGTAAATACTGGGACCTCAGAGCTACCCTCTTTTTTTTTTTTTTCCTAAGCCTACGCCCTTTTTTCTCTTGCTGAACATATACACTCAAAATTAGTATATAGGGGAAACAACCAAACCCATTGCCATCAGAGTCAATTCCGACTCATAGTGACCCTGCCCCATAGAGTTTCCAAGGAGCACCTGGTGGATTCGATCTGCGGACCTTTTGGTTAGCAGCTGTAGGACTTAACCACTACGCCACCAGGGTTTATTTTCGGAAGGTTTGACTGAGATTATAAGGTACTTTGTATATGCAAATCTTTCAAGGTATTCCTTAAACTCAGCAAATAGGTCAAACCTTAATAAAGTGGTTTAGTGGGGGAAAAAGAACAACCAGAATTAGCAGCTGTTGATTCTACTTGCCGTGCAAAAAGGTATAGTTAAGAGTTTAGGTTCACTATAGGTTAGGTTAGAGTTAATTGTAAATAAGCAATAAAAGCCTGTTGGGCTGGGAAGGTAGTGTGGCAAAAGCTACTACTTGATGCTTGTTTGGTGGGATATGTTGAGGGAGATTCCCTGTCATGAGATTTTGACAATGCTTGGAAAACATGATAGGGGACACAGGGCCAGAGATGAAATGTGTCTAAACCCTGCCCTCCCCCAAGAAAAAGTATGTTAAACCAAAGTAGTTTGATTACTTGAGAATAGAAAGCTTCACGAAATCTCAGTATGTGTGTACACACTTGTCAGTTAAAAACTCCAGCTGAATTTGTGAATAATATTGAAGCAGCAGTCAAAGGAAGAATGCCAATGTGGAAAAAGATTGCCTTACAGTTAAAAAAAAAAGGAATGGAGTTCTCCGGTTGGTTGCATGGTAAGTGTGGGAGTAATGGCTTGTCTGTGTTTTCCTGTGGGTTATGTGAACTTGTCCATAGAATACATGGCACATTACCGACTCCTTCTTGCTGTCTTACCCAGCCCCTCCCGGCCTCTACAGATTAGTTTTTCCTTCCTTCATCTGTGTTCAGAACACGTAACTGTAATTATTCAAGCATATGTCTGCCTCCCTGCGGAGACCATGAGATCTTTGAAGGCAGGGACGGAGTAAAACTGATCACTGTATTGCCAACACCTACCCCAATATATAATATCTTGGAGTGCATCAATAAACTTCAAAGTTGCTTGTTTGGACCAAACCCCAATTGCCGTTTTAGTGTGACAGAAGTGTTACACTGGCTTCTTTTTCTATTTTGAATAAAGGACACATTTGAGTGAATTTAGTATGGTCATTATTACTGTAATTTACTGTCTATTCCCTGTTCGTTTATTTTTTCAACAAATATTGCGTGCCTTCTACATGCCAGGTGCTGTGCTTAGGTCTGGAGATACAGCAACAAAACTGACCTAGTCTGGGTTCGAATGGATCCTACATTGTAGTGGAAGACAGACAACGCAGATAGATGTATGTCTAGTATGGGGTCATTGTGAGTTAGAATCCACTAAATGGCAACTAACAACAACGTAAAGAAAAATGCAGGGAATGAAGGAGAGAGAGATGTTGTAGTGATTAGGGAAGACCTCTCTGAGGTAACCTTTGCATTGAGACCCAAATGAAATGAGGAGATGAGCTATGTGAAGGTGAGGGATGAGCATTTCAGGCAGAGGAAAGAGGGAGGTACAAGGTGCAGAGGCCAGAACACGCTTGGAGTGTTTACACAGCAGCAAGGAGGTGATGAGGCTGGGAGGCAGTGAGCAAGGGGAGTGCAGGAGATGAGGAATTAGTGGTGGCCAAATCACCTACAGTCTTGAAGGCCATAGAAGAGACTGTGGATTTCTCTGGAGAGTTTTAAATATAGATCTGAACTGATTTCTTAACAAATACTTTTCGTATGTATATATATTTGTGGGCAGGGTGGAGGAGGTATGGGAAAGAGGAGGAGCTAGCAAAGATCCTTGAGCAGTGGCCAGTGTGGTAGGAGGAAAACCAAGAAGGTTGTTTCTCAAGACCCAGTTAAAGAAAATATTTTCAGAAGAGAGTAAAGAGTGACCAGCCATCAAATGCCTCCCTTTATTACTTTATTCATACCTTTAAATTCTATATATATTCCCAAACTTTCAAATTGTGTCCTATTTTCTGTAATCAGAAATAATTGTTCTATTCCATAAAAATAAACTATATTTTTTGACATCTTCAGTGTATTGGGTTCCTTTTTCCCTTAAAAGGGATGGTTTAAAGAACTGAGTGGCATGGCCACTGGCCAAGAATGACTTGAAAATTGCCTTTCCTTGATTGATGATCCAGTGTTGATAGATGCTGATGATGTAGAATATAGGCTGGTTCTGCATTAGGAAAACTGGGCTCTACTTTCTGCTGTCATTTGAACCAATTTCCTTCAACTATTTAGAATCACTGACTTTATTTTTATGAACCTTAATATCAGTTTATTGATTTATAACAAATATAGCTCTGAGGAGACTGGAATGCTGATACTTTTTTTTCCTATCGAAAAGCTACTTGGCAGTCAGTTCATGGCCAGAAAGTTGTCTGGTAAGCATGGAATCAGACGAAGAGGATGCTTTTACTGGAGATGCCATTAAGCAAATCTTTGATTTGAGATTTATCTTGTCCAGATCTTTTACTTGACTGATAAGGAAAGTGAAGTCTGGATAAGGTCGACTAGTGGGAAAGGGAGAAACATAGAACCCAGGGTTTTTTTGTTGTTGTTTTTTTAACTCCCAGGGTGTGTGTGCGTGTGTGTTTTTTTCCTTGCCTCCCGTGCCTCAACTTCCTGTTTCTGTATCACAGGATATTTGTTGAGCCTTAAAGTATGCAAGACATGTTCTGTAAATAGTCTGTAATTATTTTAAAAGGAAGAAGTCGATTTCTTCAGTAAATCTTGTCTACACGTGACACTACTACTGATCACACTATTAAAATAATTAGAAGAATTTGTTTTCAGCTCTGTGATTTTTGGATTTATTGTAGTTGCTTGCCTTCAACAGGTTTTTACTGGCAAGATTGTTGGGGCCTAGCAGGTATAACAATCCAAAAGAGCAGTTGTACTCTGTTTTGGGGGAGTGATGAGATGGACTTACCGTTTTGCTGGTTTGCCAGCTGCTGTGAGTAGCGAGTGCACAGCCCTGTCCCTTTTCCGTGTCTGATTTTCTCCGTTGTTGGGGCTTTGCAAAGCACTCACTCCTTGGTATTTCCAGATGGAGTGAGAGTGAGAGTACAGTGAAGCCTGAAAGTGAACTGCTTATCTAGGGAAAACAAATGGGCTCTGCCCAGGCCCTCAAAGCTCCTTCTTGGTACCCGGGATAAAGGAACTCTCTGAAGGGTGGCTGTGGCCAGGTTACATTTCACAGGCTGAGAACCAGCAACTCTGCTTGCTGCATGACTAGATGATCTCTAGAAATGCTAGGCAGGCACAGAGTGACTTATGTCATGGCATTGGAAGAGTTACATTTCTCCACTGACAGGCTGTGATTTTACAGTATTTAAAGAGGAGTTTTAGGAGAGGGCTTAAGTGAGAGAGGCCTGTGGAGAGTAGCCAGGAAGTCTGAGGCTGGCCTGTTAGATTAGATAACTGTGACTTTATTTCTTGGTGCTGTGAATCTAATCCTGGTTAAACCATAATCTAATTTATTTTCATGCTTGATTGGGAGCACTTATGATTACGTGCTTGAATGAGAGGAAGCATCATATAGGGAACTGTGGGAATGGGATAGTCCAGAGGCTACTTCATCTGGACTGGTTAATTAACAGGGTACTCAGAGTGAGTTAGGGGAAAAAATAGGTGAGTTGGACTCCAGAACAGGAGGAGTTTTTGCTTCTAGCTTGGAATGGGTACATTTAAACTCAAATTTGGGATCCTCTTTTTTGGTGTATCCCCTGAGGTAAGCAGGGGGCAGAAAGCAGAATGCCTTCTGGTGTGATTGATAGCGATACTTCCAAAGACTGCTTCTCATTTTGGATGTCTGAGCCGCTTATGAAAATACTGTCTGGACACATGTGTAATTACTGCCAAAGTGAGTGTCTGATGCTGATAAAGTTGCCTTCAAACCGTTTAATTCCCCAAGTGTTAAAGAGGAGGCGTCTTTCTTATTTGGCATTAAAATGTCCCCAGCTAGCTATGCTGACGTATTGGGGTCAGGATAACATCCTGAATGACTAGGAAAGGCCTCTCTGTTCAGCTTCTCTGCTAACTTCCCCACTGGGCCAAGTCACTTGATTTATCACCTCAGTTTCTCTATGAAACTAGGTTATGGTAAAGTTGTGGGCTCTGAAATCACAGCTCTTCCGCTTCCTAGCTGGGTGATCCTCTTGGGAAAGTTACTTCTCTGAGCTGCTCAGTCTTCTTCATAAAATGGTTATAATAAGAGTATCTACCCCAGACAAGTGTAAAGATCAATGACATAACCCATGTAGTGGTTATCACAGTGCCTGGTAAATACACAGTAATCGTAAGGTAATGCTGTTGCTATTATTATTATTTTGCTGCCAAAATGCTTACGTGCTCCAGTAAAGGTGCCAAGGAGAAGAGAAGCACTTTATATATATAAGCATTAGTAGGAGTCGTTGTAAGTGAGCACTGAAATAATTTAATAGAAGTTCTTAAATGCAGACAAATATGTCATGAAGACAATATCCAGTGAATCCTGAGGGTCTGACAGCCTGCTGATGTTTTTCTTTCTGGACCTTGATGTCAAAAGGTCATTACTTGGGGGAAATGTTTATCCAAAGATTGGCAAGTCTTAGAAAAGAAAGGTGGTGCCTTTCTTTTTTAGATCTACAGAGCCAAGATGTTAATGAGCTGAAAAGTGGCAATGGAAATTGCTTTTAAATTTTATTAATTTTGTACTATGTTCCCCACTGTAGGGTCTTTAATCCTTTGAGTGCCCAGGCACTGACCTGAAGACCACCATTCCGATTGGAGGCATAACATGGGAGAAGAAAGGCCCTGCAGGTCACTACCCATGTCCAGTACAGGGATGCAGTACAGAGACACAGACTGTGTTCATGTGTGTGTAACCCTTTCTTTCCTGGAAGTCAGGTTTTATCAGTGATATACACTTTGTGAATTCCCTTAGAAGCTGTCACCTGTTAACTGCAGCACCAGTGCAAACTCTGCTTTGGAGGACAATGCTGTATGGAGGAGGCACAGAGGTGAGAGGGGGGACTGTTGAAAATGGGTTTGGAAGGACTTGGGATGAGCCCCACAACAATGAAGACCATCTCTGTTTCCTTGGTGGCGCAGTGGTTAAGAGCTCAGCTGCTAACCAAAAGGTCAGCAGTTCGAATCCACCAGCTGCTCCTTGGAAACCCTATGGGGGTAGTTCTGCTCTGTCCTGTAGGGTTGCTATAAGTCAGAATCAACTTGACAGCACTGGGTTTGGTTTTTTTTTTTTTTCATTTGAAAGATTTTTTTTTTTTTAAGCCTCTGGTACTCTGTTGAGGTTTTGTCTAATGGTCAGAAACGAGAAAGTAGCAGAATGTTCCCTCTAGCATCTTGAAGTGGTTAGGCAGTTTGGTCATTTGCTGAGGATCGTATACCTTCAGGGCAGTGGGAAGGAAACTGACAGGAGTCACAGACCCAAGCCCTCGGTTCTGACACCTGTAACTTTTTAGTCATGGAGCTTTGGACCCTTTGAACTTCCCTCTCTGGCTCATCTCCATGAACTCTGTCTCCTGCAGTGATGTTATCCTTTCCCGTTACCCTTAAACTACCACCTCTAAGGTGTTGCCTCACAAATCTGTGCCTCTAACCCAGACTGATCTGAATATCCAAAGGAAAAAGGAGAAGCTTAGGTCTTGAGTAATACAGAAACTTCTTGTAGTCAGTATTCTTCCTTCACCTCCTCCCTCCTGCCCTCTCAAACAAAAGGTCACACTGGTTCTTCTTTCAGCAACGATCTTTCCCTCTTCACATGGTGGCATTGGCTCATCTTGTAGGCCCAACAACATGTCACCTTCTCTAGGAGACTTTCCTCAACTTGCAGTTAGTGTTAAGTACCCCATGCGGTCTGACAACACTGTACTCATTCCTCTGACTTGCCACCTCGTACTGTATAGTGCAATCTGTTTATGTATCTCTCTGTCTTAGAAGCTTAGCTGGTGAGAGCAAATGCTTTCTCCCCAGAGCACATTCTTGCAGTATGGTTGACAGGATACATGGTAGTTAAGAATGATAAGAAGTAAAAAGAATATAAGACTAAGAGATAGGCCAGAAAGATATACAAAGGGCTACCCTGTTGCCATCAAGTCTGGCTCATAGTGACCCTGTAGGACAGAGTAGGACTGCCCCATAGGGTTTCCAAGGCTGTAATCTTTATGGAAGCAGACTGCCACATCTTTCTTCTGTAGAGTGGTTGGTGATTTCAAACTATTGACTTTTAGTTAGCAGCCGAGTGCTTAACCACTGCACACCAGGGCTCCTTGTATGCAAAGGGCTACTACTTCTGTATCAACCAGTGGTGCGAGCCCCATCCTCCCTCTCCCTGAGGTTAGATCCTGGCTACACCTCCCCTCTGTCTGCTTCTGAAAGCAAAAGTGAGCCCCATGGATCCACCCAGTAAGACTGGGGTTGGAGAACTTGGCTTCCAAATGAATCTCATGGGAGCATCTGAGCCTGACTCTGAGTGCTCTCTCTCGGGAAGAAGAGGTCAAGTGAAGGCTGATTGGAAACAGCTTCTGGTCCTGGGTTGCTGAAGTAGCTCCAGGAGCTGGAATTGTTGCAGATTGTGTTAGAAATGATAAATGTGAAGGATGGCAATGCTAATATTTTGTTCAAATACTTCAAGTGAAGCAATAAGGTGCAAAATTACTTCTGTTCAATCTTGCAAGTATTTCCTTCCTTTGTGCACGTCAAGGGCTAAGCTATAGTTTTAAAAACATGTTGCTTTCAATACGACAAAACCCTGGTTGGTTAATGATGCACAATTACAGTTCTGATATTTAAAAGCATCTTGTTAGAAATTACTGTTGTTAAATGTATATTGGTCATTGGTCATTTAATCTAAAGTAAAATTATTAGCATTCATGAGAATGGTAACCTAATGCCTCTAGCCTTATCAAATTAAAAATGAATATGTAGTATTTGAGGAAGGTGGGGGACTAATTCTCTATATAATTGTGCCTTGCGTGTAAAAAGACATCCTTTCTTATGAAGTTAGAGAAATCTATGCAGTTAAGCTTCAGTATTCATTTGTCGGAGGCAGAAATATGTTAATTGCTTTTCTTGGATGAGTGATTCTTAATCCTGTGGGAAAGATGAAGATTTAAATTCACTTCACTAATTTGGGTTTTTAAAAATATCAGTGTATCAGTGTTCATAGGTTACTATAGTATGAAGCTAATAAGGGATTCCAGCGAGGTTTGGGTTACTGGTTGGATTTCATTCAAAATGTGACACTGTAATGTTCCTCAGAGGTAGAATTAAGTTTTCATCAAATCAGTCAGCTCAAGATGCTTCGGATGACTATGAGCACCCTGAACCACTGGCGCTTACATGGGCTGGATGGGAAGATTGGCGCGTATTATGCCACAAAATGATGAGGCTGGTGCGGTGTCTTATAAATGCTACTTAGCACAGCAATTGGAATCAGAAAGTTAGTATGATCAGTTATGTGGTTTATGACTTAGATAAGAAATGAACATTTTCATTGCTATTCTGACTCTCAAAGAGCCCAGCTAAATAAAGACTAATGGGTTTCCCCTTTCCCTTTCTCCCTTTAAGTCACCAAGTAAATTGAGAAAAAAAATTTAGTTGCCTTTTTAAAAATTTTCTTGTTGTTGAGAATATACACAGCAAAACATAGCTTTTTTTAAATTGTAGTAAAATACATGTAACAAATCATTTACCATTTTAACCTTCTTCACATATAAATTACTTTTTTCATTGTGCTTTAGGTGAAGGTTTACAGAGAAAATTAGTTTCTCATTAAACAATTAATACACGTATTGTTTTGTGACATTAGTTGCCAACCCCACAACATGTCAACACTCTCCCCTTCTCTGTCTTGGGTTCCCCATTTCCATTTCTCCAGCTTTCCTGTCCCCTCCTGCCTTCTTGTCTTTGCCCCTGGGCTGGTGTGCCCATTTAGTTTCATATACATGGTTGAGCTACATGTATTATTGTTTGTTTTATAGGCCTGTCTAATGTTTGGCTGAAGGGTGAACCTCAGGAGTGACTTCAGTACTGATTTAAAAGGGTGTCCAGGGGCCACTCTCGGGGTTTCTTCAGTCTCTGTCAGATCAGTAAGTCTGGTCTTCTTTTTTTGTGAGTTTGAGTTTTTTCTACGTTTTTCTCCAGCTTTGTCCAGGACCCTCTATTGTGATCCTTGTCAGAGCAGTTAGTGGTGGTAGCTGGGCACCATCTAGGTGTGCTGGACTCAGTCTGGCGGAAGCTGTAGTAGTTGTAGTCCATGGTCTGTGGTCCTTTGATCTAATCTTTCCCTTGTGTCTTTGGTTTTCTTCATTCTGCATTGCTCCAGACAGGATATAAATTACCTTTGAAAAATAATAGCTAGTAGGAAAAGACCAGTTTAAATCAAAAGACATTAGGTTGTAAAATTCCGGCAGCATAAACTGGACTATAATGGTGGTAAAAATGGTAAAAATGAAGGCAGTTATATAGTACTTAGGGTGTGAGGTGTGGAACCCCTTAGCAGTAAATGGTTTGGCCTTTGGTCCTGGTTCCTGAGAGTAGAACCACACCTGAGGCCAATGAGTAGGGGCTGACCAACCAAGAGGGTATCACCTAGGGGCCCAAGGCTGACTAAGGCTCAGTAGGTTTATGATTACTCATGACGAGACCAATAAAGGCTTTGGAGAAAGTGAACATTCAGCTGTTGGCAGAGTAAGTACGTACCCTGGGGACGTGGAAGCTCTGTGCTGAGACCCCTCCTGGATCTCCTCTTTGTGTTTGTGTCCTTTTACTTTCTGGATTAAAGGTAGCCCTTTCTCTGCAGTTTGTGAGTATCAAACCCAAGAAACAGAAGGGCAGGAGCCTGATGCCTGCTGACCTAGTCCAGGATGAATGGAGATGAGAGAAAAAGGGCTGCATGGAGCAGCTGGGGTTTGGACTGACCAGAGAAGGGAAGCTGAGATTTCCCTGGATCAGTTTGATACCGCACAAGGGTAACACTCAAATGTGCTAAGCGCTTTGCATGCTTTTTATTTTTTGGTCATTCCCCTGCTTAAAACCCTTCATTTCAGTGTACCCAACCCCTTAGCCCCCACTGACCTCTCCAACTATATCTCTGGCCACTTCTCACCCTCACATTCTAGCCTTTGGCCAACTCAACTGCTTTTAGTACCTTCGAGATATACTTGTCTCTTGACTTCAGAACTCCATTTTTGCTGTTGCTCTGCTGGTACATTATCCATGTCCTCAGCCTTTGCTTATCTAGTTTCTGATAATCCTGTGGAATTCACTTTAGATGTTAGTTCCCCTGGAAAACCTTCCCTGATTTCCCATCATGGTCTAGGTTCCATCCCCTCTTTTCTGCTCCTATGGTCTAGGCAGGTAAGTATCAACATACATGTGAGAATGGAGTGATCCCTTATTGGATATCATTTCTAAAAAACATCATTCTAAAATTATACACTGTAAAGGCCTGTGAACTTAGAATTGTCTACCAGACTGGCTGGTATTCACCATCGATCATAAGCACTTACATATTGCCTCATAAGCATTTACATATTGCCTAGCCCTCAACATTCATTTTTGAGTGAGTGACCTTGATTTAAACCTTGCAACAGCCCCATGAGGCAGATTTGATCTTTATGGTCATTTGGCGGTGAAGGAATAGAAAGAAGGTCAGAGAGATTAAGGTTTTGCCCAAGGTCACATATCTAGTAGATTACAGGGCCAGTGTAAAAATTGAGTTTGATTCCAGAAGTCCCTATTTGTAGAATGGTTACTGTCTTCTCAGACCATGTAGTCATGGCCTGAAGAGCTGGCATCTATAGAACCCAGGGGTGGGTGTGTGAGTTAATAGGTTATACGGAAAGAGTGGCATTGGGGATGGTGCCCAGGTTTCTGGGAGGATTGTGCTGGTAGTTGAGATTGGAGACCTGATAGTAGAGTCCTGTCTGAGGAATGATGAATCTAGATTTGGGCATGCTGAGTGGAAATGTGCAATAGACTGTGGATGATAAGGCTCTTTAGCTCAGAAGGAACCTTTGGTCTTCACACCTACTCACTCACAATACAGAATGGAATGATCCCTGATGTTGTCCTGTAGTTTTTCCTGTCTCTCCACAGTAGATGTGTCTATCTTTTGTACCATATAAATAAGGAGTAGTATGAAGCAATCAAATGGTACTGTGTGCCAGCAAATATAAATTAAAGGACTTTAGTTTCTGCTGTCCAGGATTTTATATAAATAATATTCACACGTTAATGATCCAGAATCTGAAACCGATTGTACTTTATAGGTCATGGTTCTTTAATTTTTTAAGAAAAATCTGATTAGTTCGTCATATCACATGAGCATCTCCACCTTTGACTTCTTGTTCGCCTTAAAGAGAGGACAGGGTAAGGAGTAAGGGGTGTATGGCTGTAAAAATAAAAGTAATGCATGTTCATAGAAAATTTAGAAAATAAATGAGTAAGCAAATATCTTATAATTCTGCTTACCAGGTACCATTTTAGTATGTTCTTTCAGTTGTTATTTCTTTAAAGGGGCCATAATTGGGTTTGACAGTATTGTATCCTGCTTTTTCTCAAGTTTTCCCTTGATTTATTTTTTTTTACCAAAGACTTGATTTTTTAATAACTGTAATAGTCCATCTTATATATCATAATATGTGATTTAATAAATACTTAACGTTTCAGTTTTCCTCACATAAATAATGCAGCTACATATTTTTGTGTTTTTTTACATCTTTAGGGTAGATCAGAGGGGGGAGTGCGTGTGTGTGTAAATGAGAAAACTGAGCACTGCATTGTGCACAGTTTGTTTTGATGTTAAAAAAGGAAAAAATAAGGGTACCTTGAGGCCCTGGGATGGTCTTTGTAAAATAATGTAGAAACTAAAAAGGTCAGTTTTAAAAACCCATATCCACAGGCTATACTAAATTAGGACCATCTGTGGTCCCACCCAGGCCTACTTGCTTAGTCTTCTGCCTGTTGCTTATTTAAGAATTCATTTAAAATGGAGAGGAATGCTGCCTTCCTGTCAGAAGCCAGCCAGCCAAGACATCAGAGAGATAAGGAAGGCTTGGTAGCAGGTTCAGGAGCCAGCACGGCTGCTGCACAATTCTTATGCTGATCAACCTTTGAGGCCTGGTAGCGCAGTGGTTAAGTGCTTGCGCTAACCGAAAGGCCAGTGGTTTGAATTTACCAGTGGCTCTGCGGGAGAGAGATGTGGCAGTCTGCTTCTGTAAAGATAACAGTTTTGGAAACCCTATGGGGCAGTTCTGCTCTGTCCTGTAGGGTCACTATGAGTAGGAATCGACCTGACAGCAATGGGTTTGGTCACCCTTTGGAGCCAGTATAACTGTGGCCACTGGCCGTGAGCTTATGATCAATAGGAGTGTGTGTGGGGGTGGGAGGGGTGGGGGGTGGGGTGGGGAGGTAGTTAGCCTACTCTTTTTTTAAAAAACCACCAAAGTGAAACAAATTTTAGAATGGTGTTTTTTAAAACATTGCTTGAACATCCAATAAGGTATTACTCATTCTCACAGGTATGTTGATATTTACTGTCTCTTCGTGATCTAGTATTAATCTGTTGGAGCAAAGGCTTCTGTGAACCAGTCAAATGTAGGAAGCTTAAGCCCAGGGGCACAGTGGAGGCCTTTTTAATCAGAGGGGTTGCTGGATTTTATTTTTTGGCCAAAGGGTATTACCATTGTGAGTCACCAGTGTTTCTCTGTTTTAGTGGTGACTTCCTATAAATAACAACACAATTATTATTTGGGAGTTCCTCAAGTCGGACTGTTTTGCTAAGTTCTACCTAAAGACTTTAATTTTTGTTTAAAGTGGCAATGTTCAAAATGCTAATCTACAGCAATTTTTAACCCACTGGTTTGGCTCTGCCATGGAATACAATTTAGCTCTTGGAATCAGAGTAGCTATTTTTGTAACAGAATGGAGGGGTCTCTTTGTAGCCTCAGGGTGAGGGGTTTTGTTTTGTTTTTCTAATTTTTTAAAGGAGTTCATTTATCTAATGGCCCACCCTGGATGTCCAACTGGCTGGAGGCTTTGGTTGCTAGGACTGTCTTAAGTCTTTGTTGCTTTCAGGAAGTGAAGGGAAGGCCGCAAGCTGTGGGAGCGAAGCCATCTGGAAGCTGGCCTCGTTTCCTCTGCCCTCTCTTCTCTGGCATGCTAGAAGCCAAGCTGGGGATCTAGGGAGGTGGCAGGAGCCTGGTTTCCTACCCAGAAATGTCATTTGATGCAAATATATTCCCAAGCATAAGGTATCATTCAAAAATGAGTATTTATGAAAATAAAGTTGATTGTGGGAGCTTGGATGATGAAAGCATTTATTCTTGGTGATTCCAACAGCCCAGTATTAGGCCCATCAAATGATTTTAGTAGCAACTTAACCCATTGAATGATTGGAAATAGCTTTCAGAGTGCTAGTCTGGTCTCAATTTCATTAGCCTTGAGAGTATCTTTAGTTGAAATTAAATTATCCCACCTTAGTACAGATGCTTCCCTGTTGGTATCCCCCTTTCCTAGGAGAGTTTGCTAAGAATTGGACCATCTGTAGAGAAGTAGAGGAAGGAACTGGCCAGTTTCTAATGCCCAGAATCCTGTTTACTATACGTTGTGACAAGCAGAGAGGCTGCCATAGGAGGTAGGTGCTGTCTGATAATATGACTGAAGAAAATCGTCTATGTAGGAGTTTTCAGTGACCTTCCTGGAGTTCCCCTACCCCATTTAATAGGCAGTTTGGGTGTACAATGTTCAGCAGTTTGTGTATGCTGGAGAAGCTGGCATTTGTGAGGTGAAACCCTCTCTTCCTCTGTATGTCAGCCCTACAGAGAAACCCTGAGAGCAGACCATACTTGGGAAAGGAATTAGACTGTAGCATGGTGGGTAAGCCTGGGAGGATTAAGAAGAGAGGCAAGGAACAGCCTATTTCATGTGGAAGAGCTTTGTAACCTACCCAGTTTTGATACTACTCACTGTTTCTTTCATTATCCAGTTTTATTATTATGGATGAGGAGATTCATGATCTTAATTACTGTGACCATTTGCATAGTGTTATTTTCATTTCTTTGCTTAATGCAATTTAATCATGAAAATACCCTTATTTGGTGCTCCTAGAGCCTTGACTCTACTCGGCACCACATGCTTATGCTCACCCCTCTTTTATAAAAATCCTATTGCATTTAGTCTCTACATGCACACATGAGTATGTGAGATGAAGTCTCACCAGCCTTGCTTCTAAGGAGCATTCTGATTGTAGTTCTTCCAAGACAGGTTCGTTCTTCTGGCAGTTCATAGTATATTCAATATTCTTCACCAACACCACAATTCAAAGGCCTTCTTCGGTCTTCCCTATTCAGCGTCCAGCTTTCACATGCATATGAGGCAATTGAAAACACCATGGCTTGCGTCAGACTCACCTTAGTCCTTAAAGTGACATCTTTGCTTTTTAACACTTTAAAGAGGTCTTTTGCAGCAGATTTGCCTAATGCAATGTGTCATCTGATTTCTTGACTGCTGTTTCCATGGGCATTGATTGTGGATCCAAGTAAAATGAAATCCTTGGTAATTTCAATCTTTTCTCTTTTATCATGATGTTGCTTATTGGTCCAGCTGTGAGGATTTTTGTTTTCTTTATGTTGAGATGTAATCCATATTGAAGGCTGTAGTCTTGGATCTTCATCAGTGCTTCAAGTCCTCTTCGCTTTCTGCAAGCAAGGTTGTGTCATCTGCATATCACAGGTTGTTAATGAGTCTTCCTTCAATCCTGATACCTTGTTCTTCTTCACATAGTCCAGTTTCTCAGATATTTGTTCAGCATACAGATTGAATAAGTATGGTGAAAGGATACAACCCTGATGCACACGTTTCCTGACTTTAAACCACTCAGTATTCTCTTGTTCTGTTTGAATATCTGCCTCTTGGTCTATGTACAGGGTTCCTCATGAGCACAATTAAGTGTTCTGGAATTTCCATTCTTTGCAATGTTACCCATAATTTGTTATGATCCACACAGTTGAATGTCTTTGCATAGTCAGTAAAACACAGGTAAACATCTTTCTGGTATTCTCAGATTTCAGCAGAGATCTATCTGACATCAGCAATGATATCCCTCGTTCCACATCCTCTTCTGAATCCAGCTTGAATTTCTGGAAATTCCCTGTCGATGTACTGCTGCAGCTACTTTTGATGATCTTCAGCAAAATTTTACTTGCTTGTGATATTAATAATATTGTTCGATAATTTCTACATTCTGTTGGATCACTTCTTTGGAATAGGCACAAATATGGATCTCTTCCAGTCGGTTGGCCAGGTAGCTGTCTTCCAAATTTCTTGGCATAGACTGAGCACTACCAATGCTGCATCCGTTTGTTGGAACATCCATATGCCATCAATTCCTGGAGCCTTGTTTTTCGCCAGTGCCTTTAATACAGCTTGGACCTCTTCCTTCAGTACCATCGGTTCCTGATCATATGCTACCTCCTGAAATGGTTGAACATGGACCAATTCTTTTGGGTATAGTGACTCTGTGTATTCCTTCCATCTTCTTTTGATGCTTCCTGTGTCATTTAATATTTTCCCCATAGAACCCTTCAGTATTGCAACTTGATGCTTGAATTTTTTCTTCAGTTCTTTCGGCTTGAGAAATGCTGTGTGTGTTCTTCCCTTGTGGTTTTCTATCTCCAGGTACATTTCATTATAATACTTTATTTGTCTTCTTGAGCTGCCCTGTGAAATCTGTTCAGCTCTTTTGCTTCATCATTTTTTCCTTTCACTTTAGCTATTCTACGTTCAAGAGCAAGCTTTAGAATCTCTTCTGACATCCATTTTGGTCTTTTCTTTCCTATCTTTTCAGTGACCTCTTGCTTTCTTCATGTATGATGTCCTTGATGTCATTCCACAATTGTCTGGTCTTTGGTCATTAGTGTTCAGTGCATTAAATCTATTCTTGAAATGATCTCTAAATTCAGGTGGGATATACTCAAGGTCATACTTTGGGTCTCACAGACTTGTTCTAATTTTCTTCAGCTTCAACTTGAACTTGCATAGGAGCAATTGATGGTCTGTTCTGCAGTCGGCCCCTGGCCTTGTTCTGACTGATAATATTGAGCTTTTCCATCGTCTCTTTTCACAGATGTAGTCTATTTAATTCCTGCATATTCCATCTGGCGAGGTCCATGTGTATAGTTGCTGTTTATATTGTTGAAAAAAGATATTTGCAGTGAAGAAGTTGTTGGTCTTGCAAAATTCTATCATGTGATCTCCGGCATCGTTTCTATCACCAGGGCCATATTTTCCAACCATGGTTGCCTCTTCTTCATTTTCAACTTTCAAATTCCAATCACCAGTAATTGTCAGTGCATCTTGATTGCATGTTTGATCAATTTTAGACTGCCGACGTTGGTAAAAATCTTAAATTTCCCTATCTTTGGCATTAGTGGTTGGTGCATAAATTTGAATAATAGTCTTATTAACTGGTCTTGCTTGTAAGTGTATGGATATTATCCTATCACAGACAGTGTTGTACTTCAGGATAGATCTTGAAATGTTCTTTTTGACGATGAATGCAATGCCATTCCTTTTCAAGTTGTCATTCCCGGCATAGTAGACCATATGATTGTCCGATTCAAAATGGCCAATACCAGTCCATTTCAGCTCACTAATGCCTAGGATATCGATGTTCATGTGTTCCATTTAATTTTTGATGATTTCCAATTTTCCTAGATTCATACTTCATATATTCCAAGTTCCTACTATTAATGGATATTTGCAGCTGTTCTCATTTTGAGTCGTGCCACATCAGCAAATTAAGGTCCCGAAAGCTTGACTCCATCTACGTCATTAAGGTTGCCTGTACTTTGAGGAGGCAGCTCTTCCCCAGTCATATTTTGAGTGCCTTCCAACCTGAGGGGTTCATCTCCCGGCACTATATCAGACAGTGTTCTGCTGCTATTCATAAGATCTTCACTGCTAATTTTTTTCAGAAGTAGATTGTCAAGTCCTTCTTCCTACTACTGTCTTAGTCTGGAAGCTCAGTTGGAACATGTCTGCCATGGGTGACTCTGCTGGTATTAGAAATACCAGTGGCATAGCTTCCAGCATCACAGCAACATGAAAGCCACCGCAGTACCATAGACTGACAGATGCATGGGGGTAATACCAAATACAATGCCGGAAAATTGAAGAATACCCAGTTGAGAAAGAGCCTGCATGTTGAAGGCATGACTCAGAATAGAGCACAGAATCCTGACTCCCTGCTTTTTATTAACTTCCCAAGGTCTTATTGTTCATCTGTTGGACTTTCCTTGGAAGTGGCCTTTAGAAAACCCCAAACCAGTCAGGAACCTCTGATCCTCTTATATAATGTGCTGTAGCTGATAATGGAACTTTACCAGAAGGGGGAAAAAAAAACACATTTGTGTCATTCCTGCTATTTCTAGGATCTATGCATTGATTCACTAATTGGTCATGAATCAATTTCCTGCTTTGGAGAAAATGCTGCTTTTCTGTTTCCACTGTAGAAGTTTGTCCAACATCCCTGTTAGCCCCTCAGGTACCATTCTGATAAATACGCTAGATTAAGAGGTTCTTTATTTTTCTTTCTGTCACCATGGGACTAATAGTGGTCTCTCCTTGGTTCATTAATGTTTTTACATTGGCGACAAAACTAATTGTTTATTTCTTGCTCCATTTCTATACTCCCTGTTGCTGGCAGCCCCAAGAATCAGCAGTCACTTCATCAACATTGTTACATTTTTGTGGTTCTGTGCTCCTTACCCACTTCATAGTCAATGGTTTTATTAGCTTGAGACTGAAAATTCAAATGAATGAAGGACAACAAAGTAAAAGGAACCCAGTCAGATATGATAGGAGAGTAATGTCCCATAATTCATTCACTGAAGTGCTGTTTCCTTGCAATCCATGCATTATTGTATTCATTTTTAAAAGAATAATTACTGTATTTTGTTCAAAGAATAGGTTCATAAATTCCAAGGAGCTAATTATGTTTTGTTACTGATGTTGCTAGAATTCTGATAAGCTTATTTCTATTTCTAGGTTAGCTGTTGGAAAAGGAAACATATCCTAACATGGATAAATATATCCTGGTAGTTAGAAATTTCTGAGAAAGAAGTAATACTTTGTCTTTAGAAGAGTTTTCTATCATTTGGTTATGCGAAAATAAATATGGTAGAACCCAATCTTAAATTGAAGAAGAAAATTAAATTGCTTAGTTATTTTTTACGCAGATCTAGCAAGGTAAAGGGAGTGCGCATTAACCTGGTTGTAGTTATAGGCTGAGTTTAAAAAAAAAAAAAAAATTCACAGTACGTATGTGGTTAATGGGTGGTATTTAAAAGTCACCAGGTTAACAAATAGTAGCCATACCACTAGGCTTACAGTATTAGAGATAATAATACCAGTTCATGTTTGAGTGCTTACCGTATGCCAGTTGTAATGAGGAACTTGAGGCACAGAGGTTAGGCAACTTGCCAAAAGTCTCACAGTAAGTGGCAGAGCCTCAGATAACTGCACTAACCACATACTTATTTCCCTTTGGTGCAACTAAAAAATTCAAGAAGATAAAACATAGGCATGTTAAAGCAATCAAGATCCAATTTTTACTGTAAAGAACTGAGTTTAAAGTACATATATTTGTTAAGTTGATTAGTCATTTTTGATTATGCAAATATCTTACTCCTTTGAGCTTTTATTAAGATAACCAACTGTCTAGGTTTGCCGAAGATTTTCAGTGGTAAAACCACAGTAAACCAGTTGCCATCGAGTCACTTCTGACTCATGGCAACCCCACATGTGTCAGCTCCACCTGTGTTCTATAGGTCTTTCAGTGACTGATTTTTCAGAAGTAGATTGCCAGGCCTTTTTTCTGAGACACCTCTGGGTGGGTGCAAACCTTCAGGCTTTTGGTTACCAGCCGATTGCATTAACCGTTTGCACCGCTCAAGGACTTCAAAACTACAATTGTCTTGCGCAAACCAGGATGGTTGGTCGCCCTATTTCAGATGTTAATACCAAGTTTGTTTCTAACTTCACACTAGGAAATTCTTTGCTAAAGCAAGGCTAATCGATCATAAGAAACCTTTTATTTTTGTTTTCATTTTGTTCTGTTTGTCTTCATTAGCTAAGTCTCTTTCTGTGGGTTTTGTCTGCTCTTTAAGACTTGAGCCTGAGGACCATCATTGTGTACACAGTGCTTAGCACTTATATAGCGAATTGTGACTCCAATGTTCTGGGTAATTGATAGAAAAGATAATGACTATGCCATTGTTAATGATGGGGAAACTGAGTCAAGGAGAGCCAAGACATTTCTTATGGCCATAGGAATCCATAGCAGCCAAATCAGCAGCATGACATCATCCTTGTAATTCTGGGTAAGAAATGTTGTAAACAAAGGCCTCTTAGATAAAAATATTTCCTT
Source organism: Trichechus manatus latirostris (assembly GCF_000243295.1). Lineage (NCBI taxonomy): Eukaryota > Metazoa > Chordata > Mammalia > Sirenia > Trichechidae > Trichechus > Trichechus manatus. Next base: position 8,773,622 of record NW_004443983.1, read on the forward strand.
CCATTATCTTAAAGGAAACATACTTGATATTTTAAGGGTCCAATTTTAAGTAGTACTGCTTCAGTCAGTGTCTTGGTTAAACTGTTTGGTTAAGCTAGATTAATGGATAGAAAATTAAATGAATCAAATTTTTTAGCCTGGGTCACAAAGTGTTAATTTTCCTCAAGGAGAGATTGGATTAAGCCCACATATGCCAATTTTTAACTTGTATATTTGCTTACTTTTTGCAGGGAAATTTAAGAGGTGAAGTGAAATAATTATCTCTGTCTAAGGCTTTTTCTTAACTCCCATGTTGGTAGTGATCAAAAACCCTTTGATTAAAACAGCAAAGACGTACTGAGTTATTTGGGAGGTAACATGCATGGAAGTTAGAGACTTAGATCACGTGTGATTTGTTATTGGAATTTCCATTTCTCAAATTTCTAAGCAGGGACCTTGTTACCCTATTCTCTATTTCATCTAGTAAACTGAAAAGTTCAAATGAGCATCGCATCAGAAAACATGAAAAATTCTATGTCTCATTATATGGGGTAGAGGAGTCAGAGAGGGGATGGGTAGGGACAAAGAGGATGATATTGATATCTTGGGAGTCTGGAATTTATTCCAATTTTATTCTGTATGAAGTCAGACCTTGGGGACTAGGTTGAGTGCTTTATTTTATTTTTTGTATGATTCTCCTTTTTCATAGTAATTCAAATGAATTTGATGTGTGCCCATGGTAAATTTTGGACTTCTGTCTGTGAAAGGCTGAATCCAGACACTGAAATCCACAGACATGCACAGGCTGTCTCCCCCAAGTCTATTCCAGTTAGCTTAAGTGCTTGTCTACCAAGTTCGGACATCCTGGCACCGATGATCCGAAGGTAAACAGCTGTCTTATCCATTGCTGACTCTTGGAAATATTATGCTTGTTACTACGTATGCTTATTTAAGAAAGAATAAATTGAAATTGCTAAAGAAGGAATCTTGAGATTTATTTTCCCTTGAATAAGTCATAAGCAAATTTTTCAAGTGCAAAAGTGGTAAAAAGCAATCTAGATCTATCTCCCCCTAAGTTGTGCTTTTCTTAGCATCCTAGAATCTGTTTCGAATTGAAGCAAAGTATATTAAATAGCTCAGTTCTTCCCATCTCTTCCCCTGAAATATTTTTTCATGCTGTCTCTTTTTTTTGCGGGGGGGGGGGG
>NW_004443983.1:8774905-8814054 GCF_000243295.1 Trichechus manatus latirostris
TTTTTTCATGCTGTCTCTTTTTTTTGCGGGGGGGGGGAGGGGAGGTTTCCAGTTAAGCTTCTTCTATTGTATATGTTTCAAAACTGCAAAACTGGAATTGTTCTTGAGACAAAATATGTGGTGCTTTTTTGGTGCTGAACTCTGTGTACTCTTTAGTTTTATCTCTGAACTAAATCTTGCAGTGGTGGAGGAAAAATAAAAGCAGTCTGTCAGTGAGGTATTCTTTGCTACCCTTCTAGTAATCATCTTTATTGCCGTTCGTTTCTCCTGAATGCTGCTCTGACATTTCCATGAAAATTACCGAGGGCAGCTGAACTAGATAAATTAGGCCCTTTCTGACCAAATGAAAAACCATTGACATTTTGGCAGTGCTAAACTCATTAACTGTATTAAGCAGGAGTCCTGCTTTTAGCAAAGCTCCATCCTGAGCATGTGACTGTAGGTTGGGGAAGATAAAGACCTTACAGCTCCTAATTAGCAAGTGTAATAAATGGCAAACAGTTTGTGGGAGTCCCTGAATAACATTAATCAGATTTAGAAAGCTAACACAGTTTAATAATTTGTTTTGATATCGGTGCAGAAAAAACCACATTATTCTGGAGATATGAAGGAAGTACTTTTCTGGTGTGTTATCGTTGCAGTAGCTAAATTCAACAGAACAGAGCTTAAGCACATAAGCATTCTCTGTCATTCAGGCTTTCTTTGAAAAAGCTTAAAGCAAAGAATTAATTTGCCTCTGGTTTTCTGGAGTAGAGCTTGTTGGAGGTGAAAGGCCCAGTCTCCACCTGGAGAGATACTGCAGGGCCCTGACGCCAGGAACTTGCCTGCTGGTGTTCCAGGGGTTTTTGTAGGTAGAGAATTACTATGTCTGTCTCCCTCCAGGTTGGTTGCAAAGATGGTCTGACTTTTGTTTATCTCTGTCTCCTCTGTTAAATGCTCACCCATCCTATGGTCCTGCTATTTCCACTGCTACCTTCCCTGTTTCTGATTGTTGCTTTTGTTCTTCTTTTATCCCTTTGGTACCCTTTGCTTCTCCCCTGTATTCTCACCTTTGAGAAAAAGTTCTGGCCTTTAATGAGTCAATTCTGACTCATAGCGATCCTATAGGACAAAGTAGAACTGCCCGATAGGGTTTTCAAGGAGCGGCTGGGGAATTCAAACTGCTGACCTTTTGGTTAGCAGTTGAACTCTTAACCACTGTGCCACCAGGGCCCCCTGGCCTTTATAGAATCAATCAGTGTTAATATTTCTGTCTGTCTGTTAGCACTAACCAACTGGGATGCCATTGGGTAAAATCTTTGGCTCCTCCAAGCTGGTTTGTCTTAGATAACATTTTTTCCCTTAAACTCAGTGTTTGGAACTATTCTAGCAGCTAGTTAAAACTTGTTCCCAGATAACCAAAGATTTATTAATGGCTGATTAAAAACAAAACAAAACCATAGTGTCGCTGTGAGTTGAAATAGCCTTGATGGCAACGGGTTTGATTTGGTTTTTATTATAAATGCCAGACAAAATGGGTTTGGTTTGGTTAAAAAAAAAAAAAAATCCACTTTGCAAACTAAAAAAAGTAAGTTTTGCCAACAACTTCTGGGGTGCTGTATTAAATGTTAACTGGGTGAACAATTATTCCAAGGAGCTCATGGTCTTTAATAAATTGAGGGGGACTTTGTGTATAACAGTATACTAGGCCTAGTGGAGAGAGGGAAGATGCATCATCTAGCTGCCTTAGCTGCCTTTTGACCCTGACTGAGAAACTGATGCAAGATTGTCTTCTCTTGTTATCTAAGTATCAAGTGAGTCGTTAATGCTAGATGTTGAGAGAAACAACCTTATTATTTGGAATGGTCAAGGGAAATGGACAAATGTAGTACATTCAGAAGGACTTTTCATAAACGGGAAGATGGGATTTCTGGTATTGGTGATGGTGGTGGAGGAGTGTGTGTGTGTGTGAGAAAGCGAGAGAGAAAAAGAGAGATCTGGGTGAACCATTATTCCAAGGAGCTCATAGTTTTTAATAAATTGAGGGAGACTTCGTGTCTCCCTCCAGGGAGGGTTGATCAGACAGCTCAAGATTGAATGAGGCCTCTAGATGATGTGGGAAAAGGTGTTTCAGTTAGACTCTTAAGGACTTTTTTGTATTCTGTGCTGAGTTAGGTATTAACATCATTGGTCCCACTAGGAGAAATCACTATAGAGTTTTAGCAGGAAAATGGTACTTTGTGGAAGATGAATTTTGACACTTTTGTGTAGGATGATTTAAATAGAGAAGAGACTGGAGGTGTGGTGGGGAGGGGGAAAAAGTAGTTTCAGTGACCCAGGCTTGCAAAGATTGTTGTTGTTTTTAGGTGCCATCGAGTTGGTTCCAACTCATAGCAACTCTGTGTATGACAGAAACACTGCCTGATCCTGCGCCATCCTCACAATCATTATGTTTGAGCCCATTGTTGCAGCTACTGTGTCTAATTGCAAACATTAGACCTGGATTAAAACGGAAGCAGTGTTGAATACAAGAGTGACAGAAGAGAGGAATCTAAGTTGTAGCTAAGTTGTTTTCTTTTTTTTTTCCTCTCATCCATTCCACTTTATTTTATTCTACTTTAATACCAATTCCATTTCAGCAGACATATCTTTTTTTTAAATAGTACATATAATTATGGAAGTTATTTTTAACAGCTTTATTGAGATATAATTCACATACCATACGATTTGTCTATTTAAAGTGTGCAATTCAGTAATTTCTAGTATAGTCACAGGATTGTACAACTATCCACAGTCTAATTTTAAAACATTTTCATCATGCCCAAATGAAACCTGTACCCATTAGCAGTAACCCCCAGTCTCTTCCCCTCAGTCCTAGGCAACCACTAATCTACTTTCTGTCTCTTTGGGTTTACTGATTTTGGACATTTCATAAAAATGGAATCATACAGTATGTGGTCTTTTGTAACTGGATTATTTCACTTAGCATAATGTTTTCAGGGTTCATTCATGTTTATAGCATGTTTCAGTACATGGCTGGGTTTTGATTTGGGGGTCAAGTGTTTAGGGAGTGGTGCCCCTGGCAGAAATGGGCTCAGAGGTTGAGTGACATGCCTTAGATGCCTCACCTACAAAATGAGAATGATAGTGCCACCTTCTTTACCTCCCAAACTTAATGGGAAGATCAGATAGTGTATGTGACTATTTATGGTCTGTTTTTCTGAAGAAGAGATGAGTTCTAGGGGTGAGAGGATAGTATTTAGATATAGTGACATTTGGGTAGGTGGTAGCAAATCTGTGAATTGCCAGACTGAGGAGTCTCTTGGGAAGTCATACTTGATGAGTAAGTGGTTGAATCCATGAGAGCTGATGCGAGTTTCCAGGGCAGAGTTTAAAGAAAGGAGAACAGAGGACTGAGCTCTGGGGAAGGCCTGCTGTGGGAAGGGAGGAGGGAAGAGCTGCAGAGAGAGAGCCCTAGGACACAGGGGAGCGCTAAACCTGTTCTGCTGAAATGCTTTAATAATGCAGTCATAGCTAAGTTCTCCTAATTAGCTAACTGTTGGCCAAGTCATGTCTGTGCAGGATTCTCTGACCCAATTTATTATTGGCCCAAGGCCACATGTTAACTGGTCAGTAACTTAGGCCATTTTTTAAAAAAACAAAATGAAACAGAACAATGAAGTGCCCTGGACTTGAAACGTGACCTAGATCCCAGGTCTGATTCCACTACCTAATGTCTTGGCTTGAGCTTGACACCTAATTGCTTTGAGCCTTACATTTTTGATCTATAGGAGGTAGTTAGTTCCCTTGCTGGAATGTTGAAAATCACTTTGTATGAGACAAGATGTTCAAAAAGGTTTTGTAAATACTAAGGGGCCTTTAAATGTAAGAGTTGGTGCTGTCCCATCTGCTGCCCATCCCTCTCCCAAATAAATCTGATAAGGGTCAGATGTAAGATACTGGGAATTTCCAAGGACTGCCAAGTCCCAAGGACTGACTCTGGGTGCATTTTTAAGAAGCTCTGCTGTGTTGTGTAACACATTTTTAAATGGGGTCATTGATTGTTGCTGGGTAAACAGGAGAGTGTCCCACTTGGGAGAGTGAACATCTAACCTTAAATTTTTTCCTGTAGTTTTTTTCCCAGTAGTGGTGGTGATTTGTGGGTGGTGGGTGGTGGTGGTGGTGGTGGTGGTGGTGGTGGTGGTGTGTGTGTGTGTGTGTGTGTGTGTGTGTTGAGTAATATAGATGGAATAGGCAATGGGAAGCTAGTACCAAAAAAGTATAGATATTTCTCAGGTGTCTAAACAAAAAGAGTGAAGCAAAAGGAACCATAAGAAACATCAGTTTTTCCTGTAGTTTGGCAGGGGACCTAGGGTTTGAATAAAAGTTGACATCAAATGCTGAGAGTGCCCCATACTGTTAGACTCTATTAGACTTGTCTTTGGAGGCAGATTACTGTCTCTCTGCTTAAATTTATATAGATTGTTCTCCCTACCTGTATTATGGCAGGTAATATGGATACTTAAAGTATTGTCTGTCCAAGTCTCCTCCTCCTCATTTTTTGGGATATTCTCCATACTACATTTACAGTTACACTGGGACCTGTAAACTTGACCCGTCTCCTGGGCATCTGGAAACTGGGAGTATGATTTCTATTCCTAGTCTGATTGTGTCTGAAATAGGGGAGATAAACTCTGGAGGTATGTGAACCGGGAAATAGAAGTTGGTCTGTAGTGAGAGAAGAATGAGGGAGATGTGCTGAGAAGAACAAAATGGAAGGCATATAGGACTTGGACTAAGGTTGTAATGATGGAAATATTCTCATTGATTTGGCTTGATTCTGCTTTTGCTGGACGCTGTGAGGTTCTAGGTACAGACCCTGAAGGTATGGAGTCTCTCTAAGTTATAGGTAAACCTATGTGGCCCTTATCCAAAGTACCTCTGGCAAACCATGGTGATTCTTCTATCAGGTTATTTGCCTGGCCTTTTGATTCCCTCTGCTACACTGCCTGAGGTGAGGTTAGAGGTTTGCTTGGTGGGCAGGGGCTGTATAAAGCAGAGCTTTTTACCTTTGCAATTTTCTTATTGTTGTGCTTTAAGTGAAAGTTTACAATTCAGGTTAGTCTCTCAAGCAAAAATTTATATATACATTGTTATGTGAACTTAGTTGCTGTCCCCATACTGTGACAGCACACTCCTCCTTTCCACCCCGGATTTCCCATGTCCGTTCAACCAGCTCCTGACCCTCTCTGCCTTCTTATCTCCCCTCTGGACAGGAGCAGCCCATTTAGTCTCTTGTATCTACTTGAGCTAAGAAGAGCTAGGTTCTTGTAGTAGCTCTCTGCCCTCACCTTTGGGCTTTGAGTGTATAAGTTTGGACATCTGTATACCACTGGCTACCTTTTTATGGATAACAGTAACATCAGTAAGAACCATTTCCTCAAAGCTGATGATCAGAATAGCTGGCGCAGTGATTCCCAGAAGTTAACTGGGACATGCGGCCTTTCAGGTCAGGGGTAATATGTAGATTGAGTTATTGTAAAAAGGCAAAGGACTGCTGGTAAAAACTAATAAAGAGGCAAATTCAAAGAATTATACCATTCGTCTTCCCCCAGCCCCCACATCCTTTCTTTTTTTATTCATTATTCTGTTTGAATGCAGGATGCCAATTAGGAACCGGTGTCTAAAATAATTGTATCGCTCATCAGGCCTGGGTTATACATGTAACTTTTTCTTTTTTTCCTTAATAACAAGTTTGATCTTTGAAATGTCATTTTACACTTACCTTTGAATTCTTAATGATCTTTTTTGTGGGGGGGGGGATTTTTTTTTTTTTTAATTGTACTTTAGGTGGAGGTTTACAGAACAAATAGTTTCTCATATTATTTTATGACATTGGTTAACAACCCCAAGACATGTCAACACGCTCCCTTCTCAGCCTTGGAGGACCTTTTTTTTTTTTTGGTGAAAATATACATAGCCAAAGATACACACCAATTCAAAAATTTCTACATGTACAATTCAGTTATGTCGATTACGTTCTTCCAGTTGTGCTGCTATTCTCACTTTAGATGAAGGTTTACAGAACAAAATAGTTTCTCATTAAACAGTTAGTACACATATTGCCCTATGACAATGGTTAAGAACCCCACTACATGTCAACACTGTCCTTACTCAACCTTGGGTTCCCTATCACCAGCTTTCCTGTGGGGGAGATTATTTTTTAATGGAAATAGTGTTTTCCTGTTGATTTTTGTTTTTAACTTATTGCTTCATAAGTTAACTTTAAAACCTGAGATTTCTTCTTGCCCCCACATAAGACAAGGGCCTAGAGCAGGGATAGGTAAACCTTTTCTGTAAAGGACCAAATAGTAAATATTTTAGGCTTGTTGGGGGCAATTACTCAGCCCTGCCATTGTAGGGTAAAAGCAGCCAAAGACAATATGTAAATTATTTTGAATTTTAAATAATTTTTACTTGTTACAAGATATTTTTCTTTTGATTTTATTTCAACCATTTAAAAATGTAAAAATTATTCTTAATTCATGGGCCACACAAAGACACGTAGAGGGGCAGATTTGTCCCCGGGGCCGTAGTTTGCAGTCCCCTGGAGATTCACATATGACCAAAAGGATCATTTGCTTTTGAAATAACTGAGGTGGGTGAGAACAGCTTTCATTGAGTATAAGTCCTAAATATTCTAACCTTTTCATAAACCCTACAGGACCTCAGTATGACAACTGGCTAGTGTTGTAACTAATCCTTGAAATAGAGGAAAGATTTTAAGTTCAGTAATCTAGTTTTTGTACTGGGAGCTAATAATTACCAGCTGAGCCTTTTAGGTGCTTGACACATGACTGAGGCCCTCCATGCATGGCACTGGGGGAGCAAACAATGCCGCTAAAATATTGTACAGTGCTTTTGTGTGAAGCGCAGATTAGAATTATAGCATTTCCTTTTCTAATTGGTAGTTTAACCACTGAAATTCATACATTTCCTTCCTCAATAGTATGCTGTTTTTTCAAAAACTGTTTTATTGAGGTGTAATTGACATACAACAAACTGCACATATTTAAGGTATACAATTTGAGAAGTTTTGATACATATATACACCCATGAAACCATCACCACAATCAAGATAATGAACATATCCATCATCCCCAAAAGTTTCCTCTTGCCCCTTGCCATTCCCCTTCTCTTTCTTGGACAATCACTGATCTGTCACTATAGATTAGTTGCATTTTATTGAATTTTATATAAATGGAATCATACAATATGTGCTCCTTTTTGTCTGGCTTCTTTCACTCAGCATAAGGATTTTGAGATTCATTCATCTTGTGTGTATCAATAATTCATCCCTTTTTGTTGCTGAGTAGTATGTCATTGTATGGATGCACCACAATCTGTAGATTACCGCAGTCTATTCACCTGTTGATGGACATTTGAATTGTTTCTAGTTTTTGGCTATTATACATAAAACTGCAGTTAGCATTTGTGTATAGGACTTTTTATGGACATACTCTTTTATTTCTTTTGGGTAAGTACCTAAAATGACAGATTAGGAGTAGAATAGCTGGTCATACGGAAAATGTATGTTTAACTTTTCAAGAAACTGCCAAATTATTTTCCAAAGTGCCTGTACCATTTTACATTTCCTCTACATCCTCACCAGCTAGGTGTGCTGTTTTTAAGAAGCAGTTTTAGAGGGCGTTACCATATGAACTCTCTTAAATACTGAAAATCGCATCCTTGATGATCACTTAATTTTTGTTTCCAAAGAACATTATTATCTCAGACCTCTTTTCACTCTCAGAACATCCCTGTAAACTGAAGACTTATAGAACCCAAGATGATGCATGATTTAGGCAAAGTCATGTTGTAGGATTCAATGTTGGGCTTCCAGTCTGACCAGGGTATTTCTTTTTTTTTCTTTTTTCCTCCCTCCCTTTAAAATGTAAGCAAACTGCTTTCCTTCCTTCCTTTTTTTTTTTTTTAATTTAACTCCTCTCAGTTACTTGCTTTTGCTTGCATTGAGGTGTGGGGTTTGTGTTTTGATTTGTGTGGAATTGGTATATGAGTGGGAGTCAAGCTGTTTTCCGCCACACCATGAATGGCTCAGGAAAATTAAGATGCTCTTGGAGATAACCCCCTTAGGTAATAGCTGTGTGATAGCTTTGATTTTTCACAGTGAATTCCCTGCAACAAAATTATTGCAGTCTTTTTTCCCTGTCCTGGAAAGTTACATTACTCTGAGATATGAAATACTGCTGAAAATGTGTGCATTTCAGTAGGAGAGTTTTAAACAATTTCAGAGAGCCGTGTTTTAACAGTACCAATTTCATAGCTTACTTAGGTGAGGTTTGTTTCGTTGAACCTCGTAGTTCTTCGGCTGTCCAAGTGAATAAAGGCCACTATTGATTAATCAATAGTAGCCCAGCTATGATTCTTTTGTGCAGTAGCCAATATCTGATCTAGAGTTAATGTTCTGAGAAGATGTCTTCTCTTGTACATTCCATTTCCTTGTCTTTTGCCTTCAGCTTCCATTCCCATTAAGTGTCCTTTCCATCACAGTCACTTAGATTTTGTTTTATTTCCCCCTAACTAGTCAAGTTGGAAAGCTCTCTGGCTTATTTAACTCCAGCAGATGCAGCTAAACAATGACTGGCTTAGAAGAGACACCGACACTCTGTAGTTGTTAGGGGCTAGCCTTTTTGTTTATTCTTTTCTAACTTGAGAACACTCCCCCCTCTAAAAGGGGAAGAACTGGAAGACTTATGGTTTCTTATCAGTCCTTTGCTGCCGTAACAGTAGGAATAGTGGTGGTTCTACAGACTTTCTGGTCTGTAAACCAAAGGCAAACTGTAACCTGATGTAAGAATCACGTGGCATGGCATCTGACTTCCTGTAACTTCACAAGGGGGAAGGAGAATCAAGGCCAATTCCTATGAGGCAGAGGTCAGACATGCCTCCTGTGTCTGCCATCTTTACCAATTTTGACACCAACTGTCCCTCCCATGGCACTCTCTACTTCTCTGCTGGGTCTGATAATTCATTGCAATGGCCACACACAACTCACAGACCATACTCACAGTTATGGGGTTTATTAGGGAAGTAGCAGGTTACAATTCAGGTTCAGAAATGCTCAGGATACAGTTCTTCCATCAAGACAGCCTCTTCTCAACCGTGCCCACAGGCACACCTCCATGTGTCCCTTGGCCTCTGCTCAGGCAAGTATTACAAAGCTGTTAGCTTTGCCAATAAGTGCCCTGAAGCCTCGGCCCAAAGGTGCTGAGCTGTAGCTCCCTGGGTCTGGAAACCTAGCTCCACCAAGTGCCTGAGGCATCCTACTCTGCCAGCAAGCCTCCTGCTCGAAGGCCTTCAGCATTCTCCCTCCGTGGGCGGGGAAGCCCACCACGCTGTCTCCTGCTGGTCTCTCTTGCTGCCATTTCCCTGCAACTGCTTCTTGCTGTCTTCAGTGTTAACAACTCTGTCTTCTGGGTCTAGGAGGGTCTCAGTGCAGGGATCCCAGGGCCAAAGGATGGACTCTGCTTCTGACTCTTCTTCCTTGATGTTGGTGAGATCTTCTCCATCCCACCTCTGGGATGGCTTATTTTAAGTCTAGCGGCTATGGCAAAGCTGACCAATCCCTTCGTTAGGGTTCCATAGACCTTATTTGCAAGTGATTGGGTGGGAGTCACAAGACCATGGCGAGAAAGACCACACAAAAGTGATCCCTCTCACTGCGCACCTGAATTAGGCCTTCTTGAAGGGTGTAGATTGAGAGTAGAAAAATATACAAATAGGAAAAAGTATTTCTCGAATTGACTTTTGAAAACTGTGTCAGAATTCCAACCTAGATAAATTTCGTGGCTGTGTTAACCTTCATTTCTTTCCTGTATGCATTCAATCCTCTGTAAGACAGCACTGGCTAATGTGCTTTAGAGCAAGAGTTCTGGAATTGTTGGTGCCTGGGACCAGCAGCATCAGCATCACCTGGAAGCTTGTTAGAAATGCAAATCTTGGTCCCATTCCACTCCAAACCGGTTGCTGTAGAGTCAATTTCGACTCATAGCCACCCTGTAGGACATAGTAGAACTTCCCTATAAGGTTTCCAAGGAGCAGCTGATGGATTCAAACTGCCAATCTTTTGGTTAGCAGCCAGGCTCTTAACCACTACACCACCGGGGCTCCCATTCCACTCCAGACCTACCAAATCAGAAGGTCTGGGAGCAGTCCCAGGCGTTTGTTAACAGGCCCTCCAGGCAATCCTGATGTACTCCAAAGTTTGAGAACCGCTCGTTTAGTGCTAAACTTGTGTTTGGATCCCAGTTGTGTTACTTATAAGCTGACTGGGACTAGTTACTTTATTTTCAGTCTCTTTATATCTAATAAGAAGATAATGTAAATCCAAGGTTGTTATGGGGATTAAAGATAATGTGTATAAATATTTGCACATAGATACTCAGTAACAATAACTGCTGGTTTTTGGTACCATCCTTTTAAAGACTTTCATCTGGTAGACGGTGAGAAGCTAAAAGACGTAAAAGGTGGACACAGCCCTGAATACTTTGCAGTCAAGAAAAGATGATTTACATATACGAAAAGGTGATTTACATATACATAATTATCAAAACTGAAAGAGGGTAACTTTTCTCATAAAACCCAATCCAAGTATGTATTTTCTCTTAACATTTTTTCCTTCCTGGCTGATAGCAAAAGTGACAGTTGAAGAAAATAGAAGTAATTTGCCTGAAGTCATGGAATTGACATTACTTTTGCTGGAAATCTGTTACACTTTTATTCATAGTCATGTATTCAACAAGCTTTAGGAACCTGAAAGTACAGGGCATTCGAAAAGATGTGTTTGTTTCAGGTAACCTCCTGAAAATACTCTTTTGTTTAGCATGGATCTTTTCTTTAAAAGAGCTGTTGAAACATACATGAGAAAATTAATGCTTTTGAGTTGATGAGAGACTGGTTAATCAGTCTTTCCAGGTCTTCATTAGCAGATTGGTGGATGAACACATGGAACCTTGAATTTTTTTTTTTTTTTAAACAACAGGGTAGCTTTGTGTGTACTTCAGTGACATTAAATCATGTTGTCAGGCTTCATCTTTTGAAAATAGCTTTCAGGAATTGTATAGCAACATAGGGATACTTCCTAATAAAAGTAAGTGAGTAGCAGAAATGTCATATATTTTGAACAAAACTCATCCTTTCTGTCAAATGCTCAAAAGGATAGTGCTTTTGAGAAGAATGTACAAATTCATGCTTTTTTTTTTCCTTCTATGCCAAAAGACAGGGCCTTATTTCTTCCATGTTAAGTGTAGTAGGATAGATTTGTATTTAATTCCTTTTTGTTTGTGTCAGTTAAGTTGAAGGCACGTTGTTTTGTTTTTACCTTTAAATCTGTCTTAAAGATTTTTGTTGTTAGTTGTCATCGAGTCGATTCCAATTCATGGCAACCCCATGTGTGCAGAGCAGAACTGCTCCATAGGGTTTTCAAGGCTGTGACCTTTGGGAAGCAGATCTTCAGCCCTGTCTTCCAAGGCGCCTCTGGGTGGATTTGAACAGCCAACCTTTTGGCTAGTAGTCAAGCACTTAACTGTTTGTGCCACCCAAGGACTCCTATCTTAAATATAGATGATAATATTTATCAGGTTTTCCCATCAGAGTAAATATTTGATATTAATGGCTGCCTATTTTTAAATTCTTCTCTTAAAGGAACGTTATGTTTGCCTTCTGCTTAAGAAAAGGTTTTGGGTTTGGTTTTGTGGCTGTTTTGTCCAATTTAGAAAAACCTCAGAAACAGGTTTGCAAAATTTTTAAAAGTATAACTAATATCATACCATATACATAATTTTTTGTTCCTTTTAACATTGTATCATTAAATTATTTGTAAACAGTACAATGGTCACATAATTCATCAAGAGGGTGTATCCTAACTAATCCTTTTTTAAACACTTAAGCCGTTTCCAATTTCTGTTTGTTATAAATTTCAAGTGAACATCCCTGTTGACTATAAGTGCCTGGAAAGCAAATGCCTTGTTTATCTCTGTATCTCTAATATCTTACGTAGTATACATGGGTGCTCCCTTAAAACTGAGTCTCAAAAGTTCAATTAGAGTCAAGAAATATGAACTTGGGTATCAAAAGCCTATCACTAAATTGCTTTCTAAATACACTGCTTTCTGAGGAGGTGAATTCTTCTCTTCCTAATGGCATGTGAAATACATGAGAAGAACCTTGGGGTTTTTTGTTTTGTTTTGTTTTCCCCTTTCTTTTTAGCAATAATTAGTTTTCCAATTAATAAATTTAGTCCTATCTGAATGTGAAACCAGAAGTTCTCAAAGTGTGCTCTCTAGGCCCCTGGAGTATTCCCAAGACCCTTTCAAGGGGTCTGCAGTATCAAAACTATTTTCATAATAATATTGTTGCTGGTTGCTGTTGAGTTGGCCCCGACTCATGGTGACCCCATTACAACAAAAGAAAACATTACCCAGTCCTGCACCATTTTCACGATTCTTAGGTGCTCTAGTCCATTGTTGTATCCACTGTGTATTTTGAGTGCCTTCCAACCTAAGGGGCTTATTGTCCATTGCTGTATTGGACAATATTCTCTTGTGAGCTATAGGGTTTTCACTGACTAATTTTGGGAAGTAGGTTGCCAGGCCTTTCTTCCTAGTCTGTCTGAGTCTGGAAGCTCTGCTGAAACCTGTCCATCATGAGTGACCCTACTGGTATTTGTAATACCAGTGGCATAGCTTCCAGAATCACAACAACAAGCAAAGCCACCACAGTATGACAAACTGACAGATGGGCGGTGGTTCATAATAATATTGGCATTATTCTCCTTTTTTACTGTTTTACATTTGGACAAATCCAGGCCATGGTATCAAACTGTATTAGTGGTCATTCTGTTCTTCATGACCCCACACTTGCAGCTAAAGAAATTTATCCAGTTTCACCTAATGTCCTTTATGATGCAGTAAGACTTACTTTTATTAATGCCGTGCATTGAGTATGCGGTTTTTTAAATGTTCTGTGTAATGAAATAAAAAGAATACACATAGTATCTCTGGTATATACTGAAATATAATGATTGCCTCAAGGAAAAGCTCTTGTGCAACCCAATTGAGAGCTGAACTAGTTGCTTTTTTTATGGAACGCCGTTTTCACTTGAAAGAACAACTCACAGTCAAATGATGGTTTTCAAATTTGGATATTTACCACATATTTTCTCAGAAATAAATGAGGCACCTATTGTTTCAGGGAAGATAAAAACTTGTATTTGCAACCGTGTGCTTGACAACTTCCCAATTCTTAAAGATGTGTTTCTAAAATTGGTGGTGATATTAATGAATGTGATTTCTTGGTATTTCCTAATGGCTTGTGAAATATAGAAATGTGTCAACAAAAGAACCCTATAACTCAGTGAACCAGGACTTTCCAAAATCATGCACAAGTAAAGATCCTTTCAGAGCGGAAGATAGACGGTTGGATTTTAATGTAACAGAGTAGAGAGAGTTACAAGGTTTCAGATTTCACATTGCAATTAACTTTTAAGAAACTATCAGTTGTTGTGTACTGGTGAAGTACCAAAGAAGAATATCAACAATTACCTGAAAAAGCCATTAAAATACCCCTCCATTTTCCAACGACATATATGTTTGCAGCCAGATTTTCTTCGTATACTTCAACCTAAACAATGTATTGTAACAGATTGGATGCAGATGCGGACATGAAAATCTGTTGTTTTCTATTAAGCTAGACATCAAAGAAATTTGAAAAATGCAAAACAATGCCATTCTTCTCATTGAATTATTTTGTTTTGGAAAACATAGTTATTTTTCATATAAGTATTGTAGGGTAATACGTAATTAGTTTTTAAAGTCACTTTAAAATGAATAAAATTTTTTAAATTTCTTAGTGAATTTTGAATATGGTAAATAGCAATAGATTTAAGCTACATAAGCAAAAGCTCTTTGGAGTCCTCAATAATTTAAGAGCATAAAGGGATCCTGAGACCAAAAAGTTTGAAAACCATTGGCTTAGACCAATTTCTGTGTTTGAAGAGTTTTTTTGCAAAGCTGGATGTCCATGCATTTTCTACTCTCAAATTTGTAATGAGTTCAGGCCATGATGAAAGACAATTGTCGTTAATCAGCAAAATTACTCATCTTTTAGAATTTTTTTTTTCTGGAGTCATTTTGTAGTTAAAGCTTGTTGGTACATTTTTGCATTTTGGTTAAGTTGAGGCTTGACTTTTCTTACAAATAAATATTTTCCTGAGTAAAATACTGCATTCTGTGGTCTGTAGTTCAGTGTCACACATAAAATAACTTCACTTTTTGTATGATGAAGATTAACATGTCCTAGGAATCAGAGTCATCCTAAAGGGAAAAATAAAAGCCATATATATTTTTGCCATTTATTCCTGGAGATTTATGCTTTATTTCCCTCCGAAGTAATTACAAGAGATAAAGAAAGTAACTTCACAGCTATCTTTGCAAATGACTTTCGTAGCATATTAAGAGCAAAATGCTTTCCAATTAATTTTGTTTTCCTTTAGTAAATGATAATGAGTCTATTAAATCTTGGGGGGTACTTGGGGTAGAAGTCGATTACCTGGCAGCTTTCTGTATTTTCAAAGGCTGTCTTCTAACCCATGAAGCTGACTTCTGGGATTAGAAATCAGGGCTGAATGATTTTGAAGGACAGTGTTGATCTCTGAATAGTATTTGGTATTTGGCTGAAAGAAAAAATGGCCATGTTCATTTTTTGACTGTTTCAACTGGGGATCCTCTGTAACAATGGGACATCTCACAAATGACTGAGAATAGAAAATAAATGCATTTCTCTGTAATGGAGTCACTTTTTTAAAATTTTTTATTCCTTTGGAGGTGGAGAAGTACCTTTCTAAGAGAGAACTGATTTGGCTTTAATTATTAGAGAGTGTTTAATAATGGGGTTGTGTGTTTTTTTGTCTTGCTTTTTGCTATTGTAAGTCATAAAAGTGTGGGTGGTTTTAAATTAAAACACTTTTTAACCTTTTTACTCTGAGCACGTGATATATCTACAAGTTAAACAGATCCCTTAAAGATCTTTTGGTATAAGAATTTTAATGGATAGCAAAAAGCATAATTATATGGTCAAACAGAGTAGCACAGATCTTGTTCTACTTGTAGGGCCTGGTAATTTACTGTCAAATTACTTTAAAAGTTTTAATTAGCATAATTAAGCAGAGTAAGTGATATATTACTTTATATATTTTATATGTGTTCATTCCTTGAGTCACAGCATTTAAGAGGAGACTTTTAATTACCTCCTCTAACCCCTGCCAGGTGTGAAGCACAAATCATAACAACGTAGGTTAGTGCCATTACAAACGAAATTATTTCCAACTCACCTGAGTCTTCAGTGCTCCTCAGAGATTCCTTCCATTTGTCCTTGTCTATTGACTGTCAGATATTTTGACTGCCATCCACAGAAAGAACATTTTATATCATGACTCAGTATACACACAAACGTGATTTTTATTAAATACAGTAGTTACTCTTACTATATGCAATATATTCTGATCTTTTTCCTTTTTTTTTTTTTTAAATGTTGATTTCATTTGCAACAACCTGATCTTTGAAAAAGACTGCCTTGGACAATTCTCTCCTTCGTTACGTTTATTTGAAATCTTCTGTGCTCTCATCAAACTTCATACCTCATAACTTCTCTCAATTTTAGCAAATGCTCTGGCCTCTTGCTTTACCAAGAGAGCCACTGAGTTGTGACTTCCTCAGCTTGTCACCAGGCTTACATGTTCCTGCACTGGTACCATCACCCTCCCACCCATAATGGAAGCTGTTTCCTTTCCACATGGGCTCTAGATATCACTCTTTCAGCTCCTTCTGACACTTGGTTCTGTTTTGCCTCCTTCTCATCATCTCCAGGTTTTCCCTCTGTAACGATTCCTTCCCAACAGCTGCTAAGTGTGTTTAAATCTCTCCATACACACACAGCTACTGCTTTCTCTCTTCTTCATAGCTTCTTTATTGCCAGCCTTCTGAAAAGGTTATCTGTACCTCCTGAGTTCTCACTTTTTTCACTTCTCAACCAGCCCTTCTTAACCAGCTCATCAAGATGCCTTCTTATTAAATCTACTTCTCAGTCCCTTTCTCCCTTGAACTCTCTGCCCCAATCAGATTCTGTTGAGTGACTGCTCCCTTCTTCCTGACTTTGGCTTCTTTGCCCGGGGTCCTTCTTAGCCTTTTCTTCCTCTTGGCCTCTTAGCCTTTTCTTCCTTGGTCTGCCCCATCACTGCTGAGTTCCTTGGGGCTCTGCCCTTGGCTCTCTTATTCCCAACTCCGTGTATTCTCTGGAGGTTTGCTCAAACTCAGTCATAGCCTCAGTGTTGATGCCCAGTCTGTCCCCATCCTGAACTGTGATCCCACACATCATGCTGTGCCAGAATAACTGGAAGGGGCCTGGAGTATGTGCCAAAAACCCATGAACTTAAAATGGAGTATGCTCAACCCCATAGATTCCCAGGTGCCCATGTATCTCAATACCACAAACTTCCACTAATCTCCACAGACAAAATAGAGGGGGAAATGCAGAGAGGGGAATTTGTGACAACCACCTGGTTCTACCACGTATAGGAAGAAGGATAATGGAGTATCCATCTGGCGTTCTGCTGGAAAGATCTGAATCTAAATTAGTCACCTTGGAGAGCTCTATGACGATTGTAATCTAGCTCTCATAATGGTTTCTGGATTTCACATCACTAGTGTTTTCTGCAAAAAAAGCAAAAGCCAATATGGTATAGAAATAAAGTAAAAATTGGCATTGACCCAGGTTTGAAGGCCACAGTCACTTCTTTCTTGGACTTGAGGCTACACTGAATGTCTGTGTCAGGGGGAAAGATAGTACCACTGTCTGCAGTGAGTGTCCAGTTCTTAACCTATGAGGCTGCCTACCTGAAACCTGTTTGAATATCTCAATGGCACCCCAAACTGTAGAAATGTCTAGAAATGAATTCATATTCCTGCTCAAACCTATGCTCCTCCAAGTTCTTCATCTCATTAAATGGTACACTGTCTACCTAAATGTATGTGTAGACAAGTTCCTTGAACTAGAACTTCAAGTTCTTGAATATGCCAGGTTGTATCTTGCCTCTAAACCTTTGCATGTGCTGTTTTCTCTATCTGGAGAACCCATCCTCGTCACACCTTATATTTCCATGGTCTTCTTCCCTGACTTCCCTCTGTGTTTCCTCAGTACTCTCTAATTTCTTCTTCCTAGCACACCATACAATATATTTCAATAGCTTGGTGACTTTTCCCTGTCTGAACTCTCCATGACCCCACCTGACCCCAGTAAACATAAGCTCTTTGAGGGCAGCTATTCTCTTTTCTAGCATATCCACATTTGACACAGCATCTGACATAGTAGGTGCTCATTAAATATTGTTAAATGATGAATGAAATAAGAAATGTTGGAATGAGGCTAAAGCTTTGACAGAGTGGTGGTACTAGCTACCTGTCCTTTTGCATGGAAACTGGGGAGAGCCAGGAATAAATTAGAACCTCCCATTTGGAGTCAGTTTATTTGGATTTTGGTGAATTTCCAGAACAATAGACACACCCAGTTTAAAATGCAAATTTATTCAAATAAAATAGTATTTTGGCTTATGTATGCCATTGTTTGGTGCATAATTAAAGAGTTTACTGATGAATAAAATATTGACTGATGTGCCTGAATCCGTCCAAACAAGCACTTAAGAGTTTTAGAATTTGCTAGGTTCTGAAATATTACCAGATCTCTAATAATATTGTGCTTGCATAACACAATCCCACACTCTGACAGTATCTTATGTGTTTGTAAACTCTCTGCCCCCATTTTACAGGGGCCCAGGAGAACACATGTGGGGTCTTGTTAGCCTGGTGTCCTATATTCAGCTCAGCCTGTGGCCGGGCCTCTACAGGACACTCCACAGTGCCATATTTCTCCTGAAGCTGAAGGTAAAGGATTTGCCCTTTGACTGTGGCTTTTTTCCCTCTGGAGCAGAATGAGAACATGTATTAGTTAAGTCTCTCTTGCTTGCAGATGTTAGAAACCCAACCCAAACTGGTTTTTCCAAAATGGGAAATTGAGTCCTTGTTTCAGTTAGGAATGTGTTCTGCAACAAATAAAAAAATACATCCAACTAATGTCTTAAATAAATAAAGGATTAGTGTTCTTTTGTAATAAGAAACCCAAAGGAAAGCCATCCAAGGCTGGTGCAGGCATTCACGGAGGTTGTTTTGGATCTTCTACCCTCCTGTCCACCAGTCTTAATACGTGACTTTCATCCTTGGTCGCAAAATAGTAGGAAGAACAGGGAAGGGAAAAGGGCAAGGCTTTCTCCTAGCAAGAATTTCCCTTTTTATTTATAAAGGATTCTACCCCACTCCCCCAGGACTTTGGCTCACATTTCCTTGACTCTGTGGTCAAGTTGCAAAGGAGGCTGGGAAATAAAGGTTACGCTTTTTTAAAAAAAAAAAAAGGTGAGAAAAAAAGGTATATGGTAAAGGCAGGAAAAGAGAAAGGGGTTGAAATGGGGGTTTACTCAGCTATTTAGTGGTATTTTTCACACTCTTGGGAAAATCCAAGGAGATCAAGGAAATGGTCTGCTTTTGTTCTTGGTGGGTTCAAAGTGATATCAAAACATATTAATGGACGGACCATGAAGATGGAATCCTATGTTACTAACTAAGCTTAGGCCACTTAAAGAGAGATGTTCTGGGCACCTAAGTCAAATTCTTTTTGGTCAGTTGCTAAGGATCACGGCACTTTTTTTTTTTTTTTTAGATTTTGTTAAATTTATTTTTTTATTGTACTTCAGGTGAAGGTTTATAGAACAAATAGTTTCTCATTAAACAGAAGTACACATATTGTTTTATGACATTGGTTAACAACCCCACGACATGTCAACCCTCTCCCTTCTCGACCTTTTTTTTTGGGTGAAAATATACATAGCCAAAGATACACCATTTCAAAAATTTCTACATGCACAGTTCAGTGACATCGACTATGCTCTTCCAGTTGTGCTACTATTCTCACTTTAGATGAAGGTTTACAGAACAAAATAATTTCTCATTAAACAGTACACGTTTCCCTATGACAATGGTTAACAACCCCACTACACGTCAACACTGTCCTTAATCAACCTTTGGTTCCCTATCACCAGCTTTCCTGTCCCCTTTGCCTTCTAGTCCTTGTCCCTGGACTGCTGTGCCTCATTAGTCCCATTTTGTTTTATGCGGCTGTCCAATCCCCAGCTGAACGGTGAACCTCGGAAGTGACTTCACCACTGAGCTGAAAGGGTGTCTGGGGGCCATACTCTCGGGGTTTCTCCAGTCTCTTTTAGGCCAGGAAATCTGGTCTTTTTTTTGTGAGTTAGAATTTTGTTCTACATCCTTCTCCAGCTCTGTCCAGAACCCTCTGTTGTGATCCTGGTCAGAGCAATCAGTGGTGGTAGCCGGGCACCATCTAGCTGTACTGGACTCAGTCTGGTGGAGGCCTTGGTAACTGTGGTCCATTAGTCCTTTGGACTAATCTTTTCTTTGTATCCTGTTCTCTTCATTCTCCTTTGCTCCCGAAGGGGTGAGACCAGTGGAGTATCTTAGATGGGTGCTCACAGGCTTTTAAGACCCCAGACGCTACTCACCAAGGTAGAATGTAGAACATTGTCTTTATAAAGTGTGTTATGCCAGTTGAGCTAGATGTTTCCCGAGACCATGGTTCCCACAGTCATGGCACATTTTTGTTTGCTTCATGTATGGACCGTGACATTCTTGTACAGCCTTATTCTTCCTGGACTTTCTAATTTCTCATTGACAGAAGTAGCAGCTGACTTCTTTCACTCAACACTATAATTTACTTTCTTAATTTTGTAACTTTTTTGAATAAAAACCCCGACTAACAGTGGGGTTCCTTTCCGATGTAAGTAAAATGCCTCATTTTTTTCCAATTACTATTGCCTTTTATTATCAATATCTTTATAAATCCGATCTTTTTTTGTCTTTGGGGGTGGGTTGGCCTGAGAATGATAACATCAGCAAATTACACGCTGCAATATTATATGTAGTACATATTTCTAAAGACGATTAAAAAAAAAAGAATGGTCATAAATGCAGTTCATCATAACTCTAATACATCATAAGTCAAGGATTGCTTGTACTTTATTATAGACTAACTGCTCTCTAGACTTGCTGCCTAGTTGTCATCATGAAATTTCTTTTTATTCTTAGGTTAATTTCACTATTTCTTGTAACCTCCGTTTTCTTTTTTAGATATCTTTTTAATTTTGCCGGAGTATATTTTGAAGCAAATTTTCAGAAAGAGGGGACACATGGCAAATATGCTTTGAGCCAGTGGTTACCTGCCCTCATACTTAATTGGTAATTTGGCTGGATATGAAATTCCAAATTCAAAATCAACATTTGAAAGGAATTGATACCTACTGTTTAATGCTGTGAGTCCTGTGCCTTTGTATGAACCTTTCTTTGGAAGCTTAGACTCTTTCTCTTTGATATTGTGACATTTCATGAGACTCAATCTTTTTTCATTCATTCTGTTCAGCACCTGTGGGCTCTTTCAATCTGAAGACTTATGTCCCTCAACTCTTGGAATTTCTCTTATTATGTCATTGTTTACTTTCTACTGCCTTTCCCTGTCCCATTTTTTGGTAAATTCAATAATTTGAAGTTAGGCCTTCTAGATTAGTAACTCTTCTTATCAAATTTTCTGTCTCTCTTTCCTCTCTCCCCCAACCTAGTTTTCTGAGAATTTCATTACCCTTTATTTCAGCCCTTCTACTGAATTCTTAACTTCAGGAATCAGTTTTTAAATTTCATTGTCTTCTTTTTGTTTTCATAATAATGATCTTGTTTTATGCATGTATTATGCGTTGTCTAAAATTTTTGACAACACTCAAATCTCCCCCCGCCCCCGAGTCTCTTCTTCACCATGAATTACTGTGTTTTCTTTGGGATTGATTCTGTTTCTTTCATATTTGTCTTTTTTTTTCCATCTAACCACTTGCCAGCGAGTTGACTCCGACTCATGGTAACCCCGTGTGTGTCAGTGTAGAGCTGTGCTTAATAGGGTTTTCAGTGGCTGATTTTTTCAAAAACAGATCACCAGGCCTTTCTTCCCAGACATCTCTGGGTGGACTCGAACTTTCAATCTTTTGGTTAGCAGCTGAGCACATTAACTGTTTTCACCACCCAGGGACTCTTTTTGTCCATCTGTTGTTATTGTGTGCTGTCAAGTCAGTTCAACTCATAGTAATCCTATATGACATAGTAGAACTGCTCCACAGGGTTTCCTAGGCTGTAATCTTTATGTGAAGGAGCCCTGGTGGCAGTGGTTAAGCATTTGGCTAACCAGTGGTTAACTGAAAAGTTGGTGGTTCAAACTCACTAGCAGCTCCTTGGGAGAAAAGACCTAGTGATCTGTTCCTGTAAAGATTTACAGCCTAAGGGAAACCCTATGGGGCAATTCTACTCTGTCATATAGGGTCGCTATATAGAAAAAGATTGCCAGGTCTTTTAGCAGCCAAGTGCTTAACCATTGCGCCACTAGGGCTCCTTGTTCATCTAGCTTTCTTCGTATCTGGTGATTTTTTTTAAATTAATTACCTATATTCACGAATGAGAGCTAGGTTGATGATTATCATAGGTAGCTGACCTAATTTTTCCCTGCTCTTACGCACATCTGCCGTCCTTGCTGGCCTTCTCCTCCATTGGGAGCCCTGGTTGTGAGCTCTGAAATTGAGGGTATAGTACATCAGAGATCTGGTTTCACTTTAGGGTGTGTACAGGTAGAGCAAACAGGACAGGTTGAGGTTCCCTCAGTGTCAGAAAAGAGGTTCCCACTGTGGGATGCCAATCCCACACTCAGAGTCCTAATCCTTCCTGGTAGTTCACTTTCTTCCCTTGGAGAGTGTTATGTCAGGACTTCAGACCAGGAGGAAAACCTGCTGCTGCCTAAGTGGATCAGGGAGGGGCTGCCTATGTTGTGCCGCCATGTGCAGGCGGTTCTTCAGAGACCCCTTTCCATTTCTACACTTCTTCTAATCTCAGTTCCTGCCAACTCGCACCTCTGCTCTTGCCTTCGCCTGTATGTGCCCCACACTTTGCTGTTGTTTATTTCTCAGTATGTTCTCCTCTGACTTATAAAAATCTTAAGTCCACTGATGTGCTCCATATTAGTGGTGGGGATGGAGGAATGTCTTTCTTCTTAATCTAGAAGCCTGGGTATTACATTAAAAAAAAATTTTAATTTTGAAAAAGTACTTCATGGTATAAATAAATTCACAAACCCAGAGGGACATGCAGGGGGGAAAATAAGCCTTCCTCAAATGCAGTCTTCCAGGCTCTATAGTTCCCCCTCCCAGAGGCAACCACTGTTAGCAGTTTCCTGCATACTTCAGAGAATTAATGATATGCACACTTAAAAAATCACTTTGGTAATAGTATGCAGACTAGACTAGGGTTGGGGCAAGGTAGAAAGAAAGAGAAACTGGAGTTTGAGGGTGCAGTGGTGACTTCAGTGGTTCAGGCAATGGATGAGTGTCTGTATCAAGGTAATAGGGATTGAAGGGAGGAGGTGCTTGTTTGAGAAAATTCTAGAATTAAATAAACAGGATTTAGCCACTGGTTAGGTGTTGGCAGGCTGTCAGGGATGACTGTGTGTTTCTGAGGTAAATGGGGGAATAGGGTTGTGTGAAAAGAGAGCAGGCCTCTAGGTTGAATTTGTAGTGGAGAAAGGCTGGGGTTTTGTTTGCCTTAACCCAGTGCCTCTACAGAGAATCTGAATGCTTTGATTGTCCCTTAAGTCCATGAAACCTTAGTTAAGTTGCTGTCTCTGCTCATTTTCCTCTTCAGGCCACCAGAGGGTTTCAGTCCCTTAGGTCACCAGGGGGTTTCTTGAAACTTCCAATCTAAAGTAATTTTAACAGTAGTCACTGAATATGCATTATTCCCTCTTCCTGTAGAAGACAGGTAGCAAACTGCAAACTCAGCAGTCAAGTCTAGCCAGGGGCATCTTTTGTTGGTGTCAAACCGTCTTTTATCTTGTTGTGTTTTCAATTTGAGTTAACATTTTAAAAAATTGAGAGTTCACAAAAATCCTGGATTGGTGGCTTATCTAGAGAAATGAAAGATCTGGCAACATTAAAATGGTCTTCCTCACTGTATTAATTGACTAAGCATAAGTAGCTTCGGCCCCTTCTGATGGAGCCATGCTTTCTCCAGTTGGCCACAGCCCCTACCACTCATTCATTATCTGAATGTGAGCTTGCCCCTGGCCTCTTTTCATTTAGTTACTTGCCAGGCCTCTGAAGTCCTGCATTTGTTACCCTGGTTTTAGAGTGAGCTATAGCCACCCACTGTAAAAGATTCCAAACAATCAGAGAAGCTGTCTCTTTCTTAAAGTTCCTTTTAGTATACTTTCTTGTGGTATTTTGTTTCCAAGCACAAATGAGTGGGATAATATGGAAACTTTAATTCTAAAAGTTGAAATCTAACCTAGGCAATACTGATTGTTTTTGTTTGAAAAGAAAAAAGCGGCCATACTGATTAAAAGAGACTACCTTTTGGCTTGGCCAGACTGATGTAAATATTCCTGATGATGTGGTTAGCATGTCTGCCCTTCACAAAGGCGATATTACGGCCACTGGAATACTCCTCCTGAGGTTCATAAGCTAAGAGACTGGATAACTTTATTTCTCTCTGGACATGCAGGAAAGCAGAGCTGAATAAAGCCATTTTGATTGTATTGTTGGAGCAGTACTATAAGAAATTCTTCTGGATAAAATCTCTGCCTCCTAAGTCAATAAGGAAAGATACAAATCCTTTCTGTGACATAACAGTTGGACAGAGCATTGTCAGTTGAGACAGTTTATTGGAATGATACGGCCTAAATTTACCTGTTTTGGGGGCTGTGTTTTTCTAAGACCATCCTAGGGAGTTAGTTCCCTTTGTGTGTGTAGGTTGGCCTTGGACTAGCCCCAAGATTTCCAGTCATTAGAACCTAGGAAGTGCAGAGTGTAGTATTACACATGCTGGAACTTAGCCCGTTAGAAAAAGCCACATGTGTTTTCCAGTGTTGGCCGTCTTTGTCTTCAGTTTCGAGTCACTGAATATTTGATCTGAATTCCCCACACTGCTTACATAAACAGTTCCATCCACTTCTCAGGAAGTGTGTGACATAACTTTGTGATTGATGTTAAGATTCCAATAGCAAGAACACAGGATCACAGAAGAGGCCTGGTAATCTAAGTAACTTTTTTTTTTTTTTTTTTTAATAAAGACATATGTCTCAGCATGTAAAAAAACAGATGTAGGGAGGCAGTGTGCTGTGGTAGCAGAATGAATTTGAATGGTAAATTAAGAAACATTCTTAATCCGAGATAGCTCTGTCGCTATCTTACTGTGAGATCTTTGAGCAGGGTTGTTTGTTTTTTTTTTTTTGCACGTCTCCTTTTCCTCTTGTATAAACCAAGGAGGTTAGACTAGATGATCTTCCAGGCAATTTTCCAATCTCTGATGTTTGAACAGTCAATTATTCTCATCATCTTTGCCTGAGAAATTGGGAATCCTGGGGAGCTGCTCCCGGATGACTGTCTCGTCAGTAATAGCAATTGGCCTCCTCTTCCCTGTGTAATGTGTGGCACTGGTGAATCTTCTTTGACCATCTTTTACTCCTGCTATTTACGATTCATCTATGAGACACTATGGGAAGCAAGACTGGCTTTATGAGGAGACAATTTTTTTTGGAATTAAGTTTCAGAAGGCAAAGGAAGTTCTGCTCTTTCCAGATATTTCACTTATTGTGTGGTGGTAGTTCCTGAAATTTTGCCGTATATGTATATATTTTTCCTTCTTGAGGACGATACTTCATTGTCTGAAGATGTTAGTAACATGGCAAATCTTAGACTCACAAAGCATTAGTTTGGTATGTGGTAAAACCAAAGGATTCAGAGTGAAGGGTGATGCCAGAATTGGGAACAGTAGGTCAGAGGGGGCTGAAGACCAACTGCATCCATCTGATAAATGTGTCCAGCCCTAGTCCTGGTTAGGAGTCCCTGTGTGGCACACAGTTTAGCACTCAACTACTAACTGAAAGGCTGGTGATTCGAACCCACCCAGAGGTGCCTTGGAAGAAGGGCATGGCGATCTACCTCATAGCCTTGAAAACCCTATGGAGCACAGTTCTACTCTGCACACATGGGGTTGCCATGAGTTAGAATCGACTTGAGGGCAACTAGTTTTGTTTTGTTTTTTTTTTTGGTTGGAGGGGGTTGATCCTAGTTGGGCAGGTCCAAAGTGAGATGAAGCGTGTTGCTCTGCATAGGTCGCTCTCTGCCTCCGAAACCCATTGTTATTGTTGTTAGGTGCCATGGAGTCAATTCCAACTCATAGTGACTCTATGTACAACAGAATGAAACATTGCCCAGTCATGTGCCATATTCATGATCGATGTTATGCTTGAGCCCATTTGTTGTAGCCACTGTGTCAGTCCATCTCATTGAGAGTCTTCCTCTTCACTGACCCTCTACTTTAACAAGCATGATGTCTTTCTCCAGGGACTGGTCCCTCCTGATAACACGTTCAAGTATGTGAGATGAAGTCTCGCCATCCTTGCTTCTAAGGAGCATTCTGGTTGTACTTCTTCCAAGACAGATTTGTTCATTTTTTTGGCAGTCCATGGTATATTCAGTATTCTTTGCCAACACCACAATTCAAAGACAAAACCCATTAGTTGCATGTGTATTGTACGTGCTTCAAACACACAGACACACAGAGATAGCCATATCTATTTGAGCATGTTTGTGGGCTGAGTTGAGCCAGGAAGACAGGAGAGGAGATGCGAAGGAGAAGAAATAATGAATGGAACAGCAGTTGGGCAGAGATTGAAAAGAATGGGACCAGAACAAAAAGAGTAAGAGTTTGTCAGACATAAAGAAAATTTTGTCTTCACAGAAAGCTATGAAGGAAACAATGAGTATCTGGCTTGCACAGTGGGAAGACAGATCCATGAAGAGTGTTTTTTCCTGACTTGATCTCAGTAAAGTAGAGAAAGCTAGCTGTCCTCATCTTCCCTGAACTCCTGAGCTATTTGTGTTTTATTTGGTCTTTAGGAGCTTAAGGGGATCGTCTGTTGTGATTGGCATCTTTGAAGGAGAATAATTGTTGTAGAATAAACAACAGGGACTCAGCTTCGCTCCTCATCAGCTCACCATTCCATTTCTGAATCCACAGAGAGTGTGGTCTTCAATCCCGTGTTTAAACTAGAGAGAAATTGCTGCATGTGCACTGAGAACCAGAGAACATTGCTCTGTCCTGTTTCTGGTTTAGAGAATCTTGTTCTGTCAGAACCTCACTGTTACTGTGGGATGGATGGATGGATAGATAGCTGCCATCAAGTCAACTCTGACTCACGGCAACCTTATATACAATAGAATAAAGTGTTTCCCTCACTACCCCACTGCTTCATCAAACATGATGTCCTTCTCCACCAATCGATCCCTCTTGATTATGTGTCCAAAGTATTATGTTCTGTTGTGATCCATAAGGTTTTCATTAGCTAGTTTTCAGAAGTAGATAGCTAGGCCTTTCTTCCTAGTCTTTTTTAGTCTGGAAGAGCTACTTGTCTACCATGAGTCACCCTGCTGGTATTTGAAATACCAGTGGCATAGCTTCCAGCATCACAGCAACATGCAAGCCACCACAGTACAACAAACTGACAGATGAGTGGTAGTACTGTGGGATCACCAAACCAAACCTACTGTCTTGAGTCAATTCCAACTCATAATAGCAGCCCTATAGTGACCTGATAGGACAGAGTAGAACTGCCCCATAGGGTTTCCAAGGCTGTAAATCTTCATGGAAGCACACTGCCACATTTTTCCCCATGGAGTGGCTGTCTGGTAGGTTCAAACCAACAACCTTTTGGTTGGCAGCTGAGCATTTTAACCACTGCACCACCAGGGTCCACTGTACTGTGGGATGTTGTTGTTAGTTGTTATTGAGTAGGTTCTGACTCATAGCAACCCTGTGTACAACAGAACGAAATATTGCCCCGTCCTGTGCCATCCTCATAAATGTTGTTATGCTTGAGCCCATTGTTGAAACCACTGTGTCAATCCATCTTGATGAGGGTCTTCCTCTTTCCTGCTGACCCTCTGCTTTACCAAGCATGATGTCCTTCTCCAGGGACTGGCCCTCCTGATAACATGTCCAAAGTATGTGAGACGAGGTCTTGCCATTCTTGCCTCTAAGGAGCATTCTGGTTGTACTTCTTCCAACACAGATTTGTTCGTTCTTTTGGCAGTCCATGGTATATACAATATTCTTTGCCAACACCAAAATTCAAAAGCATCAGTTCTTCTTAGGTCTTCCTTAGTCATTGTCCAGCTTTCACATGCATATGAGGCAATTGAAAACACCATGGCTTGGGTCTGGTGCACCTTCGTCCTTACAGTGACATTTTTGCTTTTCAACACTTTGAAGAGGTCTTTGTAGCACATTTGCCCAGTGCAGTGCATCACTTCATTTCTTGACTGCTGCTTCCATGGGCATTGATTATTGATCCAAGTAAAATGAAATCCTTGACAATTTCAGTCTTTTCTCCATTTACTGATAAAACCAAAGTAAAACCCATTGCCATCTAGTTGATTCCAACTCATAGCGACCCTATAGGACAGAGTAGAACTGCCCCATAGGGTTTCCAAAGAGCAGCCGGTGGATTTAAATTGCCAACGTTTTGGTAAGCAGCCGAGCTCATAATCACTGCGCCATCAAGGCTCCTTACTGTGGAATAGGAGAATAGAAATAGTTTTGTTATTCAGAACTCTTCCTGGTAAATGTATTGGACCAAGAAGATTTGACCCATTTCTCTTTAAGCATTTAGAAGGCCACCAGGGTTTTAACACAGGATTTCCACTCTTCCTTCAAGCCTTCTTTGAATGCCCATCGCCTTCACAAAGCCTCCCTTGCCAAAGTCTTCCTCCTCTGAATTCCTGAGGATTTGTTGCTGATCCATCACCTATCATTGCCTGTATCTTCATGTATAAGCCTTGCCTCCCCTAGATCATGTCTTAAGACTTGACATCTCCAGTGTCCAGCATGTTCCTTTTCCATAAACCACTTGAGGACAGAAGGTGGAAAGAATGGAGGTCCTCAATGTACAAAACAGTGGACCAAGTGAGGAAAGCTGGGTTACAGTCACAGTTTAGACTCTGAAAGTCACAGAGAACCTTGCCAAGTCTCCTGATCATTCTGGGCTTTGGTTTTTACATATTTAAATATGAAAGGGGCTGGTTTGTGACCTGAAGCTATTTTCAGGTCCTAAACCTAATGTTATATGGATGACTTCAGTGATTGGATTTGGAAACATTGCCTGCATTGCAGCTGTCCCCCCTCCTCTGTGATGATGATTAAGCAGAAGAGTAGAGTGGTTTACAAAAGCAGCGGTGTAACCTAATGAAGGACAATATTGACAGAGTTCACAAGATAAAACAGAAGGGTTTTTCTTTAACCACAATCACAGAAAGTGATGAGACAGCTTTCATAAAATAATAAAAAGCTGACAACTGGAGACAAAAGATAGTATCTCCTCTTAGGATTCATTTACTTGGCTCTCAGCCCTTGCCCACGACCAAAACAGGATTAACTGTCTCTTCTTTTCCATTCCTCCAAATTCCTGGTTGAACTGGCAAATAGCAGTCACTGACCGAAGCAGTCCCTTGGCATTCCAGTTCTCCTAAAAATTAAATCCACCACTTTCCCTCTCCTCCCCTAATCTGGAAGACAGATGAGAATTCCCCTAAATTCCATAGTACCACGTCATTGCCCTTCTTTCTACTGGAATAACGTCTTCTCCTTTACATCCTTCTTCTTCTAAATCAAGGTGAGACTTTACTTTTTACTAGAAATTGCTTTTGGAAGAACAAATTGACTTTCCGCTTACCTATTTAAATCATATTTCAACGTAGTGATGTCATCGTTCTAAGTTTCTGATTAGGGGCAAGCAAGTGGAAACATGTTTTAACTGCCTCTGGAACCCTAAAACTTCTAGAATCTGAGTTGTTAGGGAGAGTCTTGAAGTTCTGGCTGAATGCTCTTTTGCTACCATTTTTTATCAAATTCTCTTCCAGTAAACTGTCTTTTTTAACATAATCCAAAAGACTCTCTTTTTGAACATTATTTTTTTGTTCTCCTTCTTCCTCTTGGAAAATCCTTTTGGCTAGGATCTTATCTCAACATCTTTATAACAAGATCTTTTTTCCAGACCTCTAAAATAACAGTGTTCTCCCACTTGGCCTCAGTGTCTTTGTCAACCCAGGCTTCCAGACATTTTCTGATCCCATTAGAGGCTGATCACGTTGTTGGCCCTTACTCCTGGTGGCTTTTTTTCCTTTCAAAGTGGCAGCTGCTGTGATTGAATGGGTTTTAAATTGTCTCAATAGGAGTTCTTTATGGCTTGGATTCCTTTGGATTTTCCATCATTTTGGGGGAGGAGATGAATAACAGGTGAAATACAAGTATGAGGCTTTGTCAGACATATGTTACAGAAATGGAGAATCTGTTCATCTCCTAGGATGATTGCAGGGTGATGGCACAGTTTCAACATTAATCACCAGGAGTTTTATTTCTAACACGGGATTCCAAACCAACTATTGTCCTCATGGCCCACTTTGTGTTGGCCTCATGCCCTTGGTTGCTCCAAAGACTTGGGGGGTGGAATGGAAACTGTTGCTGTCAAGTTAGTTCTGACTCATGTCAACCCAGTGTGTGTTAGAGTAGAACTGTGCTTCATAGGGTTTTCAATCGCTGATTTTTCGGAAGTAGATCACCAGACTTTCTTTCGAGGCACCTCTGGGTAGCCTCGAACTTCGAACCTTCCAGTTAGCAGTTGATCTCGTTAATCATTCGCACCACCCAAAACAAAACAAAACCCAAACCCTTTGCAGTCAATTCCAACTCATAGAGACCCTATAGGACAGAGTAGAACTGCCCCTCAGAGTTCCCAAGGAGTGGCTGGTGGATTCCAACTCCCAACCTTTTGGTTAACAGCCAAGCTCTTAACCACTATGCCACCAGGGCTCCATTTGCACCACTCAGGGACTCCAAAGACACTGTGGCAAGTGTCTTCTCTGCTCACCCTTCTCTCTAACTAATTGGATTGTTGATGGTTTGTGGACATTAGTTTAAGATGTTGAATTGGGGGAAGGAAAAAAAAAAAAAAACAAAAAGCCAGATCACTTGAAGAATGCAAAAGAGTGTACATAAGAGATTTCTTTGGTTTGCTCCTCAAGGTTGAGCCATCATGGAAAAATAGATTACTTTTTATGTAGTTTCCAGAAGCAAGAGCTACCCAGATGACTTAATCTAGCAAGTTTGTGTGCTTTAATTGATATTAATCTTTGCATTCTTATAGGCAGCATTGCTAGTTGAACAATTGAGAAACTCAGAAGATTTATTTGGTAAATTTGTTGTCACAGTGGATTTTCATTTCATATGTGTTCGGGAAGTGTTAGCACAGTGGTTAAGAGCTATGGCTGCTAATCAAGAGGTCGGCAGTTCTAATTCACCCACCCCCCTCAGAAACCCTATGGGACAGTCCTACTCTACTCTGTCCTATAGGGTTGGTATGAGTCGCAATATACTCGACAGCAACGGGTTTGTTTTTTTGGGTTTATACTTTTAAGAGTATTTAGAGTTGGTGTTTTGGGGATAGCAGTAAAGCAAAGCATTGTTTTCCTTATTACTGTAGGGAGGCATCTCTTCCCATTGTTTAGCTTTCTTTACTGCCAGCCTCCACTAGTAGAACGCAGTAAACTCACTTAGTGAAATCATTTATCCAGTGGGAGAGTGTGTGTGTATTTGCTGTAATTTTGTTCCTTTCTTTTGGAATCTTACACTTCATCTTTCAGACTAAGTAAATTCTCAAACACGAGAGATACTCCTAGTAGCCAAACGTTGTATTTAAAAATGCTATATTAAACTTTTTTTTTTTTTAAGCCGAGGCTTCTAAAGTTTCATAATGTACAGGCTAAACTTTAGAGCATATGGTAAACGTATTCTCACTTCAGTTCCAGAGATTATATCAAGTATTCTATAACTTGGAGTATTTTCCCCATTTCCTCCAAGTGTAAGTACTGGACAATCAAAATCAAAATATGTTTGTTTCTACATGTTTTAATATGTAAATCTATTTGTAGATTATTTAACTGTGGTTGTTTTATATATCTATATTTCATTGAAATACAGATAATCATTCTATGTTGTTAAAACTACATCAGGAATTGAGGCTAATTATATTCATATTGTCTACACTATTTGAGGGTGGGAGAGGCATGTTCTCATTTAGAAGTTTTCTTATTAGATAAGCCAGATCTAAGAATTAGTTTTAGATTTAGATATTTCACTATTTCAATATATACAATCCAAAGAAATATCTTAACCAGATCTCTGTATATTTACTTTGCCTGTACTGTAGAAGTAGATTCTGCTATCTGCTCACTCTTGCAGGGTATTTAGCTGTAATCATGTTTCAATCCAGTGCATAGCACCATGTATAGAATTCAAATCTGGATGGAGTCCTTGTTCTAGCATTGAATGGGTGGGAGAAGCAGAGGAAGATTGTAGTAGAGCCTGAACTAAAGAGAGGAGATGGGGAAATGCTGAATGTGCTATAGAATACCACAGTATTGCGCTGCTGGGGTGTGGGGTGAATGGAGAGCAGCATTGGAGACTGTGGCCCAAGAGCCACTAGCCCCATTGCGAAGTCCTTGAGTGCCAGGCTGGGTGTTGGTAACTTAGCTCAAGAGGCAAAGGGAGCCAATGAGAGTTTTTAAACAGCCAGTGAGAGTTTTTTTTAACAGGAAGAAGAGTAAAAACAGTAGGTGTGACCAATACTTTTGAATTATTTTTCAGAAGCCAGGATTTGGTTCCCACA
The DNA here is from genome assembly GCF_000243295.1 of Trichechus manatus latirostris. Taxonomy (NCBI): domain Eukaryota; kingdom Metazoa; phylum Chordata; class Mammalia; order Sirenia; family Trichechidae; genus Trichechus; species Trichechus manatus. The sequence continues at coordinate 8,806,889 of NW_004443983.1, forward strand.
AGTGTTGCTGTGTGAGTTGATAAATATATTTTTTAATAAAATAGTCTTTTCTTTCACTTGCATTTTTATGTGCCAGTGAGTCATTACAGAAAAGGGGTGGTGTAGCTGCAATAAAATGTTAGATAGTGCCAGTACCTGATACTATCTCATTTAAAAAAAGAGAGAGAGAGAGAGGAAGGACAAAGGAAAGAGAAAAACGTGGTTATAGACTCAGCCATTTTTAGAGTGGGCTTCTGGAATATACTGATTGCAAGATACGAGATACAGAGGGCATAGTTGTTACTTTTAAAATTTACTAAACTAGATGCTTTCGCTTAAAAACATCTGACTGGACTAGATATTTTGCTTACAGATTTTTTAAAATAAGTATTCAAGGGAAACAGAAGAATTTCCCTACATGCTATCTCACCGTGATCTAGATTTATCTGATGATCCTAGTCTGAATGGGGAGTGGAAACTCTCATCACCACAGATTCCCAGAATGCAGTGCTTGTTCAGTTGTCCTGGTCATGTGTGACCCCTGTGACTGTTTTGTAAAATCATAGCTTCACTTCCCATGCTACAAAGTTTTGAACCATATCGATCTGGTTACGCATCTCTGATCATGTTTGAAGTTTTAACCAGTTGGCATCAAGTCAGTTCTGACTCTTGGCAGCCCCATGTGTGTCAGAGTAGAACTGTGCTCCATAGGGTTTTCAATGGCTGATTTTTCAGAAGTAGAATCACCAGGCTTTTCTTCTGAGGCACCTCTGGGTGGACCCAAGCCTCCAACCTTTCAGTTAGCAGCCAAGCACATTAACCAATTATTTGCAGCATGAACGGACTTCCTCTGAAACGGAATGCCTATAGGTATGCTCAGCCCTGTCTACCTGTGCAATCTTGGAACACCAGATGATCTTCTAGTGTTATGGATTGAATTGTGTCCCCCCAAAATAAGTGTTGTAAATCCTAGCCCCTACATCTGTGGTATGGTCCCATTTGGGAGTGGGTTTTCTTTGTTATGTTAATGAGACAGTATTAGTGTAGGGTGTGTCTTAATCTCTTTTGAGATATAAAAGAGATTAAACAAGCAACCAGCAAAGCAAAGATGGGGGAAGATAGATGCTATGCCACATGGAGATCACCAAGGAGCCAAGGAATAGAAGCTAAACAGACAAGAACCTGCTACCAGAGCCGACAGAGAGAGAAAGACTTCCCTTAGAGCTGGTGCCCTGAATTTGGACTTCTAGCCTCCCAACTGTGAGGAAATTAATTTGTGTTTGTTAAAGCCACCCATGTGTGGTATTTCTGTTATAGCAGCACTAGATAACTAAGACACCCAGTGTCGTGGGCCATCTAAGATGGCACTAAGATAATTGTGTTTTGGCCAATCACTTCATACAAGAGTCATCGCATGTATAGAAACTCAGATTCTTGAATTTTAAAAATGTTTTAAAATAATTAATTCCTATTAATTTCAAGTCCCTAGGTGGCACAAACAGTTAAGCATTCAATTACTAGCCAAACATTGGCAGTTTGAACCCATCCAGAGGCGCCACAGAAGAAAGACTTGGAGATCTGCTTCCGAAAAGTCACAGCCTTGAAAATCTTATGGAGCATTTCTGCTCTGCACACATGGGGTAGCTGTTAGTCAGAACCGACTGGATAGCACCTAACAACAACAATGTGGTCATCTGCTCCTACTTAAAAAAAAATGTGAAAAAGCTGATTGGAAGTTCTGTAAGAATAGTCTGGGCTAGTCAGTAGGTGGGCTTTGAGAAAGAGGCATTGTGCATGGAATCAACTGTTTTGCCAGTCTCAGTATCCGTACAATAACTGGAGGTCTTTTCTCAGTTTTTCCAGAGAAGACTCCTCTAATCTCCTGCCTTGAGATACCTGCCTGACTTCTGGCATTTGGGAGAACAAAACTTTGGCAAAAAAGAGAGGAATTATGGTGTCCCAAGGTTCAGAGTATACATTTTTATTTAATACCTTTCTTTCTCAATCCCAAACCTTACTTCTGTTGCTTGCAGTGTCGGATGTCTGCAGTCTCCATCACTGACTGTGTCCAGAGTTATCTCTAGTTTAAGAGGATACTTAGTCCTGTAGCTATGAAGGGTTAAGGGTTGAGACCCGGGGGTCCAGTCTCTCTCTAATCTTTCAGTCCGTCTCCCAGTTTCCAGTCCCATGCCTCACTCTTGTGTTCCATAGTACAGAGTGCCTCCACACCCGATCCTCTCTGAGTGCTTATGAGGGTAAATTATTCTTGCCACCATAGCCTCTGCAAGATCTTTAGGCTGTGGCCAAGTTAAGGAAGCTAAGTCAGTCATCACTCTCTGTTTTGTCTTCCCAAAACATGTTGAAATTACTCCTCTACTCTTATTTTCCTTCCTATTCTCTTGCCCTCATTTATTTCTCTTTTTTTGGTTATCATTTTAGTGGCTCTTCGAAAGGAGAGGAAAATAATGTGTTGTCAGCCTGCTACTTTTAACCAGAGGCGTCTGTGAATTACACCGAAGACGAAAGACTGTTGGTTGAGTTCCTATGCAGTTGTATCAATATGTCATATAACTCAAACCCTATTATTACTACTAAATTAAAGACATTTCTAAATGATTTGTACATGACCTACAGCTGTTACTCAATTTGAGTCAAGTAATGTAAAGGGCAGCCAAAGACTATGGCACGTTGGTGCCTATGTGCTGCAGCTGCACAATGTCCAGAAGAGAAGTCTTTTGGGACTAGGAGAATGTTTCCTCTCACCTACCTCTGTGGTGCTTTGAGTCAAATTACTCCCTTCCCTAGGACCCAGTTCCTTATTTTGTGAATAAGTGTTGCCTCTCCTTGGTCCGGTCCTAGTGCAAATGGCTGAAGGGGAGGACAGCTTGTGTAAAAGCCACAGACCTGTCGCTTCGGGGGTACTGTGAGGCTACTCCTCAGGAGGGGCAGTCATAATACCCTGCACCCCAGGGTTTTAAACTGAACCTGGAGACTCAAGCCCATAAGAGCTGACATCCCTGTGAACTGTTGTAGAGCGTGGGGGCTTGCCTTGATCCTCAGCTCTTCTGGTCCTGAGGCTTTGGCCCCTGGAGCATAGGTTCTGGGCAGCTCCGGTGCAAAACTCTGATCTGCTGTTCCCACGCAGATGTGTGTTAACCGTGTGTATTCAGTTGCATAGTTTGTTCTCTGTCTAGTATAGGCTAGAGGGCTAGACATACTGTTACGTTTCGCATCGGGCTCTTGGAGGAAGGGAAAGTACTATCTGAACAATCTCCATTGAAACCATCCTCACTATAAATAGTCCCACTGATCTAGTAAGGAACCTATAATAAAGGCAGGGGTGAGGGTTTGATGTAATTAAGCTACCTAAACTGGAGAGTGGCAATCATGGGCCGTGTAATAAATTTCTGTTCCATTGAGCTGAATGATCTGAACATATTTACTCCCATAGCTTTATAAATACACAGGTTACAAATCTACCATAGGTGGGCCAGTTCAATATGGCCTAAATTCTAGGATTATTTCACTTGAAAGGTTTAGAAACCTATTTCAAATCAGTTTAAGCAAACAAACAACAAAATTAACTCATATAAGTGTTAAGAGTGACTTTAACCATGGTTGGATTCAGAGGCCCATGTATCATATTCAGGACTCACTCTCTCCCCATCTCTTAATTGTGCTTGTGTGTACTGACACAGGGAAGTCTCCCTTGGGCAGTCACTATGCTGGGGGTGCAGAGTATTATGACTGTCCCTCTTGAGGAGCAGTTTTATGGTACCCCACAGAAAGAAGGGGAGCCATTTACCAAAAGAAACGGGGTGGACAATGATAACAGCTTTCCGCTATCATCTGCTTCATAGATGGAAAGTACATCCACTTGTTAAGACTTATTTGCAGACAGGAGAGCAGAAAGGAGCCATTGGAGGATACAAAGAATATAATAAATGACCAGATGAGATTTGTATCAACCTAATCTCTATGTGGAAAATCAATCACCTAAACTAAGTTGAAAATAGGAGACCAGATATGATCAGAAACTGATAGGACCTGGTACAGAACCAGGAGTCTGTCTTCTGTCATATGTGGACTTACCCCAGAGAGCAGTTGACAGTTCACTGTGGGAAATCTGACTAACGAGAATGTGTGTTTGACCAATGAGTATATCTATGGTTGACAGATGGACTAAGATAAGCACTGCAGATTTAGGCTCCATCCACACAAGCCATGTCCGCTGAAGAATTTGCCTACAAATGTTCTGCACTTTGAGATATCAGACCTTGAGTTCTCATCCATTCCCAGACTCTACAACTGAGGTCCTTTCTAGTTGTGGCTGAGGCTACATTCTCCTTCCTGGGACCATGAATAGCTATTAGCTGGTCCATGAGTCAGACACTGAGAATGTGTGAGGAGAAGGTCCATTCCACTTAATAGATTAAGAGGGGGCTAAACTACAGGAGATTAAGAACTACTGCTCCATGAGAGTCCCCTTGGAGAAATGCAGTAGCCCTGATTCCTCTCAGAGCTTCTATTCTGGGATCCCAAACTCCCATCGCCTGATTTCTCTCTGAAAGAAACTCACAGCCTAGTGGAATGTTCTGGTGACAGGTCTATTCCTGGGGGCTCTCCCAGTTGGAACATGTTTTTGTAAAGAGATCTTGTTATCAATATGGTAACAAACCAGAGTAACATTTATTGTTGAGTCATTTCTGACTCATGACAACCCAGTGTGTGTCAAAGTAGAATTGTGCACAATAAGATTTTCAACTGCTTATTTTTTGGGAGTAGATCACCAGAACTTTCTTCTGAGGTGCCTCTGGTTGGACTCAAACCTCCAACCTTTTGTTAGCAGTGAGCACATTAACCATTTGCACCACCCAGAGACCCCAACAAACAAGAGTAGTGCTGGTGTTATCCCTTAAACTCAGTGTTCTTCAAAATTTTCTTTTAAAAAACATAAGTTTGAGCTTTTATAGCTTGTATCTCCAATACATGCTTATTTAGAAAGTAACTGTACTATTCTGTTAATATTATGTATCCTATAAAGTGTAACAAACGAGGCATTAAAGGATAAGATGAAAAAAATAAACAGATAGATGAATATTATTTTCACACCCCAATGAATTGTCATAATTACCTCATCTTTGAGACATTTGGTTTAAACCATAAATAGATTTTGCAGAGTAAACTGAAAATGACTCCCTCATTTTGTACTGTTTCCCTAGAAAACGTGTTTTAAGCTCTAAACAACTATTTTACAAAAACTGGAAATAGCACTTTGTTATAAATGTGAGACTGTTAGTCCTTTCCTGCTGCCATATTGCATCACCTTGACACTCTGAGGCAAACCACTGGTAAGGTTGGAATTGCAGTTCTTACCACACCCCACGCCCATTGGGTGTGGGAAGATAACGTGCTGTTTAATCCCCTGAGTTTCTGAATGTGTTGATTTTTTTTCTGATCTCCTGGTTCTTTGTTTATACTTTTAACTCTTAGCACTAAACACCTCTGTTTATGAATTAAAAAACAAACAAACCAACAGCAACAAGATAAAGTTGGGAATCTGTGAGCAAAAATTGGTTTAAAGTACTGGGTTTTTTTGTTTGTTTTTTTTTAACAACTTTGGTGAAGAAAGTTTTTTTGAGAAGACAGAATAAAATGCAAGACTTGATTTCTCATGTGTTTATATGTTTAACTGCCAAATTAAAAAAAAAAACACTGGAATGAAATATACAAAACGCTAACAGTTACTTTGGATAGTGAATGTGTGACTTATTTCTCTTCCTAGGTTTTCAGTGATATGATTGCTTTGTTTTCAAAACAGAAAAAAAAATTTTTTTCCCAAGTACTGTTGCAGTTTTTAAAAGTGCCAAGAGCCCATTGGCCTGATTTAAGAATGTCTACATCATCAGGCAGTGATAGATATTAAAACATAAGTTGGTGTTTTACTTCATAAAGGCTTCCAAACTACTCAGGTAGCACCCCCAGCCAAAGCTTTGTAATTCTTGCGCTGTCTACTCTGAGTTTAAGTGACTGTGAGGTGGAGTGTGTATTGCTGTGACTGGTGCTTCTGCCATGTGGGAAGCCAAATATAGCTGCATTCTTGTTATCTGTCCTATATGAACTTAACAGCCAGAAATATTTGAACTCTATTATTGTTGAAGGGAAAATCCACAAAGCACAGTTCCTTCTGTCTCCCTGTTTAGTCTCTCCCGCTCCCCAGTCATACTCATTCATGGAAATTATTTTTCTGCTGTTGCTGGAAAAATAATTCAATGCTGATACTTCAGGCATGAGACAACTCTGATTGTTTTTCACCGCTCTTGCCTTAGCAGAAATTAAACCACCAGCCGTAGTTTGCATCTAGTCAACACACATCAAAACTCCTGTCTGTCGGCTCTGTGAGAGCCTTGGAGGTTTCTGAATCATTCAGAAATTACAGTGCTATTGAGGACTGATAAATGAGGAAGCCCAGTTTTATTTTCCAAATGTAACCTCTCTTGTAGGCTGTGTGTGTGCCCGTGCTTTCTCTGACATACAACTCCTCCTTGTTTCCTTACCTGGTAGATCTGAAGCCTCTGTGTTTCCCCCTCTGGCTCCTTGGTTGACAGCTATCATTTTAATTTAAGTGACCCTTCTGTAGAGTAGAACCTTACTTGGATTTTCCTTGACAGAAATACGATTAGGCAATTTTATGACCTCCTAATTCCAGAGGCACCAGTTTTCCTGGTTTGCAATTTTGTTGTTGGTTTTTCCATAAAAATGTTTTTGGGCATTAAGATAAATGAGCAGTAGAAGCAGTTGGTAGTTGCTTTTCATGGAACGTGCCTGTTAATTTCCCCTCATGCAGTATATAATTTTTTGTTTAATGTGCTTTAGGTGAAGGTTTATACAGAGCAAATTAGTTCCCCATTTAATAATTTATATGCACATTGTTCTATGCATTGGTTGTAATCCCTGCACTATGTCCCAACTCTTCCCCGTTACCACCCTGAGTTCTCCATTTCCATTTGTCCGGTTTTCCTGCCACTTCCTGCTTTCTCATCTTTGCTTTTGGGTTGATGGTGCCCTTTTTTTTTTTTTTTTTTAAATCGTACTTCAGGTGAAGGCTTACAGAACAAATAGTTTCTCATTTAACAGTTACTACACATGTTGCCCTATGACAATGGTTAACAATCTCACAACACATC
>NW_004443983.1:8814154-8824435 GCF_000243295.1 Trichechus manatus latirostris
GTTTCTTCTTAGTTGTTCTGTCCTTTACTGAGAGTGGTGTGTTGAAGTCTCCTACTATTATTGTGGAACTGTCAATTTCTCTTTTCAGTTTTAGAGTTTGTTTTATGTATTTTGGAGCCCTGTCATTGGGTACTTAGATGTTTATTATGGTTATGTCTTCATGATGGATCGTCCCCTTAATCATTATATAGTGTCCTTCTTTGTCTTTTATGATGGTGCCCTTTTGGTCTCATATGCATGATTGCTGTAAGAAGCACTTTCCTTACAGATGTTGTTGTTTATTTTATAGGCCTATTTATTATTCAGCTGAAAGGTGATCTCTGGGAGTGACTTCAGTCCCAAGTTAGAAGGGTGTCTAAGGGCCATAGTCTCAGGGGTTTCTCTAGTCTCTCTCAGACCAGTAAATCTGGTTTTTTTGTTTTGTTTTGTTTTGTTTGTTTTTATGAATTTTAATTTTGTCCAACATTTTTTTCCCCACTCTAACAGGCTCTTCTATTGTGATCCCAGTCAGAGCAGTCAGTCATGGCAGTGGGGCACCATCTAGTTTTTCTGGTCTCAGGCTAGCGGAGGCTGTGGTTCCTGTGGTCTGTTAGTCCTTTGTACTAACTGCTTCCTTGAGTCTTTGCTTTTTTTCACCCTTCTTTGCTCCAGATGGAAAGAGACCAGTAGTTGTATCTTAGATGGCTGCTCACAAGCTTTTAAGACTCCATTGCCACTCACCTAAGTAGGATGTAGAACATTGTCTTTATGAACTATGTTATGCCAGTTGATCTGGATGTCCCCCAACACTGTGATCCCTAGCCCTCAAGCCCAGTAACTCAGTCCTCCAAGGTGTATGTCTGGGAAGTTTCCATGGCTGTGGCCCCCTGTGCTCTACTGTATATATGAATATATATGCAACACATTATGTAGAAATATTCACCATCAAACCTGTATATAACAGGTGGGTGCCATATGCTCTCCCCTACGTATCTCACATACATATCTACCTATGCATCCACTCATAAATTATTGTTTTTTATTACTGTTGTTGCAGAATTGTGTGTGTTATATAGTATTTACTGTTACTGACTTTTATTCTTGCATACCTCTCAGTGTCTTCCTTTGCCTTGGTCATGTAATGCTGACTTCCCCCATATTGTATATTGCCTTTCCCTTTACCAAATCACTTTGTGGTTAGTGATTTTCCCTCCCTCCCCGTCCTATCCCTGGGAACCATCAGAGAATGTTTCTTTCTGTGTGTAAACATTTTATTGACTTTTTGTAATAGTGGTCTCATACAATATTTGTCCTTTTGTGATTGACTTATTTCACTCAGCATAATGTCCTCCAGATTCATCCATGTTGTGAGATATTTCATGGATTCATCATTATTTTTTATTGTTGTGTAGTATTCCATTGTTTGTCTGTACCGCAGTTTATCCATTTATCCGTTGATGGGCATTTAGTGTATATTAGGTTATTTCCATCTTTTGCTATTGTGAATAATGTTGCAATGAACATATGTCTATTCATGTTATGGCTCTTATTTCTGTAGGTTATATACCTAGGAGTGGGATTGCTGGATCATATGGTGTTTCTATTCCTAGCTTTTTAAGGAAGCCCCATACCGCTTCCTACAGTGGTTGTACCATTTTACATTCCCACCAGCAGTGCATAAGAGTTCGAATCTCCCCACAACCTCCCTAGTATTTGTTGTTTTCTGTTTTTTTTTTTTTTTGATCAGTGCAATTATTGCCAGGGTAAGATGGTATCTTATCGTAGTATTGATTTGCATATATTTAATGTGTAATGATCGTGAGCATCTCTTCATGTGTTTGTTAGCCACTTGAATGTCTTCTTTGGTGAAGTGTCTGCTCATGTCCTTTGCCCATTTTTTTAATTGGATTGTTTGTCTTGTTGTTGAGGTGTTGAAGTTTTCTATAAATTTTTAGAGATTAGACCCTTGTCAGATATGTCATAGCCAAAATTTTTTTCTCAGTCCATAAGTTCTCTTTTTACTCTTTTGGTGAAGCCTTTGGACAAGCCTAAAAGCATCTAATTTTTAGAAGAACCTGGTCATCCATTTTATCTTCTGCTACTTGTGCATTTTTAGTTATGTTTGGTATTCTGTTTATGCTGTGTATTAGGGCACCTAGCATTGTCCCTTGTCCCTATTTTTTTCTTCTATGATCTTTATAGTTTTAGGTTTTACATTTAAGCCTTGGATCCTTTTTGAGTCAGTTTTTATGTATGGTGTGAGGTATGGATCTTGTTTCATTTTTCTGCGAATGGATGGTATAAGATTTCAGTGAAAATACTAAAATCATATTAAAATATCTTTGAGCTGTGAAACTCAGAAATTTCTATGGTATTAGCTTGAAGCATAATGGCCAAAAATGTACCCATTAAAAAGTAGAAATAAAATGTATACATTTTCACCTCAGGGATCTTGGCAGTATATTTATACCAATTAAATATTTAACTTAAATATAAACCATATTCTTACTATTAAGAAGCAAGATTCTTAGTCAATTGTATACTCCAGGATTTATTCCCTCAAGGCATATACATTTTCAGGTTTTCTTCAGAACAGGCAAGTTCAATCAATTAGCAAGTATTTGATGAATACCCTAAGGATTTTCAGCGTAGTAGGAATCTCTTTTACCACTTTCCTTTCTATTTCATTTTTGATTTGTCAAAGAATGAATACAATTTAACAACAGAGTCTAATTTCTTTTCTCTTAATATAAAGAGTCTGAATTATTATTTTTAAAACTTCATTGTTAATTCAGTAGAGGAAGAAAGGATAGGGAACTACCAGGAAAGCAAACTGCTAGGCGTTGACCCATCAGGAACACACTCCTGGCCCAGCTTCCCAGACTAGTACCCACATTGCCTCCCTGGACATACATGGTGTCAGCTTGATGATAGGCCCTAGTTCTTCTCTGAACGTTCATCTGACTTTTCATCTGTTCTGCCCTGAGCTTGGTGTTGCGCTTAATATTCTGTTGCTGGCCCTCAGAGTTCTTCACTTGGAGAAGTATAATACTTTACACCTCTGTTTAAAAGTGTAATATTATATTTCACTAGCAATGAAGGCAAATACATATAGAGTTTGCACTCAGATCTATGCCTGGCATTATTCTAAGCACTTTTAAATTAATTAAGTTAATTAACCCTCTACAACCCTAGACATAATTATCCTCTTTTTTCAGATGAGAAAATTGAGGTACAGAAAAATTTAGTAACTCATCCAAAGTCTCATAGCTAGTAAGTGACAAAGCTGAGATTTAAATTTGGGAGTCTGGTTCCAGAACCTGTGCTCTTAACCACTATTGTGCCTCCTCATGGGCTGGCAAGCTGTCTGCTGCCAGCATTTCTAGGATTTGTTAAAATTCACATTCCACATTTTAGGTGTCTTCCTTGGCTCAGACAGCAAATACAGCAATGTCATTGCACGTAGAAAACCCTGGATCAAGTATGTCTCACCTAAGAGCTGCCATCTCGTGCCTTTAGTGAGCATGGCTTAGTCGTGTGACACAGAGAGCCCTAAAAAGGCATCTTGTCCTTTTATAGAATTCAAGCTCCGGCACCCAAGGGCCTGACCTGAACATGAGGAAATCCAGCCCGCTAGGTGAAGAATCGGAGGAAATGGTAGCAGGAGGTCCCCTAATGTTGCCGCAATCTTCCAGACTTCCAAAAAGTCTGGCAGACCCGGGCAAAGTCTCATAGTTACCAAAGTTAGATAAATTAGGCAGAGCGGATATATGTGTAGACTCTAGTTCTTTCTGCTTCTGCAAAATTGGAACTGCAGAGCTGGATTTAATATTTAATTAAAAATCTGCACTCTCAAAATGACTTTGTTTTCTGGAAGAATATAAGTACTGAAGGTCTTTTTACCAAAGTGATCTCTATAGGAGAAATCATGCCCAGTTGAGGAAACGTCTTTACACCATAAGTGACGTTGTGCATCTTCGAGCTTTGCATCTCTTGTGTAGTTGTATCACGGAAAGAACACTGGCCATAAGAGAACTTCTCTGGCACTGCGCCCTCAGATGGCAAGATGGTTAAACCCACATTCACCATTTCGCTGGATTCCTTGCCCTACTCCAGTTCCTCTAAGTACAATTGGATCTTTTTAATTCTGAAGTGCTAGATTCTACTTAAATATAATTTTTCTCTGAAGATCATTTACTTTTCTCCTGTTAAGTGGGCTAAAGAAACTAATCCATTTGCATAGCCAGATTAAAATTTTATTTGAGAATTCCATTTGGGAAGTAATATGGTGTGTGAATGTGTTTGGTTATTGGAACCTAACTTAACAAGGAGGCTGGTGTTTTTAATTAGAGGAAAATTCATCTTTGATTAATTTCTCATGTGTACTGAAATCATACCTTTTGAAGGTTCCAGAATGTGAAGTGAAAAGAAGGATGAGGAGAGTTTTGTGTTGTTCCCAGAACTGATTTTTTTAAATTAAGCCCATTTTTATTGTTGAACAAGTTTACATGGCGCCTTTCATCTTGGGCAGCTCCCAGGCCAAGAGAGTCGTCTCACCCCTAAACAATTCCAGAAATTCAGGTGGGCACAGCCTAGGAAAGCAGAACTTAAAGGAAGCATTTCAGGAGTGTTGTTGACAATAACATGCAGTTGGAAGTTAGCCAGAAGGCTGTTACCACCTAAATCTTACGACAGAGGGTTCAAGAATCCCCACTAATTGGATCAAGTCCTTGGTTTGATCTCCTTCCATAAGACTTTTATGTCTCTTCATTTATCTTTGGGCTGAATTGCTAGAACCCAAGAGTTCATCATTCTGTGCGAAACCTGTAGCTGCTTTTAGAAGCTTATGTTTATTTGTAGTCTGCATATCTGGATCCATGAAGAAGTGTAGTATTATGTACAAGGCTGGGTGGGGCATTACATTTCCTTGAGGAAATGGGCAGGAAGAAGAGTCCCATTTTAACTCTTGTTGTTTTCTATATATAACATCTGTACTCAGTGTAGCTTTCTGTTTTTCTGTCTTTCTGAAGGAAAGTGAAAAACTATGGGTAGGGAAGAGACCTTTTCTTCAGGGATTTTCGTTTTGTAGAAAGCCTGTTTAGGGGAACTTGGCCTGGTATCCTAAAGCATAGTACATGCCCCTACAGTATGCTCCTCTGTTCTGGTCTGATGCAGAGTCGCTGTTTCATGTCACATTTCACAAAGGAAGAAATTGGTAAGCTTAACTGCATTTTATTACTGAAATGTTGTTCTCAGAGGCCTGCTCTTCTTGGCAGGATCAAAAAACTTGATTTTATTCAAATATGTATTTATTTATATGAGATTTCAGACTTCTTCTAGTAGTGTAAGTCAATGTGAAGAATTCATCTCATGTATGCCAAATGTTGAAAGTGACTGGATCAAAGTAGCTGCTTTATTTAAAGGTAATTTGCAATATTATGACAGTATGTGGTATAATAGGTTTCTTTATGTCTTTAAATATTCTTTCAGTGCCAGAGTAATGATTAAGCCATTTTATTTTCATAAGCTATCACAATGATCCTGAAAGTAATTTAGCACTACTAAAATTAGTCAACAAATTTTGAGTGCCTATTATTATTTTAGGAGCTAGTCAGACTGGATCCTTAAGTTTAACTCTATGTTAATGACAAGTAGCTCAGAGCATTTCCCCCCACTCTTCGAGGCAAATAGTGTTAAAACTTATTCTCTCTCATATGTACTTTTGTCTCTCTATTTTTCCCCCTCAGTCTCCCAATCTTATAAATTCTTTTCCATTTGGAAGTGGGGGGTGGTCAGATGAGCAGAAATGGTTCTGACAAGCAGAGTCATCCACCATAGCTCATCTGTTAGACAGACAAAGTTCCATAGTAGTTAGGATTGAATAGTATTTGCAGTCTAGGGATTTGGGGCCGCTAAATATATCTTTGGTGACTTGGGATGGATTTGGATCTAATTCCCAAAGAAATGCTGATTTAATAGTAAATGTTTCTGCCTTTCTCCCCCAAAGTAGCAGACATGCTATTAACATCTGACTGGGAAGGGGAGGGGTGGAGAAGTGGAGAAAAGGAGGAGAGAGAAAAGAAAATACACATACATGCTAGTTAGTTGGGTGTCCACATCACCCCCCAAACCATAAGTCTCTGGCAAATGGGTGCTTTGTTCACTAGACAAATCACTAAACAATCACTGACTGTATTGTCTCTTGAAATGATACAAGGATTAAAACACCTGCAGTTTTAGACAGTCTGGTAAGTGAAGGGGATGCCATTGCATTCATATTTCTGTTTGGAGCAAGAAACATGATTACTTTGGTCACCTTTTCCTAAATTCACAACTGAGGTGCATCCATCCTAGTCTGAGGCGTGGAGAAGCATTTGGGATATAAGTTTAGTTATCTAAGATATTTATAGGAAAACATCAAAACCCTTTTGGTAACTCCCTCCCCCTTCCCCCACCCCATATAGGTATTTTCAGCCTTTGCAATCCATATGGTAAACATTACATCCATTTACCAACTTAACTTTCCGTGTAAATAAACATTCCATCTGGTCTCAAAACAATTTGTTTCCAAGGAACCTGTTTCATTTGTTCTAAAACAAATGAGCCTGTACCCCTCATTTGCTTTCTTGCATAATTTCGTTTCATTAATATCAATGATAGGTTTATCGAGCACTTTACTGCGTCCTGGATGCTTTGCAAATTGTTTCACATGTATTATCTCATTTAAATCCCTATAGCAAGCATGCCATCAAGTGGGTTCCAACTCATAGTGACCCTGTAGGGCAGAGTAGAACTGTCCCATAGGGTTTTTACGGCTATAAATGTTTATGGAAGCAGAATACCATATCTTTCTCGCTTGGAGTGGCTGGTGGGCTTGAACCACTGACCTTTCAGTGAGCAGACAAGTGCTTAGATTTGCCATGTAGCTAAGGAAGCTTCAGCTTCAAGATTCCACACTTACATGGTCACTTCCAAGGCACCAAGGCACTGGAAAAGCCTAGCTGTGGGTTCACACAATCTTGTGTCTTTGCAAATTTTGCACACAAAAAAATGTTATCTTTTTCTAAAACAGGACTACCCACACTGTATAAGCTTCAGGCTCCTCAAAACCTGGTTCTGCTCCTGGGTAGATACTTTTAGTTGTCTACATTTAATAGTTGAGTGGGCAGAAGTTAAGAAACCTGCCCAAGGCATGTTGAGTGTTATATCCTAGTTTATGTTAAGCCAAGGAGGTCTGGCTCCAAGCCCCATTAAAGGCACTCAGTACACTGTTTTCCTTACCAACGAGTCTGGGTTTTTCTAAAAATCTATATGAAAGTTTTGCCTCATATAAATGTTATATTAATGATACTTAGTTTGCAATTCTGTATTCTTCTTAGCATTCAAATAGATCCTTCCTTGCTTTAATCAATTTTCAAAGTATCTTTCATGAGAGTTAGAAGTTTTTTGAACTATTGCTCCATTGACTATACGTGCATATAATTATGCATTAATATGAATTTGAACTTTCATGTGAAAAACCTACCAAGTAAACTGACAAATTCCCTGATATCACCTGTTTTGAGCTTTTAGTGTATGTGAATCCAGACTAGGGAGGCAAAGGGAGCATTTGGAGAGACCTAAAAACTGGTAGCCTGGTCAAGGACATGGACATAACCACTCACAGAGCCTGGTGCTATTTGTGCTAGTGTCTAGGCATCGCATTCGGGAAGACTGACCCCAAAAGTCAACTAATTGGACCCCTCGTCCACCCACTGAGACCTATTATTCCAACATTGGGTGGTGGGGTACAGTCATACTATATTAAGTGTATTAACCAGAAACTATTGATGCAAATCTGTAAAAGATTCTAAGTATGATGTTACCCTACTTTAGTGTGCATGATGTGCTTTCATACTTTAGGTACTCTGATGTTGGTCCTTTCATCCCTGGAGTTTAGAATATTCAATGTGAGAAGTGATAAACTTTATTTTTGCTTCTGTGTTAGAGTTTCCTTTAAGGTGGTTAATAATAACGTACAATTGTTGTGTTTGGAGTAGTGATAAAGTATCTGAGTAATTGTATTTCATAGTTTATGAATTCACTCTACAGTGAATATATAAACAGATGGATTGTTTAAAGTCCTGAAAAACTTAGTGCCAGTTAAGAAATTGTTGAATATAGTAAAAACTAGAGATTAAAAACCAAACCTGATTCCGACTCAAAGCAACCCTATAGGACAGAGTAGAAGTGCCCTATAGGGTTTCCAAGGCTGTAATCTTTACGGAAGCAAACTACCACATCTTTCTCCCATGGAGTGGCTGGGGGGTTCGAACTGCCAACCTTTCAGTTAGCAGCCGAGCACTTAACCCCACTGCACCACCAGGGCTCCTTAATTTAAAGATTAGTATGGATAAATAGAGTTATATACTAAGATAGACTGCAATTTGGATGTTTATAAGGTACATTGATATGTGAAATAGCCTTGAAATAGATGTGCATGGCTGACAAAACTCATTGGACATCAACAAAAGCATGGACTGTGTCATTGTGTCAAAATTCAATGCATATTTTCCATGTATCTCTCACATACATTGGCAAATTGATAATCATGATTATTTTAGAGGTATTACTTATAACTTTTATAGCTGTCAAGAAAATTTGTCAACATTTCCTTTCTAGGAGAAAATTCTAGTTTAGAGATGATATGGAGGGAAAAGAATTAATGAGGAAGTCATTAGTGTATTTGGTATAAGAACAAAGGAAACATGGGAAATGGCCATTACTAACGGGTGCACCATCATTCATGTCCTGTGGTTACGTGAATATTCTGAGTTGTGATCTGTTTAAATAACAGATATCCTTCATTTTAAGTAAACTTGTTAAGAATATCTAATGTGCAAAACTGAAAAAATACCTCTTTTTAAGGATTTGCAACCTCAGACAATTTTTAGGTGGGAGCTTGTTTACTGGTGATGCATGAGAATACAATCGAAATTGAGCTCCTCTATTACATTAAAGAGTTGGTTGTATGCATAAGCAACAATGCACAAGCACCAGCAGAGAGACTAGATAACTGGGAGCTCCTAAAAATCAAACACTTACACTTATCAAAAGACTTCACCAAAAGAGTCAAAAGACAACCTACAGACTGGGAAAAAATTTTCGGCTACCACCAGTCCGGTCAGCATCTAATCTCTAAAATCTACAAGATACTGCAAAACCTCAACAACAAAAAGACAAATAACCCAATTAAAAAATGAGCAAAGGATACGAACAGGCTCTTTGCCAAAGAAGATATTCAGGCAGCTAACAGACACATGAAGAAATGCTCACGATCATTAGCCATTAGAGAAATGCAGATCAAAACTATAATGAGATATCATCTCACCCTAACAAGTCTAGCATTAATTCAAAAAAACACAAAATAATAAGTGCTGGAGAGGTTGTTGAGAGACTGGAACACTTATACACTGTTGGTGGGAATGTAAAATGGTGCTACCACTTTGGAAATCGATTTGGCATTTCCTTAAAAAACTAGAAATAGAAGTACCATACGATCCAGCAATCCCACTCCTTAGAATATATCCTAGAGAAATAAGAGCTGTCAACACGAATAGATATATGCACACCCATGTTCATTGCAGCACTGTTCACAATAGCAAAACGATGGAAACAACCTAGATGCCCATCAATGGACTAATGGACAAACAAATTATGGTACATCCACACGATGGAATACTACGCAATGATAAAGAACAACAATGAAGCCGTGAAACATCTTATAACATGGAGGAATCTGGAGGTCATTATACTGAGTGAATTTATCAGTCACAGAAGGACAAATATTGTATAAGACCACTATTATAAGAACTCAATAAAAGGTTTAAACCAGAAGAAAACATTCTTTGATGGTTATGAGGGTGCGGAGGGAGGGTGAGGGTTATTCAGTAACTACATAGTAGATAAGAATTATCTTCGGTGAAGGGAAGGACAACACACACTACAGGGGAAGTCGGCACAACTGGACTAAACCGAAGCTAAGAAGTTTCCTGAATACAATCAAACACTTCAAGGGACAGAGTAGCAGGGGCGGGCGTCTGGGGACCATGCCTTCAGGGGATATCTAGGTCAACTGGCATAACAAAGTTTATTAAGAAAATGTTCTGCATCCTACTTTGGTGAGTGGCATCTGGGGTCTTAAAAGCTTGCAAGCAGCCATCTAAAATGCATCAATTGGTCCCAACCACCTGGAGTAAAGGAGAACGAATAACACCAAAGACACAAGGAAAGTAGTAGCCCAAGAGACAGAAAGGGCCACAT